>NC_056507.1:36188452-36219335 GCF_014905685.2 Nematolebias whitei
TGACTCGAGATACATGGAAAGTGGTGTGAATTTTCAGATATATATTTGCTCGTTAGTTGTTTTTGCTGTTGTTTGTTTTTTGTTTCCTCTCTTGGTCAAGTTATTTCCTGATCTCAGTATTTACTTTTAACTTGAGAGCAAAACCATTTTCCTTTAAAATCTACTATATCTGTCAAGAATCAGGTTTTGGATTTGAAAAGTCAGCCGGACAACAAGAATGGTTGAATAATTTACTGGGTTGCAGCTGCTGGTAGGAGTCTGGGTCCAGATGTGGGAACAAATCTATAGAGATATGAGAGTTAGTGGCATGCATGTTTCCGGGAGATTGTTTGTCAATAACGAACAGCCACTAACCTTCTCAGGCAGGTGAGGTGGGTAACACCTGTCAGAATTAGGATGGATGACGTTACTGTAACTGGTGGCGGTGCAGCAGCGGAGAAAAACCCCACAAAATGTAATGAGACCAGGGACTTGACTCGAGATACATGGAAAGTGGTGTGAATTTTCAGGGGGTGAGGGAGTTACAGGCTAACAGCCACCGGGTTCACCACCTTGGAAAAGAGAAAAGGACCCACAAAATGGGGTGCCAACTTACAGCTCTCCACATGGAGGGGAAGGTCTTTGGTAGATAACCAGACCTTCTGACCCACTTGGTAGGGTGAATTCAGGTACAACATCGGTTGGCACTCCTAGTGTAAATAGTGAACATTTTGATGAGTCTTTCTAGCTCTTCGCCAGGCTTGTTGGTATTTGAGAGCTGCCCTATGGGCAAAAGGGACCTCAGCAGTCCTCCCCTGGATGGTGAACACCGGTGGCTGGAATCCATAGGCAGTGTAAAAATACAATAGACCAGAAACAGAGGATGGTAGGGAGTTAATAGCATGCTCCACCCATGGGAGGTTAAGTGACTACTTGGTTGGATCCTCCTCACACAAGACCCGAAGCTTGGTCCATCAGTCTGTGGGTGAAAACCAGAAGAGAGGCTGACAGAGATGCCCAGGAAGTTGTAGAACTCCCTCCAAAAACGAGAAATGAACTGGGGACTCCGATCTGAGACAATGTCTGCTGGTAGGTCATGAAGGCAAAACACTTCTCGGACCAGGACCTCCCCCAGTTCCTTGGCAGACAGGAGTTTCTTAGGGAACGAGGTGAACCATTGTAAAAAATCTGTCGACTATGGTGAAGATGACAGTGTTACCAGAAGATGAGGGGAGCCCAGTGATGAAGTTCATAGAAATATGGGACCAGAGCCATGAAGGAAACGGGAGTGGTCATAGGAGGCCAGCAGGAGGTTGTTGTGAGGTCTTGGCTTGAGAGCACTGACGGCAGAATGAAACAAACTCCTTGACATCCCTCACCAAGTCCTTTTCCCAGAACTGGGCCTTCACCACACCCAGTCTTATTAATTGCTGAGTGACAAAAGAGACAAAATTAATTAGAGTTCAAGTACCTTGAGTCTCCGGGATAAACCAGCAGGTGGTGGGTGGACATGGTGAGCTTGTCTTATCTCTTCTTCCAACTGTGTGATCGAGAGCCATACAGTTATGGGTAAAATGAACTCCACCTCACTGTTTGTCTGATTCTCCTCAATCCTGTCCTGAATCCTAGAAAGGGTGTCTGGCTTGATATTCTTGGCCCTGGGTTTGCAAGAGAGTGAAATGTCATATATACAACAACAACAAAAAAAAACAGGGCCTACCAGGCTTGCCTGAGATTTAATCTCTTGGCGGTCCTTAAGTACTCCAAATTCTTATGGTCAGCCCAGACTTTGAATGGTTCCTTGGCCCCCTCTAATCAGTGTCTCCACTCCTCAAGAGCCATCTTAAAAGCCAACAGTTCTCATTTCCCGACATTGTAGTTTATTTCTGCGGTGAACAGACTCCTGGAGAAAAAGGCACATGGGTGGATCTTTCCATCCAAAAAGCACTGGCTGAGGACAGCACCTACCCCCGTATTGGAGGCATCCACTTCCATAATGAATTGGTAGTTGGGATTGGGGGAATGAACATATTCTTGACAAAGGAGACCTTGGCCTTGTCGTTCCACATTAACTTGGTCTTAACTGATGTGAGGGCATGCAAAGGGGCTGAGACCTGGCCGTAGTTTCTGACAAATCTACGATAGAAGTTTGTAAAATGTGAAAACCTCTGCAGCTGTTTCCTGTTCTTAGGTGTAGGGCAGTCCAGAACCGCAGAGACATTGGCGTGATCCATAGACATTTGGTTAGGTGAAGTAATGAATCCTGCCTCTCAGCGAGCAGGTCCCTGGTTCAAACCCCGGTCCAGGGGCCTTTCTGGGTGGAGTTTGCATGTTCTCTCCGTGCATGCGTGGATTTTCTCCGGGTACTCCGGTTTCCTCTCACAGACCAAAAACATGCATGTTAGGCTGAGTGGTAACTCTAAAATTGTCCCTAGGTGTGAGTGAGAGAGTGAATGGTTGTTTGTCTTGTTTGTCTCTATGTGGCCCTCTGATGGACTTGCGACCCGTCCAGGGTGTACCCTGCCCCTCGCACAGTGATTGCTGGGCATGGGCACCGGCGACCCCCGTGATCCAAAATGGAAGAAGTGGGTAAAGATAATGGATGGATGGATGAAGTAATGAATCCTATGAATGAGGTGGTGGTTTGGTGGAATTCACATTTCTTCACCTTGATAAATAGATTATTCTGTAGAAGTCTTAGTAATACAGACCTCACGTGTTTCTTGTGGGACGTTAGGTGCTTAGAGAATATGAGAATGTCGTCTAGGTACACAAAAACAAACTGGTCGACCATATCCCTGAGGACGTCATTAGTAAGGGTCTGGAACATGTCAGAAGCATTAGTCAGACCAAAAGGTATCACCAAGTATTCATTGTGTCCGTTAGGAATATTAAATGCCATTTTCCACTCATCCCCCTCTCTGATGCAAACTAAGTGAGAAGCATTTCTTAAGTCCAGCTTAGTAAACATGGTGGAACCCTGGATGAGGTCAAAAGCAGGTTCGGGTTCAGGTTAGAAATGGCAGCTCTAACGCATGGCAAGTAGGTATCTCTGCAGACAAAAACAAAAGGCGTATCTGGAGGGCCACATCTGATTGGATGATAAAACAACGGGCGTATCTGGAGGGTCACATCTGATTGGACAATAGAGTGGCAAAGGGTATTTATTTTTAATAGTAATTTTATTCAAGCCGTGGTAGTCAATGCAGGGTCTTAATGAGACATATTTTTTGCTCACAAAAAAGAAACCTGCCCCAGCAGATGGTCTGATGATACCAGCCTGGAGGGAACCATGAATGTACTTCTGCACGGCTTGACCCTCGGGGCCAGATAATGAATATAGACTCCCTCTGCAGGGTGTGGAACCAGGGATTAAATCAATGGCACAATCACAAGGTCTGTGAGGAGGCAAGGATGTAGCTTTGATTTTGTTAAAAAACTTCTTGGAGTCATGGTAGTTGGTGGGGACCTTAGAGAGGTCTGGATAAGTTTCCTCAGCCTTATCCTGGCTTAGGGCGAGAGACACAGTTTTGAACAGACAGGATGATAGACATCCTTTAGACCACCCCACAATTTCAATACCCCTCCAGTCTATGCAGGGATTGTGCTTGAATAGCCAAGTGGCTCCCAAAATAACCAGGAGCTGGTGGGGAACTTATGACAAGAAACTTTATTTTCTCATGATGCTTCTCTCTGAGGGATAATCAATCAATCAACCTTTATTTAGACAGGTAAATCCCATTGAGCCTCGAGGACTCATTTACAAGAGAGACCTGATTTCAACAAAGAAAGATGACAACAATGGACAACAGCAATCATGTGATGGGTTCAGTCTTTTGGTTGGTCTATATGTCTATGTCTATATGTGCCTGTCTAAAGCTAGTACCTTGTGACCCTTGACTGTAAGAACAACCTTAATGCCCAATGACATCAAAATCACAGTGTATAAACACAGCATCTGCACCAAAGTCTATGAAAACAGGTAAGGAGTACTTACTTCCTTGAACCTGGATTTCTGCCGGAAGAGTGAAAGATGAGAAGATTTTGCAGTCTGTTATATGACTCAGCAGAACTCTCCTCTCTCCTACTGCGTCTGGTCTTTTTGCGGACACTTTGATACGATGTGCCCCACGTTCCTACAGTAGAAACATAGGCTCAGTTTTCTCCTTCTTTCCTTCTCCTCCAGGGTGAGACAATTCCTGCCCACCTGCATGGGTCCATCAGTCTATTGAGGATTAAACACAGTGGTGGGTGAAACTTTGGGTTTGGTGTGGTAAAACTCAACCCAGGAGCGAGAAAGTCTTTCTAATCTGCTTCCCTTCTCATGCCTCCTCTCCATGAGCTGTAGATCATTGTGTGTAGCCAGATCCTCCAACACTTTAAGAGACTCAAGGTAATCTTTTGTGGCTAGCTCATCCTTGATGTCATCATTGAGACCTTGAAAAAAGGCATCAGTCAGAGCTTCCTCATTCCAACAACTATCGACAACAACTTTTGAAAATCAACTATATATTCAGTGACCCTTCTGCTCCCTTGCTTCAATGAAAACAACATCCTGGCGGCCTTTCTCTCAGGCAAGATGTGATCAAACACCCTATAAAGTTTTTTTGAGAAATCTTTAAATGCATAACAAAAATAGGTGCCTCATTTTCACTCAGCGGTACCCCATAACTTTGCCTTACACAACAACAGGGCAATGACATAAACCACCTTGAACCATTCAGAGTGAAATGAGGAGGGCTGAAGTTGAAAATGGATGTCACACTGAGTCAGGAATGGTCGGTACAGATCGGGTTCCCCTTAAAACACTTCAGGCGGTGATAGGCAAGGTTCATGAATGGGTGACACATGGTAATGAGGCATGGGTTGAGCTAGAGTCACCTGAGGGTGAGCCTGTGAGGTAGATGGTTTAGAAAAATTAATGAGCGTGTTCATTCTCTCCTGCATATTGTTTTTTAATTTTACAATAGCTCCCTCTATACCAGAGTGCCATTCTTGCATCGGCATCATATCAATATTTGGCCAGATTATATTGTCAAGAATCTGGTTTTGGATTTGAAATCTCAGCCCGACAACAGGAATGGTTTAATAATTTGTTGATTTGTACAAAGTAGCTGCCGGTGGGAGTCTGGGTCCAGATGCAGGAACAAATCTGCAGATATATGACAGTTAGTGGCCTGTATGTTTCCGGGAGATTAACAAACAGCCACTAACCTTCTCAAGCAGGTGAGATCCATCCTAATACCTGTCGGAATTAGGATGGATTACCTTACTGTAACTGGTGAGGGTGCAGCAGCGGAGGAACGTGGCAAATACTATGAACAATGGGGCAATCCAGGGTCGCGGTCCATAAGAGGAAGCATAGGTCAAGCACAGGAAGTCAGAGGTCTTTAAACAAATCCAGAGGGCAGTCCAAAATTCAAAATCCAAGGGGCAGAAAGAATTATCTCTATCAAGATCAGAAGGGAAGAGCAAGAACAGATGGGGAGCAGGAATAAAGGTAAATCCAGATGACAGGGGTGGGATCAAGACAAGAGATTCAGACAAGATCAGAGATAAAGAGCTGGACATCTAGTACTACAATGTGTTCGATAAACTAGCAGAAAGCGTGGGTGACAAGAGCGCTTAAAAAGAGTGGGGAACAGGTGCAGGGCATGAGTGCAGATTGAGCTGTGGGTGCAGAGTGGGCATGGCAGAGTGACAGAGGCCGAGAAAATGACATGGAAACAGCAGAAAACATGACAATATCTCCCATTTCATGCTTCTGACTCCAATGGCCAGCATGTTGCTAAACAAGTTGCTAAGCAAGTACACACATGGTGTCATGTGTTCAAAGTATGCTCAACTAACTCAGTCTTGATGATTTGCGTCGAGGACATAGCATTTATATTTCTGAGTATTTGGATTTTTATACATAAAAATACACTTGATAGTTAGAATTTTGTGTATATTTACTGTATATTATGGCAATTTATTCTGCATTTTGCCTGATTATGGTGAGTCTGGGGTCGTGATAATGGGGCCCTTCAAGATTGTTGCCCATGGTACAGCGAAGTGTTAATCTGGCCCTGGCAGGGTCCAATGCGGGCAGAAGCAGAGGAAACATTTAATACGAGTTGACAGCTCCGATCTTATGCACCCTTTACTCGGCCACGCGCATACGCCGACCGTTAATAATTGTCTGTGCTATAAGCAGTCAAAGCTTATTTAAAAATATCTGGGGGGGTTTCAGGTTCGGACCTGTAATTACTGTTAATTAATCGGATCGGGTGTGGTTTGGAAATTATGGCTACTGGCTGAGGCCGATTCGGGTCACATTTTTTGAACCCAAATGCAACTCTACCATGCCTACAACTATAAAATGCAACAACATGATCTTATATGCCATAACAGCCCTTTTGTATATGTGAGATGTTGCAAACATCTTGTATGAAACTTTGCTTCTTGTACAGCAACCTGCAGTGATATGGAATCATCTGAGGGTAAAGATGAATAAAAAAGGAGTTACCATGACACATTACACACACCTTCACTCCCATCTCAGCCCCCACCCTCCCCAGCTGACCATCATGCTGCTCTCATGGTGCACTGATCAAGGAGCTCGACCACCTGAAACATGTGTTGGCTTGCACCACAGATTTATTCCCCCCTCACCTACCCTCACTAAAAAGGCTTCCACCCCCCATTGCCAGTACGAAGCTTCATAAGCTGCAGAATTCCAAGTGCCCTTTAAACACAGTGGTTTGTCAGTCTCTTTCCTGCTCCCATTGAGTGAGGCATTGTGTTCCTCAGCCCTGTAGACGGCTGTAAAACAATGCTGAGACGGCACTCTCTCGTCACTCTCCGGAACACCGTCTCGTCAATGAATCATCATATTGTGGAAAACTAACAAAAGAAGATTGACAGAAAACAAATGAAGACCTGTGTGCTGAAGAAAATTAAACAAGGAAGCTTTCAATTTGACATTACGTTGACTGCTGTAAAAAAAAAAAAAAGGTTGTGTAAATAAACAATGAGGTCTTGCTGCTTTTAAAAGAACAGATGCTGGATGTTAACATCTTCTTTCATGGTTGCATCAGAGTATATATTACTGTTCTGCTGAGATCACTTCAAGCAGAGGGCAGCTGAGTGATCTAAAAATGAAGTCTCAAATACTGCATAAGGCTGTATTTGGACACACTTTTCAGTATATAGTACAAGGTTTTAATTTCTTAATTGGTAACAACTGATGAACTAAACAATTAGGTATAATACAAAAGTTAGATATTTCAAATTGTTTTAATAAAAAATTTCACAATTGTTCATGCAAATACAACTTTAATGTTTCCTAAGACCACGTCAAGTTGGCATTACACAGAATTCAGCTCTGATTTATCAAACTGAGGTTGTTCAAAGAGATATTATCTACAACAAGTAATATATTATTTGCTCATAATCTTTCCACAGAATCCAACTTCAAACGATCTAAACTAGCTTTAACTTCAATATTTGTAAAACTAGAAATTTTTGTAGTCTTTAAAATCAATTGACTGAAGCCATTTTAAGTTGACTTTAAAAATAAATCTATTGTATATCTACATCCAATATCACTCTAAAATCTTCATTAAAATCCATCATGGGGTTCATGAAATATTTTGCTGACAGACAGACAAACACCCACAGACTCAGGCAAATACATTATAGCCTGCCTTTTGTCTTTTAGGAGCAGATATAAAAAATGTGATCACTTGTGGACAACAGATGCAAACTACAAAACAGTTTGGATATAATTTCATGGAGTGTATATACTTTGATATTTTACACATTCCAATATAAGCCTGGGGTGTAGCTGGTTCTCTGCTTCCCTAAACTGTGTATCTACTTATTGTAAATAAAGAAACTATATTATACGGCTTTATGGCTTTATGTTTGTTTAAGACAAAAATAATTAGGAATGCTGTTGGACCTGAACTGAGGCTGACAAGGATTTGAGGAACAGCTGAGCCAAACCAGACAGGGGGCAGGCGTGAGTGGGCGTGGCAGGACTTTGGGTCAGAGCTGAACTGATGAGGGAGAGTGACTGATGACATAGAAGGACTGGGAAAATATAAACACAAATGAGTAAGTTAATCACAGGACTCACAAAACATAAACCAATCAAATAATAAAACACAAAAGATCGTAATCATAACCAACCTAAAACACAGATCCTGACAGTATCAAAAATGAAACAACAGCATTGAGCAGCATCCAGATCACAATTTGTCAAAAATCATTGATTCTGCTTGTGACATCAGAGCATTTTGTAAATAGTTGGATTTTTGTGTGGTTATCTTTGTTCATGTTAGTGTGCACAAAACAACAGCAGCACAGATTTTGATCTCTGCTATGTTTGGTAAAAATATGCAAAAAGTGTCAATAAGCAAGCGGTACGCTAATGTCGTCCATCACTGAGTGATATGAATAGTGTATGTGTGTAGTTTTCAAGGTGAGTGTTTTTCCGAGCTGTAATTGAAAAGGGAATACATGTACAACTAAACCTTGATGATGTTGGTGGAAGGTATTCAAGAGGGTAGGAGTTACATGGTATATAAGAACAGAGGTAAAATTAAAAAAATTATTGTCTGAGGCAGTGCAGAGCGATGGACCCTGGTAAGTGGAGGGAGCAGTGTAATCCACCATCAGGTGCAATGGTGGAACCAGAGGGTGGCCAATGGAGCCAATATAAATTAATCTTTGGCCACATTAACCACTTGAGGAAACTAGCCTATCTAGTTTTTATTGCTTAAAATAATAGATTACTCAAATAATTGGGGTGGTCGGTTTACACATATACTGTGGTGCTTGAAAGTTTGTGAACCTTTTATAATTTGATATATTTTTGCATCAATATGACTTAACACATCAGATTTTCACAGAAGTCCTAAAAGTAGATAAATTCAATTCAATTCAGTTTATTTATATAGCGCCAAATCACAACAAAGTTGTCTCAGGGCACTTTACAGAAACATTCACATACATAAAAGCCAACTAGTAAAGTTCTCTATCTAAGGAATCCAGCAGACAAGTTGAATCTTGGGTTTGTTGCAGTCTCCCATCCTGAGCAAGCACAGTGGCAACAGTGGAAAGGAGAAACTCCCTTTTAAAAGGAAGAAACCTCCAGCAGAACCAGGCTCAGGACAAGCGGCCATCTGCTTTGACCGGCTGGTTTGAGAGGACAGGAAGGAGAGACAGATGAACACAGAATGGTAGGTCCAGGTATAGGTCCAGGTGTATCTGAAAGACAAAAAAAAACAACAACAACATATGTTAAGGATATAAAAAATAATTATAAATGCAAAACAGGTTGAGCAGAATAAGTATAGACAGTAGCAGAGTGAAAAGTAAATGGTAAATGGATTGTACTTATATAGCATCTTCCTCATAAAATAATAATTAATAACATAAACTTTGTAGATAAAAAGTGCAATAACCTGGTTTTGAGAAAACTCCTAATTGAAGAAATATACCCTGGGTCCTCTAAAAGAACATATTACTTAAAAAACTTTAACAAACAAGAAATTTGTTCAATTAGAACTAATTTTTTGAAATTTCCAATCCCTCCTAAATTTAAAGAAATCCACTTTAAAATTCTAAATGATATTTACCCTTCACAGGAATTCATTAAAAGAATTTTTAAAATTGAAATGGAGGAGTGTCGTTTTTGTAAGTCATTATCGGAATCAACAGAACATTTGTTCTATGAGTGTGAAATTGTAAATAATCTTTGGAAAGAAATATATAACTGGTTGATATCTAAATCTATCCAATTTGAACCATTTTCCTGGAATGGAATAAAATTTGGAATTTCAATAAGGAATAAAAAAGTTGAATATTTGATTAATAATATTATACTGTTTGCAAAATTTTACATTCATAAATGTCGTTTTACAAAATGTCTTCCTGCTGTAAAAGCATTAAAAAATTATTTATTATTATTTTGTAAATCTTTGAAAAAAATTAATACAGCCCCAGCAATCAAACTTTTCTCAATAATATCAGAATTTAAGTTGGTATAAACCCCACGTTTTTATTTTATTTTTGTTTTTATTTTATTGTGATGTTAATATTATTTTTCTATCCCTGATTACTTGACTATAATTTGTTGTTAATAGTTTTTAGAATGCACTAAGATGTTGTGGTTTCGCTCGGGTTATTGTTGGGGAGGTTTTTTTGTATGTATATTTTCTGGAAAGTTTGTTGATTGTGAAGTGGTCATTGTGACTGTCTTTGTATGTCTTTTTGTGTTTGTATTGTTCTAATAAAAAAAAAATATATATATATATATATATATATATATATAGCATCTTCCTATCTGATCAAGATACTCAAAGCGCTTCACAACACAATCTGTGCCTCATTTACCCATTCACATAGCACTCTATTAGATCTCTACAAAGCTAATTGAACAAATCATTCTAAAGAGACTAATCAGAGCTTTATCAAATTCATACACCGATGAGACACACATCAGAGGCAATGAGGGGTTCAGTGTCTTGCCCAGGGACACTTCGGCATGTGGCTGCTGTGGATTCGAACCCCCAATTTTTGCAATGGAGGATGACTGCTCTAACCACTCAGCCACAGCCGCCCCAGTGTGGTCAGTTGGTCCTCCAGCTGTCTAAGCCTATAGCAGCATAACTAAGAGACAGCTCAGGAAACCCAAGCCGACCCTAACTATAGGATTTAGCAAAAAGGAAAGTCTTAAGCCTAGTTTTAAAACGATAATGTGTCAGCCTCACGGACAGAGATTGGAAGTTGGTTCCACAAGAGAGGAGCCTGATAACTGAAGGATCTGTCTCTCATTCTGTTTTTGTAAATTCTAGGAACCACAAGTAAACCTGCAGCCTGAGAGCAAAGTGCTCTGTTAGGAAAATATGGAACAATAAGATCTGTAATATAAGATGGAGCTAGGTTGTTGAGAGCTTTGTAGGTTAGAAGTAGGATTTTGAATTCTATTCTGGATTTGACAGGGAGCCAATGGAGAGAAACTAAAACTGGAGAAATATGATCTCTCTTACTAACTCCAGTTAAGACTCTGGCAGCAGCATTTTGGTTCAACTGAAGACGTTTTAAAGAAGTATTTGGACACCTAGATAATAAACCATTGCAATAGTCCAGTCTAGATGTGACGAATGCATGGACCAGTTTTTCTGCATCATTTTTAGATAAGATGTTTCTAATTTTAGTGATATTACGCAGGTGGAAGAAGGTGGTTCTAGTAACGTTTTTAATGTGGGGGATAAAAGACATGTCCTGATCAAAAATAACACCAAGATTTTTAACATTAGAGCTGGAGGACAGATTAATGGCATCTAAGGAGGGATAAAGACTGAAAATTTAATTCCTAAGGTGCTCAGGTCCAAAAACCAAAACCTCAGTCTTGTCTGTGTTCAACAGGAGAAAATTAAGGGTCATCCAGGTTTTTATGTCTTTAAGACATGCTTGTAGTCTGAGTAGCTGATTGGATTCATTGGGTTTAATGGACAAATATAAATGTGTGTCATCTGCATAACAATGAAAATTTATCCCATGCTGTTTAATAATTTTACCTAATGGAAGCATATCTAAAGTAAAGAGTATTGGCCCAAGCACTGAGCCCTGAGGAACTCCATGACTAACTTTGGTGTATGAAGAAGATTTATTATTTACATTTACCAACTGGAATCTATCAGATAGATGATTTAAACCATTTTAGAGCCGTTCCTGTAATCCCAATATCATATTCAAGCCTCTGTAGTAAAATATTGTGATCAACTATATCAAATGCAGCACTGAGGTCTAACAGGACCAGTATAGACACAAGTCCATTTTCTGAGGCCATGAGAATTAGTGACTTTTACTAGTGCTGTTTCTGTGCTATGATGAGCTCTAAACCCTGACTGAAACTCTTCAAACTGATTATTTTTTTGTAGATAAATGGTAAATGGACTGTACTTATACAGCGCCTTTCTATCTTATTTCAAGATACTCAAAGCGCTTTACACTACAATCTGTGTCCTCATTTACCCATTCGTACAGCACTCTACTAGATTTCTACAAAGCTAATGGAACAAAACATTCTAATGAGACTAATCAGGGCTTTAGATCACATTCATACACTGATGGGACACACATCAGAGGCTATGAGGGGTTCAGTGTCTTGCCCAGGGACACTTCAGCATGTGACTGCTGGTGGATGCGAACCCCCAACTCTAGCATTGGAGGACGACTGCTCTAACCACTCAGCCACAGCCGATGTTCACGCAACTGACCTGCAACTATTTTTTCTAGAACTTTTGAGATGAAAGTTAGATTATATATAGGTCTATAGTTGCCCAGAATTTCTGAATCAAGGTCAGACTTCTTAAGTAAAGTTTTAATTACAGCAACCTTAAAGTGCTGTGGTACATAACCATTCATTAAAGAAAAATTAAGTAGATCCAAAATGTGGACATTAATTAGGGAAAATACCTCTTTAAACAGTCTGGTTGGGATGGGATCTAGCAGGCATGTGGATGGTTTGGATGAGGTTATTATTTTTGACAATTCAGAGAGCTCAACAGGACAAAAACTGTCTAAACATAAATCAGGCTCTGGTGAAATTTTTAAAGTTGCCTCATTTGACAGGGGACTAGAGATAGTAGAAGGAAAGATGGTTTGAATTTTCTCTCTAATTGAAATAATTTTATTTATAAAGAATCTCATGAAGTCATCACTACTTATAGTTGTAGGGATACATGGTTCAACAGAAATGGGACTTTTAATTAGTCTAGCAATAGTACTAAACAGAAACCTAGGGTTATTTTTATTCTCCTCTATTAAAGATGAGTAATATAAAGTTCTAGCTTTACAGAGAGCTTTTTTATATGTTAGCAGACTATCTTTCCAAGTTAAATAAAATTATTCAACATTAGTAGAGCACCATTTTCTCTCCTGGTTTCTAGATGCCTGCTTTTAAGTACGTAACTCAGAATTGAACCAAGGAGCCAGTTTCCTCTGATTGATTACTTTCTTTTTCAGTGGAGCAATTTTATCAAGTGAAGTTTGCATTGAAGTTGTAAGATGATCAACTAGATGATCTAAGTCACTGTTCTCTGATGCATTACTCTGCAAGACAGAGGAAAACATTGATGGAAGAGATTGTTTAAATTTGGTTACAGCATTTTCTGATAAGCTCCTGCTGAGATGAAATTTACTCTCAGTGACTGTGTAGTCGGGCAGCACGGTGGCGCAACTGGTAGAGCTGCTGCCTCTCAGCGAGCAGGTCCTTGGTTCAAACCCCAGTCCAGGGGCCTTTCTGGGTGGAGCTTGCATGTTCTCTCCGTGTATGCGTGGGTTTTCTCCGGGTGCTCCGGTTTCCTCCCACAGACCAAAAAACATGCATGTTAGGCTGATTGGTAACTCTAAATTGTCCCTAGGTGTGAGTGAGAGAGTGAATGGTTGTTTGTCTCATTTGTCTCTATGTGGCCCTGTGATGGACTTGCGACCCGTCCAGGGTGTACCCCGCCCCTCGCACAGTGATTGCTGGACATGGGCACCGGCGACCCCCGTGACCCAAAATGGAATAAACAGGTAAAGATAATGGATGGATGGATGGACTGTGTAGTCATTTAATGTAAACTCAAAGGTTATTAAAAAATGGTTGAACAGAATAGGATTTTGAGGAACTATTACCAAGTCCTTAATCTCTATACCATAGGTCAGAACTAAATCAAGAGTGTGATGATAAGAATGAGTAGATGTGCGGACGTTTTGGGTAAAACAAAATGAGTCTATTAAATTATTAAAGGCTATGCTTAAGCTATCACTCTCAACATCCACATGAATATTGAAATCACCCATTATGATGATTTTATCAGTATTTAATAGTAAGTCAGTTAAGATTTCTGAGAATTCAGACAAAAAATGAGAGTAAGTGCCTGGTGGACGATATATAACAACTAGTAAAAGTGGCTTTTCTGATTTCCATTTTGGATGAGAAAGACTGAGGGACAGCGATTCAAAAGAATCATAACTAATAACTGGTTTGGCATTAATCAATAATCCTGACTGAAAAATAGAAGCTACTCCTCCACCTCGGCCAGTTGTTCTAGGAACATGAAAATTTAAATAATTAACAGGAGTGGATTCATTTATACTAACAAAACCTTCCTGTTGTAGCCAAGTTTCTGTCAGACAGAATAAATCAATATGATTATCAGTTATCAGTTCATTAACTAACAGGGATTTAGAGGAAATAAAGAGAACCCAGTTAAACAAACAAGACAAAATATTATACTTGGTAATTTATTTATTGACGAAAATGATCCATCCATCCATCCATTATCTTTACCCGTTTATTCCATTTTGGGTCACGGGGGTCGCTGGTGCCCATGTCCAGCAATCACTGTGCGAGGGGCGGGGTACACCCTGGACGGGTCGCAAGTCCATCACAGGGACACATAGAGACAAACAACACAAACAACCATTCTCACTCACACCTAGGGACAATTTAGAGTTACCAATCAGCCTAACATGCATGTTTTTGGACTGTGGGAGGAAACCGGAGCACCCGGAGAAAACCCACGCATGCACGGAGAGAACATGCAAACTCCACCCAGAAAGGCCCCTGGACCGGGGTTTGAACCAGGGACCTGCTTGCTGAGAGGCAGCAGCTCTACCAGTTGCGCCACCGTGCTGCCCCACAAAAATGATCCAATATTACATATTTGTGAATGATAAAAGTATGTGAACCTTTGCTTTCAGTATCTGGTGTCCCCCCCACCCCCACCCCACCTCCATGCAGCAATAACTGCAGCTAAACTTTTCTGGTAACTGTTGATCAGTCCTGCTCAATGGCTTGGAGAAAGTTTATCCCATTCCTTCATACTGAACAGCTTCAGCTCTGGATGTTGGTGGTTTCCTCACATTAACTGTTGCTTCAGGTCCTTCCACAACATCTGGATTGGATTAAGGTCTGGACTTTGACTTGGCCATTTCAAAACATAAACTTTATTCTTCTTGAAACATTCTTTGGTAGAACACTTGTGTGCTGAGGATCATTGACTTGCTGCATGACCCACCTTTTCCCACTCACAAGACAGAAATGAAGATGTTAAGGTTCTCCTGAGGAGTGACAAGGATGGATAAGATTAGAAATGGTAAATGGACTGTACTTATATAGAGCTTTTCCATCTTTTTAAGATACTCAAAGCGCTTTACAACACAATCTGTGTCCTCATCTACCCGTTCATAAAGCACTATACTAGATCTATACAAAGCTAATTGAACAAATCATTCTAAAGAGACTAATCAGTGCTTTTATCACATTCATACACCGATGGGACACACATCAGAGGCAATGAGGGGTTCAGTGTCTTGCCCAGGGGCACATTGGCATGCGACTGCTGGTCGAATTGATCCCCCAACTCTCCCATTGGAGGACGACTGCTCTAACCACTCAGCCACAGCTGCCCAGTGAGATCATCAGAGGTACAGCACAGATTGAACAACTGGGAGATAAAATTAGAGAGACCAGACTGAGATGGTCTGGACATGTCCAGAGGAGGGACAGTGGTTTGAACATGTTCAGAGGAGGGACAGTGGGTATATTGGTAGAAGGATGTTAGAAATGCAGTTGCCAGGAAAAAGACAATGAGGAGATGTATGGATGTAGTTAGAGAGGACATGGAGGTAGTTGGAGTGAGGACAGAGTATGCAGAGGACAGAGATGGAGGAGGATGACTCACTGTGGAGACTCCAGAAGAGGGAAAAGCAGAAAGAAGAAGATATCAAAATATGTCCTCTATTTTTTCCCAACATGGACTATAAGAGAAGCAAAAGTGAGCAGAAAATCATGGCTCTCTTTTTTATAACCATGTCTTCAGGTCAGGGGAATGTTATGGTGTCTTTTTTTATGAATACTAAAATTAATTTCTCACATGATTATATCAGTTACACTGAAATGGGGGGGACAAATCATGCATGCAAGTCAGCTGAGATCATATTTTATTTAAAAAATATGACTTTAAAATAGGGCAGCACGGTGGCGCAACTGGTAGAGCTGCTGCCTCTCAGCGAGCAGGTCCCTAGTTCAAACCCCGGTCCAGGGGCCTTTCTGGGTGGAGTTTGCATGTTCTCTCTGTGCATGTGTGGGTTTTCTCCAGGTACTCCGGTTTCCTCCCACTGACCAAAAACATGCCTAACGGCTGATTGGTAACTCTAAATTGTCCCTAGGTGTGAGTGAGAGAGTGAATGGTTGTTTGTCTCGTGTGTCTCTATGTGTCCCTGAGATGGACTTGCGACCCGTCCAGGGTGTACCCCGCCCCTCGCACAGTGATTGCTGGACATGGGCACCAGCGACCCCCGTGACCCAAAATGGAACAAACGGGTAAAGAAAATGGATGGATGGATGGACTTTAAAATATCTGGTTTTAAAGGCAAGAGCGGTCATACACTGTAAAAAGATGTTCCACTCAACCATCATGGAGAGTGGTCACTGATCTAGTCTGAAGGTATGCAAACATTTCACGCCCAGAAAATATAGCTTAACACACACACACGACAGGAAACCTGATATACAAGTCATGTGACTGAGTTTCATGAAGAAATCTATTCTGAACGCCATCGTGCTTCCAGCCCAATGATAGACATTTCTGTTATGTTTGTCTTCACTAGTCTCTCTTTTTTTATGGAGCTGGACATTATTTTTATCAGCATATCAAAATAAAAGAAACAAATGTATACCAAAGAGCAGATTTAGCAGTCAGCTGTTCTGTTAGCTTGGACGTAATCTTTGCCAGTTGCCAGCTGACAACAGGAAATATTTTTGACATCTAATCCCTATATTATTCTAATCAGCCACCTGATATGTTTCCATACCATCAGGAACAAATGCCACAGAACCCATTACTTATCATCAAGCTTTACTTGAAGCATGACCAGAAGGCAAGAAGCTGACCTGCAGAGCTCTGTCTTTCCTCCTGGGACCGCTGGATTACTCTTGTTGTAATAAGGGGCTCAGGAGATGCTAGAGACCGCTTTGGGACATTAACAGCTGTGAAATTTAAGTGGGCAATGAGATCTGATCTGATCCAGTCGGGAGTTCTGGTAGTGGTTCTACTTATAACAGCAAACAGGTGTCCATTTATATATATAATGGATACAAACCGCTCTGGTCTGAGTTGGTTTTATTTTCCTTATTCATATTATATTTGATTGCACCCTCAAAGTTCTCAGACTGGTTCTGTGGTGGAACAACTGGTTTAGGATGACAACCAGTAAACCAGCTTGCATATACAGTACATCACTTTTTGTACAGACATTTACTTTTGCAGACCAACATGTATTGATTTCTACAGGGAGGAAGTTCAGTTTGAAATTTGATTTCAGTATGAATAACATTGTACAACATATAGCCAAACAAGCAATGCCCCCCCACCCCCAAAAAAAAACAAAAAACAAAGCAACATACAATCTCATATCAGATACAGATACACTGTAAGAATCCTAAGTTATCTCTTGCTTACTGATATGTTGATTTTAAAGAGCTATACTTGTGTTATCTTGATGCATGCTCAATAATCCAGGTAGAAAAATCTAAAAAAAGTTGAATCTGGTCCTCTGGACATTCAAAAAAACAAAACAAAGCAAAACAACAAAAAAAATGTAGAAACGTTTCGTCTCTCATCCAAGAGACTTCCTCAGTCTGAGGTGCTGCATTCAGCTCAGTCTCTTAAATAGCACCTTCTCGGAGTGGATCAACCAGTTTTGCTGCTGACAACCAAAACCAGCTGATCACATGCTCAAGAAGGACCATCAGCCTAACAATGGATCATTAGCACCTGATGGCTGTTTACTATTCACAGGGGGCTGAGTGATACTAGCAATCACAGCATTGTAAGAGGGGGACAATTGAACACGTAGGCCTCCACCCCTATTTAACGATGGACAATTTCTTTTCACAAAGATGGCCTCCTTTACTCCTCTCTCAAACCATCGTTCCTCTCTATCCAGGATGTGAACATCTTCATCCCTGAAAGAGTGACCGCTGGCCTGGAGATGAGTGTAGACCGCAAGGACTCTGCGAATAGCCCTCTGTGAATAGTAAACAGTCATCAGGTGCTAATGATCCATTGTTAGGCTGATGGTCCTTCTTGAGCATGTGATCAGCTGGTTTTGGTTGTCAGCAGCAAAACTGGTTGATCCACTCTGAGAAGGTGCTATTTAAGAGACTGAGCTGAATACAGCGCCTCAGACTGAGGAAGTCTCTCGGATGAGAGACGAACCATTTCTACATTTTTTTTGTTGTTTTGCTTTGTTTTGTTTTTTTGAATGTCCAGAGGACCAGATTTAACTTTTTTAGATATACTTGTGTTAGACTAAATCAGATCCAGATCAAAGTGGATTGCTGCCACTTTGAATTAAACTTTAATCTCTAAAATGTCATAGTATAAATACTACTTTACAAATCTTTCCACCACTATCAGGTTTGCATTATGAAGTTCTTCTGGTTAAACTATTCTTGAACGCTATTGTCTTTTCTTTAAACTTTATTTGTGCTTTTACTTGATTTAGAGTTTCACATGGTCTTCTAGTATGGTTAAGCACCTGATCCACTTGGTGAATTTTAGTCAGTTAAAAATACTGCATTTAGTCAAGATCAGGGAAACACCACAGCTTAGCTGAAACAATTTAAGAAAATTATTATAACTACTGTAGTTAGAATTCTCTCTCTCTCCCTCTGTGTGTGTGTGTTTGGGTGGTGGGGGTGGGGTTAAAATGGACTGTACTTATATAGCGCCTTTTTATCTTATTTCAAGATACTCAAAGCACTTTACACAACAATCTGTGTCCTCATTTACCCATTCATACAGCATTCTACTAGATCTCTACAAAGCTAATTGAACAAATCATTCTAATGAGACTAATCAGTGCTTTTAGATCACATTCATACACTGATGGGACACACATCAGAGGCTATGAGGGGTTCAGTGTCTTGCCCAGGGACAGTTTGGCATGTGACAGCTGGTGGATTCAAACCCCCAACTCTCGCATTGGAGGATGACTGCTCTAAGCACTCAGCCACAGCCGAGAGGTTAGAGCAGTGTGTGTGGGATGTGTGTGCGTGGGTGTGTGCATAAAAAAAATGCCAACATAGCTGTATAGATAAAAATCTAAAAAAGTTAAATCTGGTCCTCTGGACATTCAAAAAACTAAACAAAGCAAAACAAACAAACAAAAAAAAGTAGAAACGTTTCGTCTTCCATTGTGAGAGTAGCACTTGCTGCAGCTTCCAAGATGGCCGCCAATCACCCCCAGCTGGCGGCCATCTCCCTGATGAGCTCCTGCTCCTATTTAAGCCTGCAGTCAAGTCTACTCGACGCTGGAGCATTGAGTTTCCCCGGTACTTAATGTTTCTAGCCATTTAGTGTTTCATGGAATACAAGTCTTACATGGTGATCTTGTTTCTGCAGTTCTTCGTCGCCTCCTGGGTCCAGTCCTGATTCCACGGGTTCCAGCCCTCAGATCTCTCGTGCCTTGCCCAAGCTCTGATCTCTCGTGCCTATCCACTCAGTCTCTGGGAGTTATCATCCTGTTCTGGAACTGCTGCACAGTGCCTCGGTCTCACCATCTCCTCTGGAAACTTTGGGCTTCTCTTGCATCCACTTCTACAAGAACCGCCAACTGTAAGATAAGAAAACAAATTACAAGTTTGAACCAAACAACTTACCTGCCCCAGCTGAACTTGTCCTCCGTTTCCAGGAGTTCCAGTCCTGATGCCTGTGTAGCCAAGTTATCACTGTAAATAAATAAACACTGTTCTTTTTACTCTGAGCCTCGTGTCGTTCCGGGTCTCGTTCTATTGGGTCACTCCTGAGACGCCACATCCATACGAAAGTCTGAGGTGCTGTATTCAGCTCAGTCTTATAAATAGCACCTTCTCAGAGTGGAACAACCAGTTTTGCTGCTGACAACCAAAACCAGCTGCTCACATGATAAAGAAGGACCATCAGCCTAATAATGGATCATTAGCACCCTGATGGCTGTTTACTATTCACAGGAGGCTGAGTGATACTAGCAATAACAGCATTGTAAGAGGGGGACAGTTGAACCCGGAGGCCTCCACCCCTGTTTAATGATGGACAATTTATTTTCACAAAGATGGCCTCCTTTTCTCCTCTCTCAAACCATTGTTCCTCTCTATCCAGGATGTGAACATCTTGATCCCTGAAAGAGTGACCGTTGGCCTGGAGATGAGTGTAGACCGCAGAGTCCTGGCCTGATGATGTTGATCTTCTGTGCTGGGCCATCCTTTTGGCCAGTGGCTGTTTAGTTTCCCCGATGTAAGACTGATCACAGCCCTCCTGACACTGAACAGCATACACAATATTACTCTGTTTGTGCCGGGGGACTGGATCTTTGGGATGAACCAGTCTTTGCCGTTATGTATTTTGGGGTTTAAAAGCCACTGGGACATGGTGTTTAGAAAATAAACGTCTCAGTTTCTCTGATACTCCCTCAACATACGGAATGACCACTGGTCTGGGTCTGGGTTCCTCCTTTTCACCTGATGGCTGACTAGAGTCCTGTTTGGGTTTCTTCTCTGCTTTCAGGATGGCATAGTTAGGATATCCACTTGCTCTAGAGCCTGTCTTGTGTGGGATTTTTCTTTCTGCCTGGCTCCTGAGTTAGTGGGGACGCTGTCTGCTCTGTGGTACAGAGTCCTGATGACTCCTCACTTGTGCTCCAAAGGGTGATGGGAGTCAAACTGCAAATACTGGTCTGTGTGGGTGGGTTTGTGGTACACCTCAGTTTGCAAATGTCCTCTATCAGAGACTGACAACTCACAGTCCAAGAAAGCCAACCTGCCATTTTTTACATCTTCTCATGTGAACTTGTATTTATCCCCAGAGTTGATGTGGTCAGTAAAATGTTGGACTTCCTGGGATTTAATTTTAACCCAGGTGTCATCAACATACCTGAACCAATGACTTGGTGGTGTCCCTGAAAAGGACGTCAAGGCTCTCTTTTCTACCTCCTCCATGTACAGGTTAGCAACAATAGGAGAAACTGGAGGCCCCATAGCACACCCATGTTTCTGCCTATAATATTGATCCACATATCTGAAGTAGGTTGACTGCAGGCATAGTTTCAAGAGTTGAACAACAGTGAGAATGACCATGTAACCATGATAACTAGGGAGACCAGTAACAAAGTCCATGCCTATGTGTGACCATGGGTGAGAGGGACAAGGAAAGGGGTCGAAGGAGTCCAGAGTGGGGACATCTGGCAGACTTAGACTGGGAACAGTCAGGATAGGAACACACATAGGCATGGACATCTTTGGACAAGTTCTTCCACCAGAACTGGGCCCGGACCAAAGCAAGGGTCTTGGTTAGGTCCGGGTGACAATACAGGCCAGAGCCGTGACAAAAATCCAACACTTTCTTAATCATGTCAGGAGGAACATATAGACGATCCTCAGGAGAGTCTGGAGGAGGAGGATGTGACTGGCTGGAGCATCTCAGGTCTGACTCCAACTGAGTAATGGCCAGGCGGGCGATCTCAGGGACAATAAAATCCTCCTCAGCCCACAGGAGGTGAGGAGTCCACCTCAGTAATGCAAAATAATGCGTCTGGTTGAATATTTTTCTTTCCCGGGCGATAAGACAGGGTGAAGATACCCTTACCGGAAGAACTTCTGGTAAGATGGCGCCCGTGTACATGGCTTGCAATCCACCTCTGCTGATGTTTGTTCGGATTATTTTTGTTTTTTTGCATTTCACATCTGTGACATCAACTCTCTGCTGGTGTATGACAGACAACAACTTTTGAATCTTCGTTTTTCTGTCACTGAAGTCGCTTATTTGGACCATTATCATCGTACCTTAGGACCCCCCCTCCCCCCTGCTGGCGGACGTGCCAGCTTACCTTCACTGCGCACCTCACCTCCCTGCTCGGAGATATCGCTTCAGACGTCGGGGAAAACGTGCTGGTCAGCTGGTGAAGCTGAAAGCTCTGCGCGCTGCATCTTCCTCTCCTGTGTGCCCGGACCAGGTAACCAGCGGAAGTTGTCAGCCGTTGCGCAGCTTGGACCGACCTGGAGGGGCTGTTATTGAAAACCTGCGGCCATTAGCGCACGCTAACTCCACCGCTGCTAGCTCCACTTTGGACAATATACGGATGTGTTTGGTCAACGCTAGATCTGTTACCAACAAAACTTTTATCCTCAGGGATTACTTTCAAGAGCACGATTTGGACTTTCTGTGCATCACAGAGACTTGGATGTCTCAGGGTGAGTCCAGCGCCTTGACGGAATTACTGCCACCGAACTGTCTGTGTTTTAACGCACCGCGGCCATCAGGCCGGCGCGGTGGTGGATTATTAACAATATTCAAATCAACTGTTGACTGTAAACAACTGCCCATCCCAGTTTCCCACGCCAGCTTTGACCTGAGCGTCTTTGAACTCGGACATTCACCTGCGACGTTATTTGCACTCGTCTACCACCCACCTCGGTCTAAGGATTTCATAATGAGTTTTCTGACTTCTTGGCTGAAATCACACCAAAATATGAGCATGTTTCCATTATTGGGGACTTTAATTTGCACGTGTGCTGTCAGGAGAAGCCCTTGGTTAAGGACTTTTTAGATCTATTGGACTCATTTAATTTAACTCAGCATGTAAACGGTCCCACCCAAGAGCGTGGACATGCACTGGACCTTGTTTTAACTCATGATATGACTGTTAATAATCTTGTTATTGGTGATAATGTTTTCTCAGACCACATGCCAGTCCGGTTTGAGTTCACTCTCCCCCATCTAACTCCTAAGTCGTGCATTCCTGCACGTAGGACTCGGACCATTAACCACGTCACTGCTGCATATTTCATAGATGTTTATAACTCTGAAATGATAATTCAGGCCCCAGTGCTTCTCTCCACCACTGAGGAGCTGACATCCCAGTTCAACTCTGTCTGCTTAAAGACTATGGATCATGTCGCACCTGTTAAAACCAAAAAATCAAAAATCAAAGCAGAACCTTGGCTGAGTGACGTCACCAAGGCCGTTAGGCAGTAATGTAGGAGGGCGGAACGAAAGTAGAGGAAAGACAGGCTGCAGGTCTCTTTCCAGATAATTAAAAAGAGTTGGTGCCGTTATCTGAAAGCAGTAAAAGCTGCTAAATCAAAATTCTTCTCTGATATAATTACCTCAAACTCTCACAACCCACGTGTCCTCTTCTCCACTCTAAACTCTGTTCTCCACCTCACTGAACCATCACATCTGGAAGCCTCGACTGAGCTGTGCGACAACTTCTTACATTTCATTTTGGAAAAAATTGCGACCACCAGGGCTCTCAGTTCCCCTCCAACTCATGACCCATCCATCCCACCTCAATCTGTAGCTCCTTTTGACCATTTTGAACCCATCACTCTATCTTCTCTAGAGCAGGTCATGTGCAGCTTGAAACCTTCTGGCTCCCCCTTTGATGTGGTCCCCCCTCGACTACTAAAGGAGGTGCTTCCAACTCTAGGTCCGTCCATTCTTGATATAGTAAACAGTAATCAACTGGCGTGGTGCCAAAATCCTTTAAACATGCTGCGGTCCAGCCTCTCCTGAAAAAAACAAACCGTGACCCGTTAGTCGTTTCCAACTACCGGCCTGTCTCCAAACTCCCATTTGTTTCTAAAGTACTGGAGAAAATAGTCGAGTCCCAGTTGAAGTGCTTCCTGGAGGATCACGCCATCTTAGAGCTTTTCCAATCTGGCTTTAAACCTCTCCACAGCACTGAAACTGCCCTGCTGAAGGTCTTTAACGACATCTTCAGATTCACAGATACCGGTGATTCTGTGCTGCTTGTCCTGTTGGACCTCATAGCCGCCTTTGACACCATCGACCATGAGATCCTCATTGCTAAGTTGGAGCAGTGGGTGGGCGTCACAGGATCAGCCCGCAATTGGTTCAGATCTTACCTCACTGAGAGATCCTTTTGTGTCTCCATCAAGGATATTAGTTCCGCAGAGGCAGAGCTTAAATGGGAGGTTCCGCAGGGGTCCATCCTGGGTCCCCTCCATATTCTCTTTATACCTGCTGCTGCTGCTTGGTGCTATTTTCCAGAAACACAACATGCCCTTCCACTTCTATGCTGATGACTGTCAAATTTACTTCCCCCTAAGACACAATGGTACATGCTCTATTCAACCGCTGCTCAACTGCCTGGCTGACATCAGGGACTGGAAGGCTTTAAACTTCTTAAGTTTCAATGAAAAGAAGTCTGAAGTCATGTTGTTCCCTCCCAACGATACGATCACAAACCACTGCATCGACCTTTCCGCTCTAACCCTGTCAGAAAAACAAAGAGTCACTAATCTGGGCGTGATAATGGACCCTTCCCTGAAGCTTAACAATCATGTAAACATGATTGTGAAATCATGCTTCTTCCAACTGAGGCGGCTGTCTAAACTGAAGCCCATATTGTCCAAAAATAACTTGGAGACAGTCATACATGCATTCATTACATCTAGGCTTGATTACTACAATTCGCTCCTGTTTGGTATCAGTCAGACCTCCATTGCACGACTACAACTGGTCCAGAATGCAGCAGCCCAATTTTTAACCAGTACAGGCAAAAGAGAGTACATTACACCAGTTTTGGCCTCACTGCACTGGTTACCGGTTCACTTTTGAATCCAGTTCAAAATACTTATGTATGTCTACAAATCACTGAACAGTGTCGCCCCCGCCTATCTCTCTGATTTGCTACAACCGTATGTCCCACCACGTTCCCTGAGGTCAGCGGACCAGTTGCTCCTCACAGTTCCAAGAACTCCTCTTAAGCGCAGAGGTGACAGGGCCTTCTCTGTAACAGGACCAAGACTCTGGAACGAGTTACCTCTGCTTGTCAGACAGGCCCCCTCCCTCTCGGTTTTCAAGTCCCGTTTAAAAACTCACTACTATTCAATAGCTTTCAACACAAGATGATCTGTGTTTTGATCCTGTATGTTCCACACTTGTTTGTCATCATTATCTGCATCGGTTTTTTGTCTATATTCTGATTTACCTCATTTTGTATTTTGCTTTGTGTGTTACCTGTTGTTTTGTCTGTACAGCACTTTGGTTGGCTTTGTAGCTGTTTTAAGTGCTTTATAAATAAAGTGGTATGGTATGGTAAGATGAATCTGGAGAAAAAGAGCGCCCACCTGGCCTGACAAGGGTTTAAGCAGCGAGCAGACCTGAGATACTCCAGGTTTTTGTGGTCCATCCATACTTGAAAAGGGAACCTGGAGCCCTCCAGCCAGTGACGCCACTCCTCCAGGTTGAAATTAACTGCTAACAGCTCCCGATCCCCCACATCATAGTTCTGCTCTGCCGAGGAGAGGCTCCTAGAAAAAAAAAGCACAGGGGTGAAGGCACCCCTCCTGGCTTCAATGACTCAGGGTGGCCCCCACACCAGAACTAGAGGCGTCCACCTCCACCACAAAAGGTTCCTCTGGATTGGGGGCCAGGAGAACTGGAGCAGAAGAAATCAAGGTTTTTAACTTGACAAATGCTTCGTTAGCAACAGGTGACCAAACAAATTGTGTTTTTACAGAAGTTAGTGCATGTAAAGGTTTGGCTATTTGGCTGTACCCTTTGATGAATCGTTTGTATAAGTTTGTGAACCCCAGGAACCGTTGGAGCTGCTTACAGTCCCTGGGGGTCAGCCAGTCCACAATGGCCAGGTTGCGGTCCATTTCAATCTTGTTGGGCGAGATGATGAAACCAAGGAAAGAGATGGTGGAAACATGAAATTCATATTCTCAGCTTTTATGTACAGGCCGTTCTGGAGGAGCCAGGTGAGGACAGCCCGCACCTATTTGCGGTGTGAGCCAATGTCTTTTGAAAAAATAAGAATGTCATCCAAATAAACAAATACAAAATGATTGACCAAGTCTCTTAATACATCATTGACCAAGTTTTGAAATATTGCAGGAGAGTTAGTTAAACCGAAGGGCATGACCAAATACTCATAATGACCAGTGGTATTGTTGAAGCGGACTTCCATTCATCATCCTCTCGTATGCAGACTAAATGGTAAGCGTTAGGCAGATCCAACTTTGTAAATACGTTAGCTCCTTGTAGGAGATCAAAAGCTGAATTCATGAGGGACAGAGGGTATCTGTTCTTTACAGTTATCTTATTGAGGTCCCTATAATCAATACAAGGATGGAGCAAACCATCCTTATTTACAAAAAATAATCCATACCCAGCTGGGGAGGCAGATGGTCTGATTATCCCAGCCTGGAGTGATTCTCTAATATAATCTCTCATAGACTGTTGTTCTGGGGCAGAAAGTGAATAAAGAGTGCCCCTGGGAGGTGTGGAGTCAGGAAGTAAGTCAATAGGGCAATCGTATGGGCGGTGAGGAGGCAGAGAAGTGGCCCTGGCTTTGTTGAAAATCTCCTTGAGGTCATGATACTCTGTGGGCATCCTTGAAAGATCAGGGTAATAATATTCAGAAATGGTTAGAGAGTCTTTGGACACCACAGCGTCCATAAGGCAAGTAGATAGATATTTATCTGACAAGCCTAAAATTTCTCCTCTCCTCCAATCTAGGTGAGGATTGTGTTTTGAAAGCCAGGTGGCGCCCAAAACCACAGGTGACTGAGGAGAGTTTATACCCAAAAAGTTTATTGTCTCTTTGTGGTTGCATCCCCAACATAAAGTGACCGGTTCTGTGAAGCGAGATGATGAATTCAATGGACGGCCATCCAAGGCTACCATAGAGTGTTTTTTAGAGCATTCTATTATCTTAACACTGGCAGTAACTGCAAAGTCATAGTCAATGAATTCTGTATCTGCACCAGAGTCTATGAACACCTTTACAGAAGTCTGAGACTTACCAGGGATGATGAGATCAACTCTCAGGGTAAAAGGAGAGGAGAGTTTAGTTGTTTGAGCCCGACTCAGTAAGCATCTCTTCGCGTTCACTGAACCAGCCCTTTTACCGGGCAGGTGGAAGTTACATGTCCCGCTCCTCCACAATCTCGCACTTTGCTGGTGTGAGGTGACTTCGGCCCAACTGCATGGGTTCCTCTGTGGTAGGAGAAGGAGACATAGGTGGTGAGTTCTGAGTCCTGACTGGGCTAGAAAACTCACCAA
Organism: Nematolebias whitei; assembly: GCF_014905685.2. Taxonomy (NCBI): domain Eukaryota; kingdom Metazoa; phylum Chordata; class Actinopteri; order Cyprinodontiformes; family Rivulidae; genus Nematolebias; species Nematolebias whitei. The sequence goes on from NC_056507.1 coordinate 36,215,554, forward strand.
TATTCTTGGTGACAGGCAGTGATCGCAGTCCTCATTCTCTCGAACGTTCTGCCAGGCGAAGGTCCACCCTAGTGGCCAAATCCTCCAGGTCCTGAAGTGAATCAGGGTATCACTTAGTTGCCAGTCTATCTTTAATGTTATCGTTAAGCCCCCGATAAAAAGCATCCGTGAGCACCTCCTCATTCCAGTGGCTTCCTGAAGCAATAGAATGACACTCGATGATGAAATCAGTGACTCTTGGATTACCTTGTTTAACGAAGAAGGGAAAGTCTGGCAACGTCTTGCTCTGGAAGAATTGGATCGAACACCCGACAGAGTTCCTGAGCAAATGTCTGAAAAACATAACAGTTAGAAGAGTCCCATTGCCATTCTGCAGTTCCCCATCTCTTGGCTTTGCCAGAGAGAAGGGAAATCATATATGCTACTTTGGACCTCTCAGAGGGGAAAGAGGACAGCTGGAGTTTGGAAGTGAATTTCACACAGTAAAAAATGGGCAGCATTGATCGGGTTCTCCTGAAAACAGTTCTGGTGGTTTCAATCTGGGCTTCCAAGCTGGTTCAGGAAGAGGTCTAACAGCAACCGCATCCTGAGGTGGGTTATGAGGTGTGATGTTTTTAAGCATGCGAACAATGTCTTCCATACCTGTTTCTAATTCTAATTTAACAATTGCGCCCTTGACACCAGAGCGCTAGTCAGCAGAAGGTGAGTGGTCCATGATGGCCAGATAGTTCTGTAATGAACACCCCCCCCCCCCCCCCCCAAAAAAAAAAAAAAAATTAATCAGGCTGGACCAAAATCACCACAACAAATAAACAAGTTAAACCAAGTCTATTGTGAGGACCTGCTTTAGTGGAAATGGGTCGAAACTGGTTCTGGTGTCGAGTTCTGGGTTTCTGGGCTGGAACGAGTCTGTTGACAGGAAGAGAACAGTCAGTGGTCAAGCTGGTGACAGGGGCAAGTGTAACAGTCAAAGAGAAGTGACCACTAAGCTGGTTTCCAAGCTCACCACACTGGGCCTGGAGAAGTCTATCTGCTGCTGGATACTGGAATTCCTCACCAACAGACCACAGGCAATGAAAATCGGCAGTCACCTCTCCTCCACACCAGTCCTCAGCACCGGTACACCTCAAGGCTGTGTCCTCAGTCCACTCTTGTACTCTTTATTTACACAAGTATACCCCCAAACATAGCTCTAACGTCATCCTCAAGTATGCTGTTGACACAACCATCTTGGGCCTCATCACCAACAACAACAAGAGTGCCTACAGAGATGAGGTGAAATCACTGACCAGCTAATGTCAGGAAAATTCCTTAGAGAACTTTACTAATTGACTTTTTCATGTATATAAATGTTTCTGCAAAGTGTCCTAAGACAACTTTGTTGTGAATTGGTGCTACATAAATGAACTGAACTGAATTGAAAATAATCTATCTCCTAATGTCAGCAAAACAAAGGAGATGATAGTGGACTTCAGGAAACAGAGTGAAGGTCAGCACTCCACCATCTACATAAACAATGCTAAGGTGGAGCAGGTCAGGAGCTTCAAGCTCCTCGGCGTTCACATTATTGAGGAACTATGCTGGACTTTACATACAGACACTGTGGTCAAGAAAGCCCAACAAAGATTCTACTTCCTAAAAAGACTAAAGAAGTTTGGTACAAACACCAGCATCCTCACCAACTTTTATAGGTGCACCATGGCGAGCCTGCTGGCAGACTGCATCACAGGGTGGTACATGAACTGCACCAGTCAGAGCTGGAAGAACTATAGAGGGTGGTGCAAACATCAGAGGACATCACTGGTAGCAGTCTCCACACCATCCAGGACATCTACCACAGCCGATGTCTGCGTAAAGCACGCAGCATCATTAAGGACCACACCCACCCAGCACAAGGACTCTTCCATCTACTACTCTCAGGTAGATGATACAGGAGTCTGTCATCATGTACAAAAAGACTCAAAGACAGTTATTATCCACAAGCTGTCAGATTGCTGAACTCTCAATATATTACACTGAACAATTGGCAATAACTTTGCACCAAGCCACATCTGTGACAACTAATATGACTAATATTAGCTTGTGACACCTAATATTTTTCTTGTTAATGCATTATGTGGCTGTATCATGTATGTATCTACCTTGCCATCATAATTCATCTCAATGTTACTCACTACCTGTGCAATAATCTGTCACAAAAACTGTGTAGTTTATGTTAGTTATGTACAGTATACATCATGTGAATTTAAGCTTATATTACTACCTTGAAATACTTATTCATACAAATTCTTCCTACTTGCACTGTTGTGAAAAAATAAAAAGCTTGCACTGTTATATTCTACCATGTTGATGTTTACTATTTTTTCTTTAGGACCTTGTAAGTATAGTACAAAGTATTTACTTTTTCACTTTTGGTACTTTATGTTGTACCCTTATAGAATGCTTTAGTATTTCTTGTTTGTTTATTCATTGTTTTAGTGAGTCAAATCAGTTCTTCTCATCCTGAATATTTTATTGTACTGTTAACCTTGTGTTTACCTGCATATGACAAATAAACATAACCTGAATTAAGCATTAACCTTTAATTTAACCATTAAGCATACAATGTAATTATGACAAAAAATGGAGGATTTACATGCAGTTACTTTCATAGAGATGAACATGTGGTAGCTACTTCCTGTTTATAACTTGTGATCAGCTGATGGGGTCGGTCTCCGGTTTTTTTTACATGTTTTCCAAACTCCATTTAATTTTTGAAAAAGAATAAACTGTATCCCACCCTCTAAACTCTAACGGTAACAGGTGTCTGGATTGCCTGTTCTCCACTGACACGTTTAACTATTTTGTTCTGGTGATTTTTCACAAACCCCTCGAGTAGGATACTTGAACCCCTCTGACTGTAGCGTCCAGGCTGCAGCCTCAGGTAAGGGGCGCTTACCTTCGGGACAAATTGAGTTTACCGATTGGTCATTTGCTGACATGCCAACTGGATTGATTGACAGGTCACGCAGAGGAGTGGACTTGTCAAAAAAAAAACTAAAGCTGCAGCCCTGCGGAGGAGGCAGGGCGGCCCAGGAGCAGCGGCAGCATGTTCTGTGTTTAAATGTTCTTAATTAAAAGTTCTGAAAAATAAAAAAAATAGTGAGAGCTGGCCCTGCAGCCCACAAATCAGACCGGCCCTCCGGGAATTCTCCAGCCCCTCCCGATTGGCCACTCCGGGCCTGCACAGAGCTCTGTCTGAAGCCAATCTGATATTTTAGGGTTTCAGCCCATTAGGATTCCTGTCTTAGATAGAATCACAGCACAAAGCAAGTCTCTTATCAAACATATTTTCTACAACTCAGAGAGACAAGTGTGTTTCCTGAAATATAAGGTCTACTTTGCTTTGCCATTCCTCTTTGGGCTCTCCTTTTGTCTGTTCTTTACCTGCAATCCCCTCGGCTTAAACAACCTCTAATCATCACCTGGCTCATGTTAGGTTTGACAAGCGAGCTACTTGAGTCAGAGCTACTTACGGTACTTTCTGCCCAATGGCATCACCCCTGGAGGAGACAGCTGTGCTGTTCACATGCACACAGCCCCCCCCCCCCCCCCCCCCACACACACACACACATACTTGCCTACATTCTTATATTTTGTTCCACATTTTTACTAACGTGTGGTTTGGAACCAATGCTTAATTGTCACATTCACATTTAGACAATAAAATCTTCCTAAATGCCCAAACGTTTGCATCTGTGAGAGTTCCACTACCTGCAGCTCCTCCTCTAATTGGCTGCTGA
>NC_056507.1:36219345-36237160 GCF_014905685.2 Nematolebias whitei
TTGTCTTTTCTGGTTTCGCTCCATCTGGGTTCCTCGAGTCTTGACAGCATCTAATCCAGCTACATGTGATCACTTGGGAGGTTACATGATTGTTTTTCTGGACTAATGTCTGTCTTTGAAAAGTGGAAGATAAATTGTGAGATGAAATGTTTTCTCAAGAGCCACATGAAGCCCAGCGGCTGCACTATTTGTGAACAATCATCAAAATAGCACAGGTCAGGTGAGAAAAGATACTGAATCCAAATGGGAAGCAGAAGATGAGCTCGCTCTACACAAAATGTTTCACTGCTCTTATTGTTGTTAGTGATGTGAAAACAGACTGTTCACATTAGAAAAAAACAGAGGTGGACAGTAAAAAAATTAATGAAATTCTTACATTATTTGGATAATTTTAAGTAAGTTTTTAATCTGTAAATTCATATTTTGCAAAAAAAAATTTAACTTTACTATATTTTTAACCACATCCATTACTGAGTAAGTGCATGGACTTTTTTGAACATAAAAGTAAATTAAAAAATGTAAGATGGAAATAACTGTGGTGCACCAGAATCCACTTCAGTTGGTTTATTTTTTAACCAGTAAGCCCCCCCCCCCCCCCCCCCCCCCCCCCCCCCACACACACATTTACCATTAAATAGTATTTCACCCAGCACTGTTTATATTTATTCGTGAACTAATCCAATCCACTTGATTAATAGGAGAACACTCAAACCACTAAAAGTCCACTCCGGGTTTCCCTGGTTACCTACAACAACTCTCCACACCACATGCAGTGTTCCTCCTCGGTCACTTGGCTTGGCAGGACGTTCATCTCTTTAGGGTTTTTGGTCAACGAGGTGAGGGGAGGAGGGGGAGACACCTCTGTGTTGCGTGCTAGCTTAGCGCTAAGAGGAGAAAGCTCCTCGGATGAGGAGCGAAACATCTTCTGTTACAAATAAAGTCCAGTTGTTTTTGTATTGAACGCTTTTTGAATTCATCATGTCCTGGATGACTGAGAATCTTCACCAGCATAGCTTAGTGCTACGTTGGTTCCAGCATTGTTAACCGGGGGTGGGGGGTTAGGATGCATGACAGAAGTGGGACGTGCTTTATTCATACAAGGAGAGCTGTTGGTCAGGCTACTTCTTGTTGCTCTCTAAAATAGTTATTGAATTAAGTGTTCACATCTGTAGGTAAATGTAGATGTTTAACAACCTGTTAAAATACACCAGAATGCAGAAAATGGCATCTACTCAATTTAAATGTTTCTGGGGGAGGACCTCCAAACACCCCCACCAGTGTGTCTCTTCCCATCCCCCACCCCCACAATACAAATGCTTCTGACGCCAATGTAACTAAGTAAACTGAAGTAAGTAAGTAAAATTATCTTCAGAAAATCTCATAAAACTTCACCTTAAATTTTACAATTAGTATCGACTAAAGTTATATTATTGTTTGTTGGTTTTAATATATGCCCACTGTGTAACATTAGTAACACATTCATATTTAAAACAAAAGTTTGCTTTCAGTTGTCATGATCAGAAACTTTGTCACACTGTATCTAAAACATATTTTCTTTTTTGAAGAAAGTCATCAGATCAGCATTTTACAGTTGTTTTGGTATCACTTCCTAATAAGCCGTTTTCCTAATAAACTGAGGTTTGCCAACTGTTCTTAAAGGCAGTTGACTGTTACCAAAAGAAGTAGGTGTTTTTGTCAAACTTTAGATCTATTTATTTATAATTACTGGTAATTTGCTATAATTTTTACTGAGGGTAAAAGTTTTTGGGGGGGTTTCTGTGAAGGAATCTTCCCAAGGGATCAAAAAAGTGTAATCTAATTTAATCTCATCTAATCTAAAACTAAAAGGACCATGGCATTGATGAATTCAATATATTTCTGTATTTTTCTGAGTGTCAGAAGATGCCAGCCTCAATGAATCACAGGTTTGATTATACTGTATATTAAAATGCATTTTTAAATTACAATGATCCACATTTAATCAAATGTAAGAAATCAATTTTTTTTTTGTCTTATGCAGAAATGCTTGATGACAGAGTTTCAATCAATGCAACAGAACATAAGTGGAAACTATGAGCTGAACTGACATTCTACATGAAATGACTTTTCCATGAGACAAAGTCACAGCCGCATATAAAAAGATGTTGTTTGAAGGAGATCCATCAAATATTGTGATATAAAAATTGTGAGTGATGTGGAATCTATTACAAATCATATTTTCTGAATAAATGAGCATCCAGATGGAGAGTATGGTTTCAAACTTGAATGGTGGTGTAATCAAGTTCATACTTTCCCAAAACATGTCCATATTTCAATTACTGGTAAGATCTTAAAGCATCTGGTTGTTAAATGTTATTACTATTTGTATGAATTAACTTTAGAGTCAAGAATTCATGTGCTGATCTTGTATCAAAGTCTAAATATTGAGAAAGAAAACCGTGTTCAAATGTGATACTAAAACACACAAATGCTTTCTATTTGCAGCAATAAACACAGACAATTGTATAAAAATGCCAATTTAATAAGATTTTGCCTGTTAATTTTCACTATTAAGGAAAAAAAACTTTGTGTTTTCATGCCTCCTAATGGTGGAGGGACAAACAAAACCAGTAGGATGCTGGGCTCCTGGTTCACGCTCTGCTAAAGCACATTTTCACTGTTAATGGACAAAGACTGCTGGACAGTCTACAGTCCAATATATGATCATGTTGATGGTGACTGGTTGTTGATATAGATATATACATTTTAATCTTACAGCAGATTTTTACAACACCAGTAGCACATCTGTGGCAGAATATGATCATGATGTTGAAACAATGTCCCTTTAACTGGCAAATGTAAGCAGGAATCACGTCATATTATACAATTATAGTATATCACTTGGTGTATATGTGTATATCCATCCATTATCTTTACCTGCTTCTTCCTTGTTGGATCGCGGGGGTCACTGGTGCCCATGTCCAACCATCATTGTGTGAGAGGCGGGAACACCCTGGACAGTTATCTCACTGCAATTATTTGGTCTTTGGAGACCCTCACAAACTTCCCAGTCACAAGTTCCAGCGCCAACCAGCCAGTGAGCAACACCATCACAATGTCTGCTGCTGAATACCAAAAACATCATAAATGCATCAGCAGGAACGAACTCAGTCAAACTGAAACTGAAAATCTAATTAAAACCTCTCTGAGGATGCAGGTCTCAACTGTGAGTATTATTTTCCATATTTCTGTAGGTTCACATTACCTTACTCTAAATAAATCAACTCATATCTAAGATAATTTGATGTTTACAGACGTTGCAGAATGGGTTTAAAACAGCTCTTCTCTGGATAACAGCTGTGTGTTTCAGTCTGAACCTGGGGTCTCATGTACAAAGACTTGCCTGGCTTTCCTACTGAAACATGGTCTTATCATGCTGAGAGTTATTTGTTGAACCCAAGTGCAGACAGACTTGGATGAACTCAAACAGTCAAATAAAAAGAACTCATTAATCAAAAAACTCAAAACAAAAGCGGACAAGGCATCAAAAACTTACAGAATACCACTAGCACAGGAGACATGAAGGAAACAGAGCATGAAGGTGTGGAAGCACAATCTACAGACAAGGTGGAAACAAAGAGACGCTGAACTTAAAGGGACACTAACGAGACACAATGACCAACACCTGGGAAAAGACAATGAGGAACAGGTGAGAGAGGCAGGAGCTGAATACATGAGGAGAGAAACACTGGGGAAACTGGAAATAAAGGAAAAACAGACTCAGAAACTAAATTAAATAATCACAAGTAGACACAAAACCCACAGATATGATAGGCGTATGCTTAAATCAAGAAAGCCACGTACGCACAAATAAATCCATGAACCCAAGCACACTACCTTTATGCATTCCAATCAACGTGCTGAGCGAACATGATTGAATACCTGACTCCTTCCTGGACACACCTCTATTTAAATATACAAATAGATTTAAAAATGCCCTGCACCTGAGGAATCGCCTCTCTGCACTATTGAAAAGCATGCCTACATGAGGGAAAAGAGGAGCATCATGGAATGTGAGTTGGAGACACTTCTAAATTTTGTAGAGGCCACATTTTTGTGTGTATGCACCATTTGTACATGAGGCCCCTGGTCCTAGTCACTGTGTTGATCGTTGGTATTTATCAGAGGTAAGATACAAAAACAAGTCATCAGAACATGTTGAACATCTGAACAACACACACAACATTCTAAAACTGATTCTGCTTTTGCAGAAGTAAAATGAAGCAGAAAAAACTTTATAAGGAGACAAACGTCAATGCAATCTTTGAGAAGGACTTATGTCGAGGATGAGTACATTATTTTTTCTTCACAACCCAAATAAAAAATACAAGTCTTATTTATTTGCATTTTAGTAATAAGATGATGTGGATGTCACGACCAAGCATGTATTAAATTGTAAATTAATAAAGTTTCCATTTATTTTAATTAAATATAGAAACATGCATGTCAGGCTGCCTTCAGGCCCAGGCCTCCCTTGCTAAAAACATCTGTGATTTCAGTAGGATTTGCATAGTTAAATAAAGGTTAATAATTAAATACATTATCCTATAATTTAGTTATCAATATTCAATATCATTTGCTGTGGCAATCACTGAAGAAGGGAGCAGCTGAAATAAACTTTTAATCAAACTATATTACACCATATATGCTCAACAGTCCATATTTGCCTGCTGCATTTCTTTGTTAACTTTAGGCAGGACATATTTAGTTTGATTTTAGAAAGGACTGGGGATTAGAAAAGAATCACCATCACATGACATGAACCCAATCCTGGCCAAAACAGGGCAACACTGAAACTAGAAGCTATCATGATTGTATTTAGTGTCAACCTCCAAGTAAGCAGACTGAGAAAGAAATGACAGAGTCAGGAGTACAAAAGGTAAGTGATCTTTATTTACAGGTGCATTGACTGGTTTTCAGGGCTGAAAAGGGAGGAGAGGACAAGGTGAGTAACTAGGTCTTTTAGGCAAGTCTTAGAATGATGATTTCTGAGTAGAGAATAACTCCTTACTGTTTTTATTTTGCAGGTGCATCCTTGGGAGGAGAGGAGAGGTCCTGGGTTTCCAGAAGGTCCAGACTGATGTGATTGTTGGTGGAGAGAGGAGCAGGTTGACCCAATCTGAATTGTTTGGTGGCTTGTAGTTGAAGGGACACTGTTTATGCACAGGTGAGCCACAAAGGAGAGAAGAGATACTTAGGAAGATTCGAGAGAGCAGGACATGGGAGTCCCTGAAGAAATCACAGAGGTTAGGACCAGCTGCAATTTAAAAGGTTAGTTGGCTGTACGTGAGTTATCATAGGTCAGTTGATGTCCCAGTGCTGCAGAGGTATATGGCAGGAGTTTAAATACACCATCCGGTCAGTCCTCCTCAAGCAGATGCAGGTTGGTTGAGTTAAAGGTGATTAGCTGTGGAGAAAGTGAGTGACAGAAAACCCAGGAATCCTACATCCCCTCTCAAGAATAGCCTCTCGGCGATCTGAGTCACTTCTCAAGGTGACCACTAACAAAAGGATGAGATGAGCCCAGGGTCCGGGTTCTGGGATCTAGGGACCCAAGAGCATTCCTCTGGCCCATAGCCCTCCCAGTCCACCAGGTACTGCACACCTCGGCCTCGACATCGTACATCTAAGAGGCATTGGACCGTGAATGCAAGTTCATTGTCAATTAGACGGGTGGGGTGGAGGGAGGTTGGCTGGAGGGTGTAATGGGCTGGTGGTCATCGGCTTGATGTGGGATACATGGAACGTTGGGTGTATCCTCATGGGTAGAGGGAGTTGGAGGCGCACCACCGATCAGTTGACCACCTTAACCACAGGAAAAGGTCCAATGAACTTGGGAAACAATTTCATGGGAGTGTCCTTTAAGGTAATATCCTTTGTCAAGAGCAAAACCCTTTGGCCAACTCTATACTCCAGAGCTTTGGACCGATGCTTAACTGTAAACCGTTTATTCTGCTCAACTGACCTGGATAGGGCCTCTTTGGTCTGGCGCCACACTCTGCGACATAGTCTGATGTGTTGATGGACAGAGGATTCCCACATCAGGCTCCCATGAGGGGAACAGAGGAGAGGAATACCCAACTGAGGCCTTGAAAGGGGATTTACCAGTGGCTGCAGAGGCTTGTGAGTTGTGAGCATACTCAATCCAAAGCAGATGTTGACTCCAGGTTGAGGGGTTGTTGTTTATGACACACCTCAGGACGGCTTCTAGTTCCTGGTTGCAACGTTCTGTTTGACCATTGGATTGCGGGTGGTATCCAGATGTGAGACTGGTGGATGCTCCCATGGCGAGGCAGAAACTCTTCCACACTTGAGAGATGACCTGTGGACCTCTATCAGAAACAATTTTCTTTAGGGATGCCATGCAGGTGGAAGATGTCTTGTCACGTTCTGAGAAGTTTCTAGAACAGAGGGTAGTTTAGCCAGTGGAACAAAGTGAGCAGATTTTGAACAACAGTCAACAATGGTGCAGATGGCAGAGTTACCATCTGATATGGGGAGACTGGTGAAAAAGTCCTGGGTGATGTATGACCAGGGCTGGCTGGGGATGGAAAGAGGTAGTAGTAGCCCAGCAAGAGGCTGATTACTGTGTTTGTTCCGGGCACACGTCGGACAGGCTGAAACAAAGTATTTTACATCTTTATTGAGGTTGGGACACCAGAAATTTGCTTTAAGGAGATGTGACATGCATCTTATGCCATGGTGGCAGGTAAACCTTGCTGTGTGAATCCAGTCCAATACTTTCCCAACCATAGATGTAGGAACAAACATCCTCCCAAGAGGGCTGGTGCTGGGGTCTGGTTCAGTACTTTGAGCTCTCAGAATGTCTTTCTTGATGGGCCACATCATGACACCCACCTTGCATGAGGAGGGAAGGATCCCTTCAGGGGAGTCTTCAACCACAGAGAACTGTCGAGAGAGGGCATCTGGTTTGATGTTGTGAGAACCTGGAATATATGTGATGGAGAAGTTAAATATTGCAAAAAATAGGGACCACCTGGCTTGTCTAGCATTCAGTATTTTGCCCCCCTGAAGGTAGGTTAGATTCTTGTGGTCATTCCATATTATGAAGGGGGGTCCGGCTCCCTCTAGCCAATGTCTCTACTCTTCTAATGCTCGTTTGATAGCTAACAATTCCTGGTTGCTGACACCATAGTTGCTCTAAAAAGGTCAAAAGGAGAGACAATATGCTCTTCTTCAAAGATTATGAGGCTTCTAAATGTTTTCAGTTTTTTTTTTTGTTAATTTCAAGAACCGTAAAAAGTATGTTGTTGTCTTGTTGACTTCTGTAAATCAATCTTTTGATGTCACCTGATTTTTCTGTGTACCGTTTAGATGTGACACAATAAATAATAGTTATTTTAAATTTTTATTAATTAAAAATAATTATTAAAAATGACCTAATATCACCAAATCTTTTATTCAGGGGTGGCTGTGGCTGAGTGGTTAGAGCAGTTGTCCTCCAATGTGAGAGTTGGTGGTTCAAATCCACTAGCAGTCACATGCTGAAGTGTCCCTGGGCAAAACATTGAACCCCTCATAGCCTCTGATGTGTGTCCCATCGGTGTATGTGTATGTGATTTAAAGCCCTGCTTAGTCTCATTAGAATGATTTGTTCAATTAGTGTTGTAGAGATCTAGTAAAGTGCTGTGTGAATGGGTAAATGAGGACACAGATTGTAGTGTAAAGCGCTTTGAGTATCTTGAAATAAGATAGAAAGGCGCTATATAAGTACAATCCATTTACCATTCACCATTTACTGCATTTCTCATTATTTCCTGTTAAAAACCACTTCCTAATAAGCCCTTTCAAAAGACACAGAGGACAGAGAAACATTGGAGTGATGAGTGAAAACTTCATCAAATATTTGATCTATGAACTAGATGCTTAAAATTAAACTTTAAACTCCATTAACACAAGAGGAAATGCAACTGTTTGTATTCAGATATTAACAATATGTAAAAAGTTTTATATGTAACAGTTTTACTACATCTGCACCAAGACCAGAAAAACCATGACGTCCATTTACTCAGTCATTCTCTGGATTTTTCTAAACATCAGCAGCTGCCGGCCTCAGTGTGTCACAGGTTTGATTTTGTATTATAATGTATACAATAATGATAATAATTTTCAATGATCTGCCTTTCGTAGAATGTAGGAAATTAATACTCGTCTTTTTTTCTCTATCATTTTTGGCAGAAACCCTTGACGACACAAACTTTTCAATGTAACAGACCACATTGAAACGAAATTTTCTGATCGTATTTGGATCAAACATGAAATGACTTTTCCGCGAGAGAAAGTCACAGTGTCATACAAAAAGATATTGTTCAAAGGAGATCCATCAAATATTATTCCTACAAAAATTGTCAGTGAGGTGGACTCTGACACAAAAGACGGTTTCCAAATCAATGAGCATCCACGTGGAGAATATGAGTATGGTTTCATGTTGGACTGGGGCTGTAACCAAACTTACATTTTCCCAAATAGAGTTCACATTTCAGTTACTGGCAAGTAATCTGGTTGTCCAATATTTATTGGGTGTACAGGTTTACCTTTATCACCAAGGTTACATGCTCTGATTATGTCTCCAAATCTAAAGACTGAGAATAAAAATACAAACCATGTTTAACAGTGTTGTGTAAAAACTAGGGGTTGCACGACTTCATATTTTTTCAAGTCGACTTTAACGTGATAAAAGTCGAGTCGACATCAACTAGTCGCTGTGATGTCATAGGAACTCAAGACGCGATATTACCCATATTCACAGAAAAAACATCATTTATGCAGAATAACAAAAAAAACGAACAAAAAAAAAAACGGGAGCATATACAGTATTTATGCTCCTACCATTTATCATACTGCAAATAAGCCACAGGAAAACCAAAACTATTATTAAGCTGCAAAAGTGAAAGAAATGTGCCTATTTTAAAATGGCATGCAAAAAACAAAACAAAAAAAAGGGGGGCAGGCAGTGGTGGATAAAATAAAGTTCACTAGTCACTGTCAATTGTCTCCTCGCTTACAGTTTTTGGTTTTCGATCCTGGTTTACGTGTAAAAAAACAAGAGCGTCAACATGAGTATGATGAAGACTTGCCTGTTTTCGCATAATGCTATTCCCAGCAAGAGAGAAAATTCTCTCACTGGGAGTGCTGGTTGTCGAAACAGCTAAATACCTTCTGCTGAGTTTTGCCAAACGGGGAAATCTGTCCTGATTGCTGGCGCACCACTGCAGCGGGTTTGCCATGATGGGAATCTGCGGTAACAATCAAACAAAAAAATCACGGACCTCTTCGGCAGTAGTGGAGCAGTGTGTTGATCTCCTGTCACTCTGGAAATGTGGCCCAAGAAGTTGCACAAAATCCTTCTTACGTCTGGCTTTTTTCACGGTCACCGGCTCGCTCTGATTATTGGGCCTATCCTCTTCCGTCACGTGACTGCAACTAATTGATGTGAAATTTAAAAACTCACGAGATGTCCTAGAATCGGTTGAGTCGACTAGTCAACTCAACCGCTAGTAAAAACGCAGTAGACAAACGTTTATCATGGGCATACCACTTGCCAAATATGTACAGTTTGTCTTTGTTTATTTTCAGCTCCTGCATCAAAACCACAAATCTTTGTTGATAGTCTGGTGGAAGGACGAGTAGGGAGGTTAAGGTGCTTTGCTCCTGATTCATGTTCTAGACGGACAATTTTTCTCTGGAACTGGACAAAGGACGATGGACATTCTACATAACATCATAAATATCAGAAATGGATGGTTGGAAGAGAACGTTTATACATTCATCCAACAGCAGAGGATCACAACACCAACATCACGTGTTTGGCAAAATATAGATATGATGTTGCTGAAAAAACTGTGACGTTGACTGTGCAATGTACGTATGTATGAACATCCATCCATCCATTATCTTTACCTGCTTATTCCATTTTGGGTCACGGGGGTCCTCCTTGCCCATGTCCAGCAGTCACTGTGCGAGGGGCGGGGGACACCCTGGACGGGTCTCCAGTCCATCACAGGGACACATAGAGACAAACGAGACAAACAACCATTCACTCTCTCACTCACACCTAGGGACAATTTAGAGTTACCAATCAGCCTAACATGCATGTTTTTGGTCTGTAGGAGGAAACTGGAGCACCCGGAGAAAACCCACACATGCACGGAGAGAACATGCAAACTCCACCCAGAAAGGCCCCTGGACCGGGGTTTGAACCAAGGACCTGCTCGCTGAGAGGCAGCAGCTCTACCAGTTGCGCCACCGTGCTTCCCAAATAGCACATTAGCTCTTTTAATATTTTATTGTTTTTACATGGTAAGGAAACTATTGAGATTTGATATGAAGTGGCCAGTTAGCTGTCAAATGTAATTATCAAAATTTAAAGAAAAACTTTTCTCTATGTTCAAGAAAAGTTTTAATCTTTTAGCCATTGATCAAGCATATATTGTAAATTAATAAAGTTATGTCACATGTTACTTTGCTTTCTGTTGTTTTTTGGGGGAATAGAAATTATCTGGGGGGTTTCTGTTCTGTCTTTTTATGTACCTCCCTGTGTTTTTTTTTTTTTTCTCATGTCCTACTCCTGTGCACACCTGTCCTGAATCCCAATCACCCCAGGAGTTTCCCACTCAGCCTCATTAGTGTCTGTAGAAAGTTTGTCTTTTCACTTCTCTGGTATCCGGGCATTATCCTTTCATGTTTTCATGGTCTGTCTCTGCTCTACATGTCTTCTCCTCCCTGTAAGTAAATTTTACTGCCTCGTCAGCATTTTGTTTTGTTTATTTAAAATAAATTGTGAAAGCACTTATTTTACTTGGAGTCTGCATTGCCTTGCTGCACATGGGTTCAACGCTTTAAACAGCAGATCATGTCAGAATACCTGGATCAAAATCTGAACCCAGCAAGTTGTTGATTCCTCACGGAGCTCGCCTCTGAGGACCATCTGTGACTCCACGAGGTAATGTGCACCTACATTGATACTACGACCACCTCCAGCAATCCCTGAGAGAGGATGGTGGTCATCGAGGACTTTATAGACAAGCACTGTATACTAGAGCTGTCATTTCTAACCCGAACCTGGAACCCTAATCCAGGAAGGGCCTGGTCATGATAACGTGCTAGATGGGCAGGCCGGGTCGGTGTCAGGCTTTTGATTGGGTCAGGGATCAGCCGCGATCCAATTATATGGTAACACGGCTTGCCATACCAGTTGCACGCTGCAATTTCACTGCAAGCTAACCAGCCTTAAAAGAGGTAAAAAGTTCAGTTAAGCTTCAGATGGGACTGTATTGCAAGGCTGCGATCCATCGCCCAAATGCCCATTCATTCAGCCGCTGCACAGAAACTGGCCCAGACAACATCCCCGGAAAAGTGTTGAAGGAATGTGCTGATCAGCTCTGTGAGATGCTGGCAGACATCTTTAACACCTCACTTACCCTGGAGACAGTTCCCACCTGCCTGAAGACTGCCACCATCATCCCAGTCCCAAAAAGCTCTACAGTGACTGGTCTGAATGACTATCGGCCAGTGGCCCTCACCCCGATAGTCGCTAAATGCTTCGAAAAACAGGTCATGACTCACATCAAAACAACCATCAACATCAACGAGGACCCTCATCAGTATGCATACCGTGAGAACCGATCAACAGAGGATGCAATCTCCTCTGTGGTCCACACTGCGCTCAACCACCTGGAGCAGAAAAACTCTTACGTCCGTATGCTCTTTGTGGACTTCACATCCGCCTTCAACACCATGATCCCCCAAACCCTGATGGACAATCTATCCACACTAGGACTAAGCCCCTCCATCTGCAACTGGGTACTAGACTTTTTAACAAACAGACCACAGTTAGTGAGGATCCACAACCTCTCCTCCACCATAACTCTCAGCACTGGCTCTCCTCAGGGATGTGTGTTGAGCCCCCTCCTGTTTACTCTGCTCACATATGATTGTGCAGCTACCCATCCAGGCTGTCACATTGTAAAGTTTGCAGATGATAGAGCAGTGGTGGGATGCATCACAAACAATGATGAGTCCAGCTACAGGCAAGAGGTGGAACACCTGGAGAGCTGGTGCAGAGAGAATAACCTTCACATCAATGTGAAGAAGACAAAGGAGATGATTGTGGACTTCAGAAGGAACAAAAACACCTACACCCCCCTGAACATAAGAGGATCTGCGGTGGAAGTGGTCTCCAGCTACAAGTACTTGGGTGTACACATGAATGACAACCTCAGCTGGAGCAACAACACCACCAGCCTGATCAAGAAAGCTCACCAGAGACTCTACTTCCTCAGACGGCTGAGGCGAGCTGGTCTGGGAAGCTCAGTCCTCACCTCCTTCTACAGGTGTGCAGTGGAGAGCATCCTGTGCTCGAGCATCAATGTGTGGCATGGAGGCTGCACAGCTGCAGAAAGCAAAGCTTTGCAGAGAGTGGTGAAGGCTGCACAGAAATCTGTCGGAATCAGCCTCCCCACCATCACAGACATCTACACCTCCAGATGCAGGAAGGGGGCCACCTGCATCATGAAGGACCCCACTCACCCAGCACACACACTTTTTGCCCCACTCCCCTCAGGAAGGAGGTTAAGGAGCATTAAGTGTAGAACCACTAGACTGAGGAACAGCTTCTACCCTGAGGCTGTTAGACTCATGAATCTCTAACTAGAATAATCACTGTGAAAAACCATATCATGTTGCTGCTGATCTGTTTCAATGTTGATGTGTTCATGCGTGCACATCTGCTCACAGACTCATGTTCATGTTTGTGCTGATGTTCAATGTTTTATGTTATGAGTGCTTAGTGTATATTTAGTTGATGTTTTTCTTAGTTCATATCTTAGATGTTATTACTGTTTTTCTTATACATTTTATTGTTGGATGTAACTGGGACCCTGTGTACATAATTTCGCTCCACCACATGTACCACATGAGGTGCGAATGACAATAAAGAAACTCTGACTCTGACTCTGACTGCACTCAGCAGATGCACACAGCCGACGACCCAAATAGGTGAGATCCCAAAGCAGACGTGTCAGAGCGGTCCGTTTCTGAATAAATCAGAATGCAGGCAGAAACAGGGTTTAAATGCTCTTTGACGGCCATAAAAGGACAGTCACCCCCTCAGCTCTGATCTTCTACCCCTTTTATTTAGACGTGCGTCTACAACCATTAATAACTAATTAAAAATGTTGGGGTTTCTTCCCAGTTCAGACCTGTAATTACTGTTAATTCCTTGGGTTGGGTGTGGTTCGGGAATGATGGCTTTGGGCTGGAGCCGGGTCGGATCGGATTTTTTTGGGCCCGAATGCAACTTTACTGTATATCGATGGATCAATGGATCTGAGTGACTTACCAAAGATGTGGGGGCTGTTTGAGGAGGCGTGGACAGAGAGGCATGGGCTGCACTCCCTTCTCCTGCCGCCCATTGCTCCTGTTTCCAGCCAGTCTTGCCTTCCTCCCGAGCCATCTGTAGGTGAGAATCCCCCCGCAGGTCCTCGTAACCTCCCTCCTTGTCACCGCTGCAAGAGGGGCTGACAGCAGAACCAGAATCGCTCTCTGGGAGAGCAGTCGAGCTCTTGTTCGTTGGAGAAGCAGCCAATCTCACGTTCTATGACAGATCAGCAGAGTCCTGAGCAGTCCAGTCCAGCCGACAAAGCAACTGACCCCAGAGCAGCAGAGCCCTCTTCAGCTGAAGAAGCAGCTGAACTCACTTTCCTATGTCTCCACAGGGTTTGGCCATGATGCTTCACACTCCTACATCTCTGTGGGCATTGGGGAAGATGACCCACACTCCTGTGTCTCTGTGGGCATCAATGAAGATGACCCAAACTCCTGTGTCTCCGTGGGGGTTGGCCATCATGCCTCACCTCCCAGTGTCTCTGTGGGCATCAGTGATGATGACCCACCTTCCTGGTACTCAGTGAGTGTCAGCTGTGATGACCCACCTGTTTCCTGTGTCTCCCAGGGGTCCTGGAAGGTGCCTCTCACTCTTCCTTTTCATCTCCTATGGGTCTCAAACCTCCAGAGCGTCCCACGTCTCTTTTGGGTTCCACGGTTTCTATGCCAGCTGCAGCCTCTCTGGTCTCTATGCCTGCTGCAGATCTGCTGGTTTCATTCCCAGCTGTTCTGGTTCCATTGCCAGCTGCAGACCCCTCGGCTGACTTGCAAGCTGCAGACCCATTGACGAACTCAACACTGCCTGCAGCTCTCATCGCTGGTTCGCCTGCAGCTGCAGCCTCTTCAGTGGTCTCTGTGCCTGCAGCCGCAGTCTATTCAGTGGCCCATCCGCCTGCCGCCCCGTCTCATCGGTGGTCTCCTCACCTCTCTTCATCCCAAGTCAAAGAGGGTCCAGGTGGATGCCACTCCTGCCCAAAAATTGACAGTCTCCGGGCCACCCGCCAGAACTCTTGGGGATTGGTGTTCTTTCGCTTTTTGTTTTTCCCAATTTCCTACTTGCCAGTCTTTGTTTTTGCTCTCTTGGTTCTTGATGTTCCTTTTTGCACCTTCTGTCCTGTTTTCCTCCCTCCTGCTGTATGAATGGGTAAATGAGGACACAGATTGTAGTGTAAAGTGCTTTGAGTGTCTTCATAAGATAGAAAGGCGCTATATACAGTCCATTTACCATTTGGCGCTATATAAATAAACTGAATTGAATTGAACTGAAATAGTAATCTGTAGTTAAATGAGGCCTCAGCTCCAAATAATTAAATAAACTTTATGCCTATAAATCATCCATACATGCATAGTAGACCATTGCTGCTGACTTTGTGAGTGCATCTACTCACCACACTGCTCACCTGTTCATGTTCACTTACACAGGGATCCTATAAAACATTAGAAAGGCGGGTTAGAATCATGGGTTAACTGTGACTTTTCTAATGTAATCCAATAGATTTGCTGACAGCAAATAAAATTATGCAAAATAAGCTTTCTCACTGGTCTTGAACTAATTTTATATTTGTTCCTTTTGAAGTGCAATGAAATTTAAAGTAATATTTCAACATAATAAGATTAAAATGTTTGTGCCCCAATTAAAGGTGGAACCTGCAACTCTTTATTTCAATGGAAAACCAATCTTGTTAGGTTTCTATCTTATTTCAAGATACTCAAAGCGCTTTACACTAAAATCTGTTCCTCATTTACCCATTCACACAGCACTCTACTAGATCTCTACAAAGCTAATTGAACAAATCATTCTAAAGCGACTAATCAGTGCTTTAGATCACAATCATACACTGATGGGACACACATCAGAGGCGGTTCAGTGTCTTGCCCAGGGACACTTTGGCATGTGACTGCTGGTGGATTCGAACCCCCACCTCTCGCATTGGAGGACGACTGCTCTAACCACTCAGCCACAGCCGCCCCATAAGTAGCCTTCAGTAGCCATGTTTACATGCATAAAATTCTTTGACTGGATTGAAATGCTTTCAGATTAAATAATTAAAATATATTGTTTGCATGGACCAACCTCCTGTAGGAATCTCAGAAGCAGGGTTTTAACACATGCAAAAAGTTGGCTTGAAACACAGCAATGAAGGCTACTTATGGGACAGATCTGGTTGGCAGGTCACAGACTGATGAAGTCTTCCAGATGGAAGACGAAACGTTTCTCCCTTAAAGAAACTGGTCCAGATGAAATTATTTAACCTTCTTTTGTTATCTACCTGGATGAATGAGCCTACAAACCTTTTTCTTGTTAGGTTAGGGCATTTCTTGCTTTGAGATAGTTATAAGTCTCTAATTTTTGTTCAATAACTCTTTGTTGGCTATTTAAATGTGTTTGGTATTTTTCACTTATTTCTGATTTAAATTAATGTACAATACAGTACACAACTCCAGACTCGAAATCCTGGGTTACGTCACGAAGTTGCAGTTTTTTTGCCTGACTTTGTTACTTTACCTGAATCTGCTCCCTTCTGATTCTGACATGTTTAATATGGATTCAAAAATAATTTATTTATATCAAACACATCATTAATTAAAAAACAACAAGCAGCATGTAATGAAAACATGCAAACCATCCATCCATTCATTCTCTTTACCCGCTTCTTCCTTTTCAAGTCACAGTGGTCACTGATGCCCATATCCAGCAGTCACTGCGCGAGAAACAGGGGACACCTGGACAGGTCTCCAGTCCATCACAGGGACACATAGAGACAAACGAGACAAACAACCATTCACTCTCTCACTCACACCTAGGGACAATTTAGAGTTACCAATCAGCCTAACATGCATGTTTTGGAGAGAACATGCAAACTCCACCCAGAAAGGTCCCCGGTCGGGATTTGATCAGACAACCTGATTGCTGAGAGGCAGCACCTCTACCAACAGCGCCACCATGTCGCCCACATTTAAACTAATTAAAGGTATATCTGCTTGTCTTTGACTCCTGCCGTTTATTGGGCTATCCTGTTGTCAAAGTGGGATTGAAGTGGACTTTAGAGAAAAGTGTGAGCACATAAATTATGAGTTGTAAGAAGTGTGAAAAGCCTCCTCTAAGGCAACATGAAGCAGAAAAAAAGTGAAGAGGTTTAAATTCAAAATTGAACTGAACTGCAAAGCCACTGCAGTTGTATGGAAACAAGAAAAAGACAACTCAGATTGAGTGTTTTGTTGCTCAAATGAGCTCTTCTTCCCCTCTAAAAGAAAATTTGAAATTTCCATTACCAATCAGTCATTCTTACAAATGACAGCAACGACAACAAAGTTTTCTATAGAAAACAGAATTATCTTTGTACTGGACTTGCAGCAGCTGTTGACAGTACGAGGGCTGGTCAGTTGTTAGCTTTGACTCGGGTTGTGTGTCTAAGGGCTCATCCTTTTACACACCTGCTGAGCTCACTGCTGTTGTACATTCACACAGATTTACTCGGTTACTTGCCTCATTTCCTCCCTACTCAGATGGATTAGGGCTCTTTGGCATAAACGAGCTGGGTGCTCACACAGAAAGATTTGTGCTCCTCTGTTTTCATAATGGTCAAACTTGCTGGGTGGTGTTCTCTCAGCCTGAACTCAAAACAGAAGCCGGTTAAAAAGCTGGACTCTAAAAACCTATATTCTATGTTCTGTGCAATAATATGAAATTAATTTTGATTATATGTTTTTTACTGAATCAAAAATAATCTTATTCTAATATCAGGATCTTTATCATGTGTAAC
The DNA here is from genome assembly GCF_014905685.2 of Nematolebias whitei. NCBI lineage: Eukaryota > Metazoa > Chordata > Actinopteri > Cyprinodontiformes > Rivulidae > Nematolebias > Nematolebias whitei. The sequence goes on from NC_056507.1 coordinate 36,236,553, forward strand.
AAAATGTAATCTAGCAGTGAGTTTGTCAAAGTTTGTCAAACAACTAATATATCTATGTCCATATTTTAGAGCATGATCCACTTTAGTTATAAATATTCCAAAAAAATCCAATATCTGTTCAATATCTTGTTGAGTTAAAGTATGTTTTCAGTCATCCAAAGTGTCTTGAGACAAAGACCTGGACACTCCAGAGTGAAAGATGACAGGTCTTTGCAGTCAGGGACCTTCTCTCCACTGATAAACCGACTTCAGAGATACAGCAACGTCTAAAATTAGTGTTGTCAGAATGCTAAAAGATAAGAAAGCTAAAACTTTCACACTGCTCACTGGTGGTCACTTTGTTCTGAGCTTACGGCTGCTCGGTGAAAACAGTGTGAAAGAGGAAGAACAGAAACAGTAACTGAAAGCAGAACAAGGGAGGTGTTGTGTTTTGAGCAGTTTTTAGCTGTGGTGGCCAGACAGCACTCTGGAGACAGAAGACACAGTGTTTTTATTTATTTATTTATTTGTTAGAAAAGTTCAATTTAAACTATTCTGATGCATGCTCAATAACACAGGTAGAAAAATCTAAAAAGGTTAAATCTGGTCCTCTGGACATTCAAAAAAAA
>NC_056507.1:36237560-36246040 GCF_014905685.2 Nematolebias whitei
GGGGTGGAGGCCTCCGGGTTCAACTGTCCCCCTCTTACAATGCTGTGATTGCTAGTATCACTCAGCCCTCTGTGAACAGTAAACAGCCATCAGTGTACTAATGATCCATTGTTAGGCTGATGGTCCTTCTTGAGCATGTGATCAGCTGGTTTTGGTTGTCAGCAGCAAAACTGGTTGATCCACTCTGAGACGGTGCTATTTAAGAGACTGAGCTGAATAAAGCTCCTCAGACTGAGGAAGTCTCTCGGATGAGAGACGAAACGTTTCTACATTTTTTTGTTGATTTGCTTTGGTTTTTTTTTGTTTGTTTTTTTGAATGTCCAGAGGACCAGATTTAACCTTTTTAGATTCAATTTAAACTAACAAAATGGTCACGTCACAATCAGGGTACATTCAATTTTCAAGGTATTTAGACACCAGAGCAAAGAACTGAGAAGGAGCAGGACACAAGACAAGGATACAAGGTAAGTGAAGTGTATTTACAGGGATGATCAGGGAGGTATGTACAGGGGCAACTGGAAGGTCTGGAAAGGAAGAGTAAGTTTATTTCCACAGTGTTGTGGGTCTGAGAGAATGCTGAGATTCCTTACAATGTTTCCAGATGGGTCCACGGAGAGAGGTAGGTAGGTGTTTCCAGGTATGTGGAGGTCTAGATGGGTTTGAGGTAAGTTGAAGGCAAGCAGGTGTCAATGGTTCCTTGGATTGAGCACTGCTTGAGGACTTGGAGAACACAGGTGAGTTCCAGGCTTGGTTTCCTAGAAGGAGGGTTACAACAGATGACATGTAATATTCTAGCATCAGATGGAACACTGTCACATGCTTAGGTACAACAGAAGCAAGATACATTTATATTACTGTGTAGGATCCCAGGTCCCTTATATTATGGAAACAAATTAGATTTAAACAAAAATTAATTTGATTATTACCCTTGTAATCAAACAATGTCTGTGTTACAACACCAATACATGCATGCTGAGTGTAGCCCATGTTGTGTATGTGCTGATGGTGTGTTGAGGCTGATGGATGCATCAGTCTGATGGAAAATGAGTAAACTCATTATGCACTTGCATGCATAAATGGATGGACGAGTGGATGGACAGATGGACGGATGGACGGATGGACAGATGGACGGATGGACGGATGGACAGATGGATGGATGGATGCATGGACAGATGGATGGATGGATGGATGGATGGATGGATGGATGGATGGATGGATGGACGGACGGACGGGTGGACAGATAGACAGATATATGGACGGATGGATGGATGGACAGATGGATGGATGGATGGACAAATGGATGGACAGATGGATGGACAGATGGATGAATAGATGGATGGTCAGTTGGATGGATGGATGGATGGATGGATGGATGGATGGATGGATGGATGGATGGATGGATGGATGGATGGATGGACAGATGGATGGATGGACGGATGGACAGATAGGTGGATGGATGGATGGATGAGTGGATGGATGATGGATGGATGTTTTCAGTGTTTTCTGGACTTACGAATCAGATGAACACTGACTCGTTAGGGCCTTTCTGTCTCAACAGTGCACTCTTGACATCCATCCATCCATCCATTCATCCATCCATCCATCCATCCATCCATTCATCCATTATCTTTTATATGTCTGGAGAAATAAAAACACTCTTTTCAACCTTGTTGTTGTGACATGAATAGGAAAGATATGTTGTATGAGGTAATTTTAGTCACACCCCATTTAGTTCTAAATGATCTACTTTATAACTGCTTATTGAGCTTTAGTCCCACACAGGCTGCACTTATACAACTATTTGATAAAAAATAAATTAGCTTCTGGGCAGCACGGTGGCACAATTGGTAGAGCTGCTACCTCTCAGCAAGCAGGTCCATGGGTCAAATCCTGGACCTGGGGCCTCCTGGGTAGAGTTTGCATGTTCTCTCCGTGCATGCGTGGGTTTTCTCCGGGTACTCCAGTTTCCTCCCACAGACCAAAAACATGCATGTTGGACTGATTGGTAACTCTAAATTGTCCCTAGGTGTGAGTGAGAGAGAGAATGATTGTTTGTCTCTATGTGGCCCTGTGATGGACTTGAGACCTGTCCAGGGTGTCCCTCGCCCCTTGCACACTGATTGCTGGACATGGGCACCGGCGACCCCCATGACCCAAAATGTAAACTTTAGAACATGAATTAGAAACTGGATTTCCACTAAGCTCGCCTTTATTTTCTCAGCTGCTACAAACGGGCGCTGAATATATCAGCTAGTAATATGCGTGTCATTGTGCTCAGAAATTAAAACAGCTGATCATTCTTGTGAGGAGTCATGCATCAAAAATACCACACTAAAGATATTTTCACATTTTCCACATACAGTATGCATGTTACCTCTTTTTCAAAGAGGCATTGACAAACTCAGCTAAAAAGCTTGTTTAGAAAGTTTTAATAAAAACAAGTTTTCATAATTTTTATTTTCAGTCCCCAAGAAAATAATTTATGGGAATTCAAGTTATTTTACTTCTTGTTGTTTTGTCACGTGTCCTCAAACGTTTATTGATTTATTTGTTGTTCTCTATTCCAAGAAGTCGACATCGGTCAGTTAATCAGTTTTACCACAAAACCTTCGCTATAATCAAGCAGACTTCTTACGGTAAAAAGAAACATATTTGTCTCCTTCATGAGAAACTTCCCAGATCCCCTAACAAACTTAATCCGAAACAGATTCTGGGAACTGAATATTTACAAATGAAAACATTTTATGATTATAAACCCATCACTCAATATAACTTCCAACAGACTTCCTTTATGTGTGAGGTTTGACCTGTGGTGGGGTTTTGACATCAGTGACACGAAAGAAAAAAGAAATCTGTACCTCCTTCATCCACACTCCAACCGAAAATGAAGGGGGGAGACTTGTGGGCTCGTTTCAAATCCTGTGTCATGAGTTCATGAAGCAGTGCTCAGGAAAAGGATAGTGTTTGGGGGATTAGCCCCTGTCCAGGTGGTCTTCATTTATCCCCTCTCACCCCCATCATGGAACTTTGAGCTGTTGTATGCCTCGGTGCAGGGTCGTCACAGCTTCTATCCGGCTCTGATCTCCCTCACATTTACTTCTGCATATTTTATGTGATTTTAACACAATCGACTCGAGCACATCTAAAACACCTACTGAAAAAGTATCAGGTTTGACAGGATCTGTAACTGATCTGCATCATCACGCTGCCTCAATTTCATGCCTGTGATTACAAATTATTACTGCAAAGTAAAAAAAGAACAATAATAAAAAAGATTGTCTGAGAGCCGAAGTGTCCTGTGTTCACTGGGGCTAGTTTTGCAACAATAAATGTAAAACTCACAAAAGGAAGTTAGAGCAAGAAAACTACGGTGAAGTAAAAAATCACAACGAAAATCAAATTTATTCACGCATTGTTCCTTTGCTCATTGCAGTCTGTGATTGTGTAAACACGTCTCAAAGGCAGGGAAGCTGCTGAAGATCTGAGAGAAACCCTGATCAAAGCACCTTTACATGTCAGTAATGGCCTGTGTATTTGTGTGTAAGCTAATCCTGCAGAGCAATGACAGCCATATATCTGTCTGCTGTGGCTCCTTTCCTTCAGAGGCCTCGTAGCTTTTACAATCACCTCTGTTTGCACAACACAAACCTGAGAATTATACTCACTTGCACCACAGCTAACTGACATAAACCCCTCCCACTGGGTTGAAGTTATTTGAATGAGTGTAAAATTAACATACACACATTAATACCATGGCATGCCTGATGACTGAGTTCAGGTTGCTTCCATCTGGACGCAGGTATCTGCTGCCCAGATGTAGGATGAACAGAGTGAAAACTCATTCATCTCTGTAGAGATCAGGCTTCTCAACAAACAGAGATGATTTCTGTTATTTTAATGTCTCAATGTCTTGTCTACTATGGACGTGTTGTGTGCCTACTGACTGTGAAACAAATTGCCCACTTGGGGATAATAAAGATTCTTGAACTTGAACTTGACATCCAAACACAGGTACTGGACTCTTCACAACACCCTGAGTTGCCGCATCTCAACAACTGGCTTCAGCCAGACAACAGATTCATGCAAAGGCTGCCATTAACATCAAAACATATATGGCTGCACTTGTGATGACAAATAGTATTAAATCAGGTTCAGAGATTAATATGAATCTCTGTTCTGCATACATCAGGTGTGTGTGTGTGTGTGTGTGTGGTGGTGGTGATTTGTGTGTGTGTGTATGTGTGTGTGTGTGTGTGGGGGGGGGGGGGGGGGGGGCATTAAGAGGGACATGGCTAGGCGGGGGGGGGTTACACTGGAACATATGGAGAGGACCAAGCCTTTCATTATTGTAGCGAGATACACAGTTGTTACTCTTGACATCATGGTGTCTGGAACCATAAGGTATATGTCAAGGTCACCTTTGCTATTGATTCAGGGAACCCTAATGGAACAGCACTTCAACAGTGACATCCCTTTGTCCTCATGTCTTTCCCTTCCTGAGACAGCACTCTGGTGCAGTTTCTCAGTAAGAGAATGTCTGTCCACACAAACCACACATGCCTATGGATTGCTTACATCATGTTGAGTTTGGACCCTCTGATCTTTCCCTAACGGAACATGTGTATGACTAACGTGTACCTTAATATTACCCAAGCTCTGATTTACCAGATTTCAAGGGTCATTTAAAATAGCTGTCCAATGATTTGCTGAGGGAGAAGATACAACAGCTGTATGACTATGCACTGAATTGCTTGTATCCATATGTGAGGGGGCACCACATTGTCCTGGTACAGTAGTGTGTCTGTACTGCTAACTTTGCATTTGATCTAATATTATATCACTGTGATAAAGTAACATGACCTTTCAACACAACCACTTTCATGCCATTTCTACAAGTGTATCTGGAGGATGTACTTGTTTTCCCCAACAAGTTTTTGTTACTGGGGCAGCTGTGGCTGAGTGGTTAGAGCAGTCGTCCTCCAATGCGAGAGTTGGGGGTTCGAATCCACCAGCAGTCACATGCTAAAGTGTCCCTGGGCAAGACACTGAACCCCTCATAGCCTCAGATGTGTGTCCCATCAGTGTATGAATGTGATTTAAAGCACTGATTAGTCTCATTAGAATGATTTGTTCAATTAGTGTTGTAAAGGTCTAGTAAAATGCTGTGTGAATGAGGACACAGATTGTAGTGTGAAGCACTTTGAGTGTCTTGAAATAAGATAGAAAGGCGCTATATAAGTACAGTCCATTTACCATTTACCATTTACTGGTGTATTAAAAGAAGACTTCGTACAAACACAGAAGGATTGGTGGTTTATCAATTTTAACTGGACAAGTGTGTGCTAAAATAATCTCTGATAAGAAAAATTAACTGTGAAGTGAGAAACTTTGGTCAGGAAAAAACAGGGTTGTTTTCTTCATTCTTTTAAAGAAATAAATGAAGAAAACTGCAAGGGGAAGGGTAACATTTAAAGCTGACATGGTTGAGTTCCAGACTGTAACCCCAGGAAATCCTACCTCTGTAATGGTTTTGCATATTATTGTTCAAGGTGACATTGCATGAAAACTCTTTTGGTTGAGCTGCCTCCATGCACTCAAGTCCAGAGATAATGGGACCACCCATTAGTATGAAAAAAGTGCCCATTCAGTCCATGTGCCTATTCACAAACCTGTCTGTCCCTCTGCACTTGTTCCTGGCCACAGACTGTGCTTGGGGAATTGGGGATGGCAGAGAACCTTAAGCTAGCAGTGCTGCAAATGAAGTCCGGCTGTTGTGGGGTTTTAGAGCAAGTCAGAGTCAAGGGGGTCTCCTGCTGTGGAAGGGCAGGGTTTTAATTCACCACTCACTTCCACAGCAGGGTCCCAGAGCAATGTACAGCCAGAGCGCCAGGGGCCAGGCTTGGTGAGAGGAAAAGGTAGCAGTAGGGTGGAACCATGTTGATGAGGGTGACATTGACAGTGATGGCGGGACAATGATGCAGCAGGCGGCTATGTGGGAGGTGACCGCAGGGTAAGGAGAGGGGTTGAGTTTCTGGGGACTGCGCTAACAGACTTGTTGGACTGAAGTGTTGGCATGAAAAAGGCAAACTGCTTGTGGATACACAAAAGTGTGGACTTGTGGATGCACAAAAGGAACACAAAGTGGGTTTAATGAAATTCTGGACCATTAGTCGACATTTAGCTCAGGCCAGTTTGGTAGGATAGGTGCAGAAATGACTAAATCTTATTCTTTTATGTCTTAGTTTGGCTAGTTCACAAAAAAATAAAGGTTTAAGTGTGTTTGTCATTGTCTTTTGTGTAATTAATGTGAGACTAAACAGATGCTTTTGACAGAGCTCTGATGGCTCCAGCAGATGCAACACAGCCCACCTTACTCTCATTTCTGCTCTGTGTTCCCTGTCTCTAGCATCAGGAAATGTGGCTCGCATTGTTTGAAGCTGTGCTGCTCTGCAGTGAGATTGAACATTGGCTCAGACAATGTGCATTGAAAGGAATACCATACCATACCATACCATACCATACATCCATCCATCCATCCATTATCTTTACCCGTTTATTCCATTTTGGGTCACGGGGGTCGCTGGTGCCCATGTCCAGCAATCACTGTGCGAGGGGCGGGGTACACCCTGGACGGGTCGCAAGTCCATCACAGGGCCACATAGAGACAAACGAGACAAACAAACATTCACTCTCTCACTCACACCTAGGGACAATTTAGAGTTACCAATCAGCCTAACATGCATGTTTTTGGTCTGTGGGAGGAAACCGGAGTACCCGGAGAAAACCCACGCATGCACGGAGAGAACATGCAAACTCCACCCAGAAAGGCCCCTGGACCGGGGTTTGAACCAAGGACCTGCTCGCTGAGAGGCAGCAGCTCTACCAGCTGCCCCCATACCATACCATACCAATTTATTTATAAAGCACTTTAAACAGTGACAAAGCACACCAAAGTGCTGTACAGGGACACACAGAACAAGCACATAGCAACAGATTACATAACAGGACACCAAAAAGTAGAAACCAACAAAAACAATAATGGATAACAACAACAACCGCAACATGACTAACACAGTGTGATGCACACAGACTCAGCACAGATCACACAGTGCAGAAAGCCAGGGAATAAAAGTGTGTTTTTAAGCGAGATTTAAAAACTGTGAGGGAGGGGGCCTGTCTAACGAGCAGAGGTAACTCATTCCAAAGTCTTGGGCCTGCTACAGAGAAGGCCCTGTCACCTCTATGCTTGAGACGGGTTCCTGGGACTGTTAGGAGCAACTGGTCAGAATGAACTAAGTGATTGGCAGTTCATCACTCACTTGCATCAACTGCTCTAAAACCCCTCTCCCTTGGACACTCCCACAGTTGTTGATGCATTTCATTGGATGTCCCTATTAATTGAATTTCCTCTGACAGATTAGTGAGCTGTGTAACGTTGCTGTTCCTTTTAGTACCTGGCACGAGGCCAAATTAACCAATATGTTTGTGTTGCAGCTCCTGCAGCTGAGGATTCAGTGGGCCAAACCACCTGCCAATCTGATCTCGTCTTCATAATTGATATTGGAATGATTATTTTGATGCTTTTATGTCAATTTATACTTATACTCACTTTATATGCAGCTTATCTGTCCAAAGTCAGGCCTGTGCTGCAGATGTGTTTTGGAGTAATTAAAGTCCTCCGGGGGATGCTCTAACCGTGGGATCTGGCCCATCTTAAGGTTACAGTGACCCAGAGTTTGATGTAGACAGGTCTTTCATCCACCCATGACTTTGGGTTTGAAAGACATGTTTTTATGAGCCATCGCTCTGTTGTACAGACTGCTTTGATGATGGAAAACATGTTTTAATGAGATCTGTCCTCCTGACAATCATCAAACTTGTTTTTCACTGCTCTCACGCGATCCGGTCAGGGAGGGGTATATAGGAGGTGTGACAGGCAAGGGAAGTTAGAAGTCTTGCTGAGGGCCAGCGCGCGGTGCCCAGCAGTTCGGTGTGATTTCCTGTCATCGGGTCGAAGGCTTCCCGATCAAAGTGTCAACGGTGAGAGGACTTTCATATCAATTTGTGTGTGTTGAGAGTGTACGAGTGTACATGTTTTTGCTTGGCTGTTTTTCTGTGGCAGATTAATAAAATGACACTATTATTCTAGCAGGACAGTCTACTTGTGTTTCATTTTCCTCTCATGTGAATATCCGGTGCCAACCGTTCACGACCCCTGTTAAAGAAATTTCATAAAACAATAATCAATATGGTAGAAGAAGCTAGTGCAAAGGTGCAACTTTGAGCCTAAAAACATATGAAAAAACACATGCTATTGTTTAGATTACCATATTTTTCGGAGTATAAGTCGCTCTGGAGTATAAGTCGCATTTATTATGCATCACTGCTGACCCGTCGCGGTTATTATGCGTTTATTTAATTGTCAAAACAGCTTCCATCCATCCATCCATCCATCCATCCATCCATCCATCCATCCATCC
>NC_056507.1:36246050-36262215 GCF_014905685.2 Nematolebias whitei
ATCCATCCATCCATCCATCCATCCATCCATCCATCCATCCATCCATCATGGCCGGAGCTGCTAGCTCTCCAGCGTTCCTCTGCCTGCACCAGCTGAATGAAGCGAGTGGGCTTGGGAGGACTCGTTGTTGCAGTTCTTCGAAATTTAAAGCGTCAGTCAAAAATTGCATTATGTATAAGGAAAAAAAAGCATATATAAGTTGGAGAACTGAAAAATCTATGCAAAAAAACTACGACGTACTGTATATGCCGGAAAATACGATAATTTTGACTTTCACAGTACAGGAAATCAGTTCACATTCGCATTATAGATGTTTACAAAGTAATGACTTGAGTAACAAATCTTGTCTTACAGGAGATGTTACAGCCACTCAAACTGATGTTTACTGGTTCTTTTTGCGCTTTCCTCCAATGGAATGATGGCAGTGAGGTTATGTGAGAGTTTAACAAGACTAGCAGACAAGAAGGAACCAGCTCCCTTGTTCATTCATTCAAACAACAATAGACAGTTATAAAAAGGCATATAGATTTTATTTTATTTTTTTTACAAAGAAGATGGCAAAAGGAGTAAATGTAAATGGACTGTACTTATATAGCACCTTTCTATCTTATTTCAAGATACTCAAAGCGCTTTACAACACAATCGGTGTCCTCATTTACCCATTCATACAGCACTCTACATCTCTACAAAGCAAATTAAACAAATAATTCTAAAGAGACTAATCAGAGCTTTAGATCACATTCATACACTGATGGGATACACATCAGAGGCTATGAGGGGTTCAGTGTCTTGCCCAGGGACACTTCGCATTGGAGGACGACTGCTCTAACCACTCAGCCACAAACGCCCAGCTAAATTATTAGGCGAATGTAGAAAACTAAAAACAGGAACATGTCTGCATTGGTCCTTGCCAGGAGTCCAACAGATTTTTAAAGCCACTTAAGGTCAAGGTCTAGAGCTTCAGGTCTTTTTGTAAGATATTCCAGGAAACAAGAGCGGAGTAGGAGAAGGCCCTTTTGCCAAGTTCAGTCCGCACTGAGGGAACACTGCAGGTAATAATGTCCTGAGAGCGTACACTGTAGCTGCACTCACGCAGAGACATGTAGGAGGAAATGTATGAAGGCAGCAGACCAAGAAGTGATTTAAAGATTAAAAAATGTACCAGTGAGAGAGTCTGCGTGATGTTAATGACGTCCAGGTAACCAGTGAATACAGGGTGCAATGATGGGTACAATAATTACAGCCAGTTATGAATCTTAGTGCACCATGATAGACAGCAACCAACATCTGCAGGGTTCTTGTAGGAGGTTTATGTAAATAATGTCACTGTAATCAATGGAGGGAAGGAAAGTCACAGATACAAGGCGTTTCCTAGCATTCAGAGTTAGACAAGATCTGTTTCTGAAAAAGAAACCCAGTTTAACTTTCAGTTTCTTTACTAGGTTTTCCCCATAGAGCTTTAAAGAGTCGACCAAGATACCCAAATATTTATGGGAATCAACAAACTCAATCATTTGAGGATAAAATCGAAGGAAGAACTGCTGGGACCGACTTCCTGTTTGAAAAAAGCATCCCTTTGGTTTTGTAAGCATTTAGGACAAGTTTGAGGCGGAACAAATCAGACTGGATGATGTTGAATGCAGATTTCAAAAGCTGGAAAGTCTTATCAACTGTTTTAGCTTGACAATAAACAACTGTGTCATCAGCATAGAAATGTATGGATGTAGGGATGTTTTACCTACATTACCTATGTAGATTGCAAAGAGGGTGTGTCCTAAGACTGAGCCTTGAGGTACACCATTGTTGACTGTTAAATAACTGGAGGAAGTACCATTATGTTGAACACATTGTCTCCGATCTGAGAGATAGTTAGAGAACCATCCAATGGTATGATCTGAGAAACCAATTTCTCAGAGCTTATGCCACAAGATGTTATGATCCACAGTGTCAAAAGCTTTAGACAGGTCTAAGAAAAGTGCAGCACAATAATCCTTAGCATCCAATGCTTCAACAAATTCATTAAGAACCTTCAGTGAAGCAGTTGTTGTGCTGTGTTGTTTCTTGAAACCAGATTGATGGCAAGGTAAGATGTTAAATGAGTCCAGGTAATTTTTGATTTGAGAGTTTGTCAGTTTTTCTAGAACCTTGGCTAAAATGCAGAGTTCAGAGATTGGCCGATAGTTGTTCAGTGAGGTGGGGTCACCTCCCTTCAGCAAAGGAAGAACAAAGGCTGTTTTCCAAGCGTCTGGAATGGAGTTTTGGCTTATGGAAAGATGAAAGATATGGGTCACAGGGACTGTGATGATATGAGCAGCCAACCTTAAAAAATAAGGTGGAAGTTCATCTGGTCCTGCAGATTTTATAGGATCAAGACGTTTTAACAGTTTATTTACCTCACTAACTGAGAACAGAGAAAAAGAGAAGGTGTGATTAACTGAGGATTGACTTGTAGGAGGGATTTGAGTTGTAGAAGTTTGGTTATTAAGTGAAGTGGCTGATATTCCATCAGTAACTGTGTCAAATAAAGAACTAGAAGCAACAAAATGTTTGTTGAAACAGTTCAGGATCTCGTGCTTATTTGACACAGGAACAGAGTTAACGAGAAGTTGTGATGGGAGGTCAGATGATTGGGGGCTGCCTGAGAGAGATTTGATGGTTTTCCAGAATCTGTTGGGGTCATTTAGATTTTTGGAGGTCTGAGATAAGAAATAGTTGCATTTTGCTGCTTTGATGGCAGTTGTGCATTTATTCCTAATCTGCCGAAAACTCAACCAATCAGTGTCTGAACCAGTTTTTCTCGTTGCAGCCCAAAGATGATCTCTCCTGTGCAGGAGGTCAGCTAGCTCTTGAGTAACCATGGGGCTGTCTCGTCCTTTTATTCTGAACTGACAAAAAGGAGCATGTTTGTTCAAAAATTAAAGGAAACTATTATGAAAATAGTTCCAAGCGGTGTTCACATTGTCCGTCAATAGAATACGATGCCAGTCAAAGTGGGATAGATCCCAGACGAATGACTGTTCACAAAAACATTTCAGATCCCTTTATTTTATCAATCTGGGCTTAGAAGGTGGAAGTTTAATATCTCTGAGAGCCACTATTACACAATGATCACTTAAAATGTCAGTGAATACATATGTACCAGGGAATTTGTGATGCATATTAGTTAGAAACAGGTCTAAGATGGAAGATTTTTCAGGACGGTTTTTGTTTGGTCTAGTGGGAGAGTCGATCAATTGGGTTAGATTGAGTGACAGGCAACATTCCTTGAATTTATCACAGAGGGGGGTTGACTTATTCCAGTCACTGTTGAAATCTCCTGCCAAAAAATCTCTTTGAATTTTAAATTTCCAAGGAATTCCATCAGGGAGGACAGAGCCTCAGGTGTTGCTGAGGGGGGACGATAACAACCCACTACATATAAGATCTGGCCTCCATTCAAAGTGATGTTTACAGCTAAGGCATCAAACTGGTTTGGAATTGTTTTAGGAGACACAAGACTAGAAACCAGAGAATCTCTGATGTAAATAACGACCCCCCCCCCCCCTTTTGACAATCACAGTGATAGATGTTAAATCCATTGATTACCAGGTTGTTATTCAGTACAGATTTGTTGAGCCAGGTTGCAGAGATGAAGATTACATCTGCCCCAGAAGAACTGACCAGAATTGTCAAGGCATCAAGTTTTTTCAGAAGGCTATGTCCGTTTGCATGCAGAAAATGAAGTCCTGACATGTTTTTAAAGTCATTTGGTGTGTTGTAATTAGTGGGGGGTCCAGGGTTGGGCTGAATCCCTAAGAGCAGTAAAAACATTATTATCAAACATTTTCTTGAGTTTTTCGTGACTGATGTGTAATTACAGGAGTTAACAGTGTGACAATTAGCCCCCATAATCGAACCATGGGAAACATTAATGAAGACGTGATCATTCAGAACCCCAAAAAAGTGAAAGTTGCAGTTGCAAGTTGCAAAGTGGCAGATCCAGGTGTATTAACAAGATTCAGTGACTCCAGATAGTCTAAGATCTGAAAATAATGACAATAATATGAATGGTGCAGAAAAGTCTCAGACAATAAAGCGTCACAAATCAAACGGGCAAACAAATCCGACGAGGTGGCCCAACTGCAGTTTGAGTTGGGCAGTGGGGGGCTCGGCCCCCCTGTGAAGATGGATGGATGCTCCCATGAGAAACAGAAGCTGGGTCCAGAACCAACAGGCAGAAACAGATAATTCGCAGCAAATAGCAGAGCGAGCTGCCAGAAAATCCTCCTGAAATGAAAGGCATAGTCCTACCTCATTTCAGGTCAACAGGGGACAACAGCGTGATCTGGAATAAAAATAATTATTATTCAGGTGAGTTTGGATGGAGGCCTGCAGCAACTCTGATGCAAACTTCGAACTTCTCTCGAGCACCACACAGTGCTGCTCCTCTGCTTCTCTGCATGTCACCTCCATACCCCACAGCACGAGAGCCACCCCCGGTGAAAAACAATGAGACTGACCAGAGGGGCTGAGGCTAAAGTCGTCACTGGTCCGGTCCGGTTCTGCTCCAGTCCGGCTCTGGTGCTCCACAGCACGAGAGGCTGAAGTGGCTGAAGTCATCTCTGGCCCGGTTCTGCTCTGGTCTGGTTCCAACAGCGCTTCAATCATCAGAGCGTCTCCTCCAGGCAAACACAGCGATTCCACGGAGATGGACAGTCTTTCATTAAAAGATAATGGTCTGCTCACTGAAGCTGAGACCGGCTCTGTTGAAGATGAAGTCTCCCACAGCCAACTCTGTTTGGTTCTTGTCCAGTTCGGGGGACACAGGTACACTTCCCCCACACCAATGAAGACACCACGAGGGCCAGTCCAGCAGAAAACCAGCGAAATACTACCCAGCGATTCTTGTCGGAACCAGGTAGAACCACAAAGGTTAAGATGAGAAGTTCGTTGGGGTCCGGAGAGAGAGAGAAAAAACACAGGGCCTTTGTGTGACGACTCCCCAGCTCGAGAGATCACCTGTCCGGCAGGGTGCTCTCAGAGTGACTGGTGGGGGTGGGAGCAGCCGGTCCTGGACCAAAATAATTTTTTGGACGGTCCTGTCCGGCTCTCTGAGTCACTGAACAACAAATTCGGTTGGAAGGGGGACCAAATTTGGTCCAATTCAAAAAAACGGGTCAGTTTGACAGCGAAGCCGGGGGGAACTGCCATCCATTGTGCTAGGATGTACTAGAATGTGTTTCCCTTGTTAACAGTATTAATGTTGTAGTGAACTTAACCTGATGTCAAAACTAAGCCTAAGGTCAAAACCCTTGACCTTAAGGACCTTGTGGGACAGAAACTGTCATTTCATTGATTTGAATCCAGAAATACAGGTTCACCCATCCTGAGACTTTCTCTCTTGAAAATCAAGTGAAAGAACACTCTCTTTTTATTATCATTACTGTTTTACAAATGTTGATAATCAAAGTGTCTTAGTTCAAACCATTTTAGATGTTGCAGTGAACTAATCAATTTTATTAACTGTGAAACAGTGTAATGATTTTTTAATGCTTATGCAGAGTTAGAATTCATGTTAAGGTCTGTTACAGATTTTTATGCATTTTCTGATTTCTGTCTTTGAATGAGCAAGTGTGCGTTTTCCAAGGTCAGGAGTCGAAGCAGACATGTGTTGGAACAACTGTCTTGTTTACATCCTCTCAGACGTCAACGGAGAAGTTGGCACCTGTTTCTAAAACTCGCCAAAACAAAACTCTCTCTGTCTCTGAGAACAGTTTAATCTGTTCCATAACAATTCTTGCTGTTTTCTGACTTCTAGTAACCTCTTACATCACAAAACACACCCCTGTCTGGTTGATATGGACCAATCAGGGAACGCTCAAATATACCGGAAATAGAGCTCTTTAAAATGCCGGTACTTCCTAGTTCTCTCAGAGCAGTTCGGCGGCGCGGAGAAGTTCTGAGATGTTCGCAGTTCTGTGAAGTCGTTTGGGAGAACAGAAGTCCAGCCATGATAAGGCTCTTCGAGTTGGATTATAACATCTTCCACCTCTGAGTGGAACTTCTGAAGGACTCCACTCATGTGAAATCCACTTGCTGAGGTGAGCTGGTGTCGGACGGAATCTCGTCACTACTTCGGACGAGTCACAGCCATCCTATGGAGACGCTGGACAGGTAGCGTTAACTGGACCTCCATATCTGCTGATTTATCTTCAGAAAGGTAATGAGTCAAGTTTCCTACCAAAGCGTACCGAGGAAAAGCTGGGTTCTAATGGAGAGTGTCGGTTCTGGTCAACACTTCCCCTCACACACCATCTTTTACTCCCTTTAAACTTCATTTCCATCTTTAAATTCTTCTCTCAAGTAGAAATCCTTCCAGATAGTTTAGAAATGTCTGTGTAAAGTGCTCATCCACCGCCGTGTGGATAATTGATCATAATTGTACAGTTTTCATTGATGTCTGCTGTTCTGCTGAAGAGTGGAAACAATCGCCGCATTGTTTCTCACTACCTGTAAAGCTGTTAATTATGTTGTTATTTTCATATTTTGCCAAATTAATGTAAATGTTTGATGTTAAACTTTGATTCTGTAAAATAAATGACCGCATTCATTTTGATGGGTCAAAGATAAATGACGTCTCACGTTTACATTTCATTAAATTCAATGCACGTTTTATTCAATCCAGAAAAATGAAGAATCCGTTTTAATTGATGAATATTTCGCAGCATCTGTTCATCTACAATGTTTACCGTGAGCTTAAACTCAGAGCAGGCACAGTTCACATACATACACAGGGTTTCCTCAATGCATGTAGAAAAAATAGAATGTTCAAGCCCTTATAAAACAGGACCAATGATGCGGCACAGCAGCCACAGTCATGTGAAATATAACACCATGTGCCAACACAGCAGAAATATACTGTTTTCAGATCTCACCCCAGACTCTCAATACTGGACTTCCCTTCTCCTTGAACTTGATGGGGCCCAGCATAGAAAGCCCCCAGAATGCTGATAACTACACCCCCCAGACCCCCTCACACACACACACCCACACACGCACACACACACACACACACACACACACATATGCACACACACTTCTCCAACCTCACCATTCACCAGCACTCCAGTTCATATTTTTGTGGAGGTCCATTGACTTTCTCCTTTTCAGGCTCTCTTTAATCCCTGGGTCTGTGTCCTCAGTGGTTCTCTACAGAGGAGCCATTATTCGGGGCCTTATTACTGCGCCCCTCGCGGCTTATCTCCTTCCTGGTGACAGTCTTTTCAAGCCTCTCCCTAATGACCTGGGGAAGCTCACATGCTCAACTTCCCAGGATTGCAGGGCCTCGCTTATGTCAGAGAGGGTGCACCCCCCACCCCCTCCCTCCACCCCTCATGCAAGAGCCCCTAGTCCTGTCAAAGAAAAGCAGACACATGGTCCAAGCACAACACAACACCCTGTTCTACGTTTTCTGTGGCCTTCTTTTACAGGTGACTGAGCCAAGACTAGCACACAGGAACACTCCTCCATGGAAGGTTCAAAGGATCTCTCAGGATTTTATTCACATTAAAATGAGCTCAGCTGCTTAAAGAAGATATTAGAGTCTATTTGAACATTTCTTTGTGACGGAAGTTTCCTTTTATTGCAGCATCAGCATCATTTCAGAAGTTTCTGAAAAGCTCAAAGCATAATTTCAAATAGCAAAAAATGTATGTTTCATTAGCAAAGTATCTAAAGCTCATGTTGATATTCAAAAGTGGTCTGCTGGCACGTACAATGTTACATTCTGCATTGTCAAGCCTTGATTAAAAGTCTGCTAAAGCCAACCATTCGTCTTTGTCATGACCAGTGAGGGGGCTGAACGTTTTCCATTCTGCAAACATTTCCTTTCCTACTAAATCAAAGCAACAGAACCCCAGCTGAGACCTCATGCAAGATCGCTTCAGACTTCATTCAGCATGTCTAAAAGGCTGCATTACAGCGTACAGCTAGATCATGCTCAGAGGCTATTGAAGCACAGAAAACTCCAGCTGCTTGCAGATCAGCTTCTTCATTCACATGCAGTTTTAATTTGTGGCAAAGCTTTAGGAGTCAGTGAGGAGGAATGTGCTCACTTTTAGGTGATTTTGAGTGAACATGGTGTCCGACTGGGGCACCTTCTAATTATCATCTGCATCTCCATCTCCATGCTTAATTCATGTGGCGTCTTCTGGAAATGTCTGCAGAGAGCATAGCAGGCAATTAGCCTTTAAGGAGAAACAGCCCCCCCCACCACCAACAACAACAAACTATAAACTCACAGCGATTCATATCAGAAGAGTGCTGGCCACACCGCAGTCTGCAGACAGGTGTCTTCCTGCAGATGGCATCCAGGCCCATCTCCCGAGGCCATGGGAGAAAAAACACTTTTGTGGTTGTGTCTTTGAATCGTAAACTATTTAAGACGTTGGGAAACATGCTGAACTGGTCCAATTAGCAAAGTAATGACTTTAGTGATGCTATTTACAGCACAAAGAGCAGGAGACATGCAGGGGAAACCCTGAGGAGATAAATACTATTCTCTTTGGTCTTGTTAAAGTGGATACACTTTTTTTTATCTTCATTTTGTAATTATTTTAGCTGTGGGAAACGTCACTGCAGTACTGTACTGTGCAAGGAGAGGACTAGTGCATGTCAAAATGTGAGTGGACAAAAGAAAGTACTAGTTTAGTAAACGTTGTTGTTTCAGCCATCATTCAAAATGTTCCAAATCAAAACAACTAGATAATCACTAGAAAATAAGTCATTTGCAAAACATTTATCACAACTGTTTAACATTAGAATTTACATTAAAGGAAGAATTTGGATATTTTCAAAAGGTATTCAGTGGAAAATGTAAGGACAATATCTTACCATTTGTAGAAAGTGCTTTAAACAAGCTCAATCAAAATAAATAAAGTTAAGCTTTTCCCGTTTTAAAAATGTCATAGTGTTTGATGCAAATACAGTTTTGTAAACCTTTATGCCTCTATCCTTTTCAATTTATGTTGTTACTGTGGCAAAAGTATTTTAATCTTCCTGCTAGTAATGCCACAGACTGCACCTGAAGCACTCCAGCTGCTGCTGCAGCCACTGCGCTCAAAAATAACTGTGTAAATAAGTGTGTAATTTGAAAAAATATAGCAATCAAAAAGTTTATAAAATAGCATTCTCATGAATTACAAGGATATTTTAGAGACAGGAGTTGTTTTAGCATAACAGCAATTCATCTTTGGCCATGCTTGGACTAGCCATTAGCTCCTTAGATCAGTAGTCTGTTCCTGTAAACTGAGGGTTTCCAAACAGTTCTCTACACCAAGAATTAAGGAAGATATTCAATGTCCAAAATTTGGCAGCATGGTTACGCAGTTAGTAGATCTGTTGCCTCTCAGCGAGAAGGTTGCCAGATCAAATCCAGGCTTGGGGCCTTTCTGGGTGGAGTTTGCATGTTCTCTCCGTGCATGCGTGGGTTTTCTCCGGATACTCCAGTTTCCTCCCACAGACCAAAAACATGCATGTTAGTCTGATTGGTAACTCTAAACTGTCCCTAGGAGAGACTGAGATGTGTCTGTGATGGACTGGAGACCTGTCCAGGGTGTCCCCAGCCTCTTGCACAGTGACTACTGGATATGAGCACCAGTGACCCCCTTGAACTGAAAAGGAAGAAGCTAGTGAAATATACTGGATGAATGGATTCAATGCCCATAACCTTCCCACAAGCATGGTCTTCAATAAAGCTGTACTAGGCCTTTAAATTGATTTCTAATAGTTGTCACAATAAAAAGGATATTGAACAACAGCAGGACCAGGTGCAGGCAGAGTCCAACACAAAACTGTTGGGTTAGACAACAAACAGAAACTGAGCATAAGCCAGAGGTAGTCAGACAACCTGACACAAAGTGAAAGAAAGCTAGAAGTAAAAGCTCCAGGGCAAATGATTACTGAATTTAAGCCCTATTTGCACGGGATTAGTTTTACTCAGGGACCACATGCTATTTTTAATATTTACGGAGATTGTCTGTGTTGTTAATCCCGTGCGAATCGGCCATGTCAGTAATTTGTTAAGTAAATTTCCCCTGCGCATTACCTACAATATTTTGCTGAACTTCGAGGTCCTATGATCATGCTAATCCAATGTGATTAGGCATCTCTGTGATTTGGACAGAAATGCGCAGGATCCTATACGTAATGAGGCGTTTTTTGTTTTTGTTTAAGCAAAATCATGTGTGAAAAATATAGAACAAAGCTATTTTAAATGAACGTGCTGCTCGCTTCAGCTATTTTTTTAATGTATTTTTCTTTTTTGCTTTGGCTTTTACGTCCTTCTACTTCCTTCACCGCAGATGACAGGAGGTGCGGAGACACGTGCGCGATCAGCTGACCCATCTATCTATTCATACCTGCTTCTTCCTTTTCGAGTAGCGGGAGTCGCTGGTGGTGTCCATGTCCAGCTATCACTGTGCGAGGTGGGGGACACCCTGGATAGGTCGCAAGTCCATTTCAACCAGTGGATTAGCAGCCGCACAGACGCTCACGCACACGGCTGGTGACCATCTGAGCTTAACGTGGCTTTTTTTTTTTTATCTCTTTAAACAGGCCGGTCGGACCTTCCTCCTCCTCAACAAGTAGATTAACACAATTTTGTAATGTGCATTGTTTAGTTTTCATTAGTGCTGATTCGTAAAACCACATCAAAGCCTGAGACCGTCCAGGACCGCACATTAAACACATCATTATGGACCGGCCCAGTCGTGATAATGCAGTATGTTAATATCATAACCGGAAAATGTCTGTAAATTTCAGCTAAATCTCAGGCTTTGGTTATCCTGTGCGAATGCGCCCCATAAAAATCAGACGTTGGGGAGTAATTTATTTATTACACGTGGTCCCTAGGTAAAACTAATCTCGTGCAAATAGGGCATTAGACTGGTGAGTTAATTACAGATAAGACACAGGTGTGTGGACTATGGGAGCTGAGGGGAACAATGAGCAGAGAGACAACAAGCAAACTAAAACAACTCTGAATGTAATACCAAGAATGAACTCAATAAAACTAACTCCCAAACCCACTTTAACAATAAACCTTTTCATTCACTACTACCCTAAAATTTTCTTGATGCTTCCGCGAGGAAACATAACAATTATCTCCTGACTTTTTCTAATGAAATATTCATCCAGCTAACTCAGGAAAGAGCGGGATCTTGTGGGAATTATTGAAATGGAGTTTAGAACTTATTTAGGATTTCCCCGGTGCCAGAAAGATTTAAAGTTTGTGAGCATGCTCAAAACAGCCATATGCATTTTTAATCTATATAATCATGTTATTAAATCTACTCATTGTTAAACTGCATGTTCAAGCAGGATTTTGATTCTGACACCCATCATTAACTATGAGGGGGTTTATATATTCCCATCATTTACCATTTGTTATCTTCCACAACTTATCAGATGTAATGCTCAAATCCACACTCACCTACGTAGTGGAGAAAAAAAGAAAATGTTGATTTGGTGCATCCCTTCTGTAATAAAAGGACTTGTCAGTAAATTCAGTTTAAAGCACATCTACAACAAATGCATATGCTGGGTCCTTTGACAGCAACAGAGCAGCTGTTGTTCATCTACAACCACGGCACACGGCAGCTATTTATTTCACCAATATATTCTAAAGAAATTAAAAAATAAGCCTGATCAAATTAAACACATCATTTATTTTTTATGCTATTTGTGGAAGGTTTTATTTTTCATTCCAGTTACTTTTATGTTTAATTTCACATGATCACTCAGGCTTGACTTGCTGTTTGTGCACTCATAGAGGGCATGAGACGAACTGAGAGAACTGTTCTTTTGAAGCTTCATGGAGTGTGTGATCATTTGTGGTGATTGTTTTAACCCCACTCATCCATCCATTCATCCGTCCATCCATACATCCATCATCTTCCACTTGTTCTGAAGTTGGGTCTCAGGGGTAGCAGCTTGAGCAGGGAGGTCCAGACATCTCTTTCCACAGCCACCTCTTCCAGCTCTTCTGGGAGGACTCCAAGGTGTTCCCAGACCAACAGAGAGACATACAGTATATAGTCTCTAGTGTGTCCTGTCTTCTCCGGGGTCTCCTCCCAGTCGGACATGCCCGAAACAACTCAACTGGCTCCTCTGGATGTGGAGGAGCAGCAATTCTACTCTGAGTCTCTCCCAGATAACTGAACTTCTCACCCTATCTGGGAGAGTCCAGCTACCCTGCGAAGGAAACTAATTTCAACAGCCTGCATCCATGATCTCATTCTTTTGGTCACCCAGAGCTTGGAACCATAGGAAGACTGACCAGTAAACAGAGAGCATCGCCTTACAGTTCAGCTCCCTCTTCACCACAACAGAAGAGGAAGTTCATTATGCTAATCTTTGTTTAATGTTCTGAGATTTCAGCAAAGTTATATAAAAATGAAGTGAAAGGAGATGACTTTCATTTTATAATCTATCCAAAGATTAAAATGTATTAATACAACTAGTATTGCCTTTTGGCAAATATTTGAGGGTCAAAATAAAGTTGATTGTGTAAAATCCATACACATAAAAGCATGGTAACATTTTGATCTCACCTTGCATTGATTACCTTTTAACCCACAGAAATGCACAGTTTGTTGAACCTGCTAACCTTTTTGATGCAGCCCACTGCTGACCTTTAACCCTTTGCTTTGAGTTTTCATTGCAGCTTTTAGTCACACCCGAACACACAAACGACCTCAAAACACTTTGACGTCCATCGACAAGGGGACTGAGGTAAGTGGAGAGAAGTTACGCCCAACAAATTTAAAATTTCTTTTAAAAGAAAAATTTAAGACAGAAGGAAGATATAATAAAAAAAAAGAAAAAATCATATGTGCTGTACACCCAAATCTTTACAACAGAACAACTGATCTGGCTGAGAACGTTTGCCTCAGAATACGTAAAGAACACATCAAATTTAGCAGTAATGTTTTGTGGGTTTTGTTTCTAAAAATACGTTACATGGTAGATACTTTGTAAATGGAAAATACATTAATTCATTGTTATGTAACACAGATTTAATTATTGTGAAACTGAGGCAGAAAGTTCTCAATGTCACTTTTAAGTCCCACATTTCAACATCTACAATTATTGGTATTTGGTGAAATGGGAAATCAATAACCTTTAACTAATGATTCTAGACAAGTACTGAGATCAGCTACATTGCTTCAGTAAAAAATGGTGTGCCTGTATAAAGTTCTGATTATCGTTAATGCTAAATTAAAAAAAATACATACTAAATTGTATAGTTAGGATTTCAAAAGGGGGCAGCACGGTGGCGCAACTGGTAGAGCTGCTGCCTCCCAGCGAACAGGTTCCTGGTTCAAACCCCAGTCCAGGTGCCTTCTGGGTGGAGTTTGCATGTTCTCTCCATGCATGCGTGGGTTTTCTCCGGGTACTCTGGTTTCCTCCCACAGACCAAGAACATGCATGTTAGGCTGATTGGTAACTCTAAATTGTTCCTAGGTGTGAGTGAGAGAGTGAATGGTTGTTTGTCTCGTTTGTCTCTATGTGGCCCTGTGATGGACTTGCGACCTGTCCAGGGTGTACCCCGCCCCTCGCACAGTGATTGCTGGACATGGGCACCAGCGACCCCCGTGACCCAAAATGGAATAAACGGGTAAAGATAATGGATGGATGGATGGATGGATTTCAAAAGACGCACACAAAAGTATTTTTATTAAACATGCTCAACATCTAAAAACTGGAGGTTAAAAATGTTTCATTCTGCCTTAATCTTGATAAGTCATCCCTGAGACAGTCTTTTCTTCTGTGTTTATGGATCCTGACAACCCAGTTAGGTTTTTAAAAAAAGACCCAGAGATTTTGTTCCTCCTTGGTAAGAACAGGCATCAAAGAAAATAGGGAGATCACAGCTCTGATAATAATAGAAAGTGTTTTGACATCCAGGTGTGAGTCATTTTTGGATTTACATGGGGATTCCATCCAATGTGAGGTAAAACAAACAAAACGAGAGACTGTTAGATTATTCCACCAACAGCGGAAACCCCACTGTAGCCTGAGGGTACCTGAAGCAAAATCCCATTACATCATGGCTGTAATTAGCAATGGAAATATGTGCAGTGCTGGAGTTTGAAGCCTCCCTGCAGGGTCAGAAATGAGAGCAAAGTTTACCGCTGCAAAGACGAGCATTACTGTGTGAAATGTTGTGATTGTGAATGAGTGTGTGGCTAAAATATAATCAGTCCTGACAGTAAACCAACTACGCGTTGGGCAGCTGTGGCTGAGTGGTTAGAGCAGTCGTTCTCTAATGCAAGATATGGGGGGTTCGATTTCACCAGCAATCACATGCTGAAGTGTCCCTGGGCAAGACAATGAACCCCTCATTGCAGTGGTGGCTGGCTAATAGCGGGCACTAGGGCGTCGCCTCACCACTCATCACATTACTGTGAATAAGACATTTAAAAAAATGTAATAAAAATGAACTAATAATATAAAAATATTTTGAAATATGTGTATAATTTTTTTGTTGTGTAAGATAGATAATTTATAGTTAATGATGAGTAAAGTTGTTTCATTCATCGACATTGTCTGATTGGTGGCATATTTCTGCACTGGGGCACAAAAATCTTTGCCCAAAGACTCTTATTAAAAGCTGTACATGTGCAGTTAGCTCGTCTTCAATACAAAAAAATAGGACCATTCTGGGCGCACTTCTCCTGTGACCAGACTGATGCATGCTATGAATCGTGGTTTTGGAACAGATAGTGCAGTGAAATGCAGTGACACTCGCAACCAGGTTATGTGTGAGAGAGGCTAGACTAGCTGCTGCAGGCAGGCTTTAAGACATTGAAAGCCCTTTATCTAAGGCCTATGTTGCCATTTCTGACTGTTATTCCTCTCAACTTTTAGATGTCTCTGTTTGTGAAAAAACCTTCAGCTGACTGTGTATTCTAAATGTGGGAATTGGTGAGTTTGTTTGTTTGTTTCTGGAACTAGCATGCTAAAGCTAGCCTCCAGGTTATTGTATTGGGCTCTGTGCTAAATCTGTGAGAGTC
This sequence comes from Nematolebias whitei, assembly GCF_014905685.2. Classification (NCBI taxonomy): domain Eukaryota; kingdom Metazoa; phylum Chordata; class Actinopteri; order Cyprinodontiformes; family Rivulidae; genus Nematolebias; species Nematolebias whitei. The sequence continues at coordinate 36,261,107 of NC_056507.1, forward strand.
CACTGTCTGCAGCTCTGCCTCCAAGATGGCTGCTGATTGCCACCAGCTGTTGGCCATCCACCTGACGAGGTCCTTCTACTATTTAAGGCTGCAGTCCATTGTGACTCATCGCTGAAGCATTGTACATATTTTGGTATTTATGCTTGTGGCCTGTATATCGGCTAACAAACGAGAAGTACTTGCCTTTTGTTCTTGTGCCCGCAGTCATCCTGTCTCCTTGGCTCCTGTTTGATCCTGGTAACCCCGTGACTCTGGCTCTTGTCCTCCGTGCCTCACCTTCCAGCCACACGCCTGTCCAGCCTGCCTCGCCTGTCCAGCCTGGCCTCTCATCTCAGGGGTGTTCTGGTGGATCATGCCCATGCCTAACATCTGTGCCTCCACCTGTAAGAAAAGACAAACAAACCATCAACTGTGTCCTACCCTGCAAGTGGACCTTACTGATCCAACTCTCTTCCTCAGGATCCCCAAGAGATGACCACCTGTAAATAGTTCACTGTATATAATAAACACTTTTTCCTTTTTCTAACTGGATCTTGTCTTGTCTGGTCTCGTACCACTCTGGGTTCCCTGTGTTATGACAAAATCAGTGCTATTGCTAAATTTATTTGAATGTGCTTTTAGAAAAAAATAGTTTTCAAATGTTAACTTTTCTATACTAAATGTCCCTGATGGTATTGTTATAGTATTTCTGAACACCTACATTTGTATTGATCTGTATAATGAAAAAAAGCTTCTTGCAATAAGTAGCTAGCTTCTAGTGTTAGCATTGAAGCATTTAAATTGAAGGTACATTGAATTGGTGAAATGCTATTCTTTATTGTGTGCTAAGATGCAATATTAGGACCTTTAATATTAGGAATATTTAAGAGTACTCAAATAATGAGCTTGATTCTATTTATATTATGAACTTATATCACTCTAGTAATGACGATAAAACATGTACATGTATTGCTTATATTAATGATGGTTTTGATATTGATAAACCCAGGGATGTTGAGTATTTGGTCTGTTTCACACAGACCAGGTTCCTGTTTCCATGTTTGATGCTAAGCTGACCAGACACACACACACACACACACACACACACACACACACACACACACACACCT
>NC_056507.1:36292215-36293545 GCF_014905685.2 Nematolebias whitei
CCAGATGGCTCAAACTGTATTTCTGGATGCAGATCAATGAAATAACAATCTCTGTCCATCTGGTCAGTTTTGACATAGGCCTAGTCCACTACAGTCCCCCCTTTGGAAATCATCGCCTGTCCATGGGGATGAATTCCAACCGTGAACTTACGCCTTCAAATGTCCTTGAGCTTGATGTAATCCAGCAAGGAAGACCAAAGTCAAAAGTAATCTAGCAAGGAAGACCAAAGTCAGAAGTAATCCAGCAAGGAAAACAAAGTCAAGGTAATTCCACAATGTTCATGGTAATTCCATTGTGTTGATGATAATTCCATAATGTTGTTGGTAATTCCATTGTAGCAATGCTTTAACCCCTTGGAAACAGAGTCTGTAATCCATTGGAAAAAGTCATATAATCCACAACGGTAAATCCACAACGATTGGAAGTGTTGATTAATCAGCATACAGAGGGGTGCCCTTGGGTTGAACTGAAGAAGCGGCCACTGGATGAAGAGTGGAGACCAACGTCAGGATTGCAGGTCGCCTCCAGCGAAGGTTGTCTCCAGCGACGTCCAGCCTGTGCCGTTCTGGTTCAATGTGTCATGCAATTATGTGGTTTAAGGTGGGCTTATGAAGGGGATTTTACATAAGGCCTTAAACTATATGCACCTGGTGTGTAAGCTATTATGGTTGGGAACAGCTACAACTACCAGTTAAGGGGTGGAAAATGCTGAAAGGGGTAACTACAGGGGTTTATACCTATAGAAAAGGGTTCCAAACTATTTTTCCATTTCTAACTTGGTTTAAGTTAGCTTTACATGGTAAAATATAGTTTGGTGCAATTGTCTGTTGTCTTTTAGACGAACGACTTGAGATTGGGTGTTTGGTTTCCCCATAAATGTTTTGGAAGTCTATGGCGAGACTTATCAAAAAGAATTAGCTATCCCCCCGAATAGAATTGTTCGAGTAGGTTCGGCTTTAGCGTTGTGAGATCAATGTAGATTATGGTACTTAAGGTAGCAATAATATACATTGACTCCGCAAAGATTGCAATTTAACGAATGAACTACATGTTGGCATGGTCAAAGGCCTCTTAGTCTCTAACTTAACTACACAACAAAATTCATTCTTGCCTGGGGTGTTCGAAAACAATACCAAAACCAATTAAACAATGTCTCAACATCGACAAAAACAGTGACTAAGCAACCAGTTAACAACGTTTCAACATTGACAAAAGCAGTGATTAAGCAACTAGGAAACAACGTTTCGGTGCGCCACTCACTCTGAATGTCAGATTTGATCATGTTATCGCGTCTGGTAGCATTATCCTAACTGGCGTCACCCCCCTTCG
>NC_056507.1:36293645-36295062 GCF_014905685.2 Nematolebias whitei
TGGGTCAGTCAGATACAGTATCATCGAGTTAATTGCAGGACCATCCAACTTCTGAAGTTGGATGATGTCTGGTTTAGTTGAAATTGACTTTTCATATTTTAAACGAACTTGGCTTAGTTTGTCTCTTTCTTCATCAGATGTCAGAGTGTCGGCTTGAGCGACCACCTGTTCTATCTGTGATGAGACTGATGAGGGTTCTTGCTCCTTGGGGAGCTCCAACGAATCCTTTTTTGAGTCGTCGGACCTGTCTATGGGCAAGGCACCATAGGTTTGTGGACCGTGGTCGACGTCATTGGTTGAGAAAAGAGCGATGGCCTGTGATGGTTTCGTGAAACATACTGGCCCAGCTTCTTGACTCGGTACCAGGTTATCTGGGAGTCCTCCCAGAACTGGAATGCCTAGTTCAAAATCATGAAGGTCAGGTTCTGAGTTTTCAGTTTGCGATGACTCATCATCGTTTGTGTGTGAGTTTATCCCCCCTTCGTCCGATGAGGGGTTGTTGGAGGCAGCAACAGCAATGTCTTGGTGTGTTTCACCGACATCTGTAATGTTGTCATTCGCGCCTTCAGATTTAGTAGCGATCAGATCACTACACTGTGCTCCTGGTCGGGTTCCCATTTCAGCGTGTATCAAAGTGTCTAAAAACCTTTGTATTTCCTCTGTCTCTTCCGAGCTCAGAGGTTTAGGGCCTTGTTCCTGGAACTTTTGTGATTTTTTCGCCTCGGGACGTTTCGTCCGAGGTGGGGGAGGGTTAGGTACGTCTTTTGGGGGTTCCTCTTCGGATTTCCCCTGATAATATGGGTCCTCTTGGATCCCATATCCTTGCGTCCTACGCATGCCCCATATACGATAATCACGTTCATCCTCTGAAAGAGGAGCATTTTTGTCCCAGCGTGCACCTTCATCACGTGGTTTGTTAGTTTGAAAATACTGCCTTTTCTCGCCTGTTTTAGGAGGAGGTGTCACGCACCTTCCTTCCATTTCTAGGGAGTGGGGTTTAACCTTTATACCAGGAAACACCTCTATGGGCGTCTTAGCATGAGAACGTACCTCAAACACATTCACAGCACACTGTTTAATCTCATTTATGGATTTTTCTCTGAAATTTGCCATAATTTGTACTGACATGCGTATGTCAGTGTGGAGATTTTTGCTGAAAACAAATTTAAAATTTTCTTCTTCCTCCATTCCGGTTTCATTTCTGTAACCAAAATAAGCTTGGAAGATTCTTTTGTAATAGACCTTTGGATGTTCATTCTTGCCCTGCTTGACCTTGTCAGCGGCTGGGAAACCAGCAGGTTCCGTGCAGGAGTCGTACTCTTTGATCAAAGCTTCACACAGAAGGTTGTAATCCCTTCTCGTTGCACCTGGTAGACGCACGATGAAGGCGAACACCTCTCTGTCCGAAGTGTGTATT
>NC_056507.1:36295162-36334170 GCF_014905685.2 Nematolebias whitei
AAAGCGTTGTACATATTTTGAGAGTTTTAGCAGAACATCCAATGAAAGACGAAGTTTCCATGCACTCTGTTGCATGTTTTGTGGAGGAGACCTGTTCAGGTCTGTTCTTACCATTTTAGGTGAGGGTGGATTACGAGCAGGAGGTGCAACAACGTCGTTCTGAGGTGTATGTGGGTGACCTGGACTCTGTCCACGGTCTTCTCTGAGTTCCAGACAAACTCGCCCCACGTCAGAAATCTTGTTTGTTGCTGCTCTTAGTTTTTCCTCACATGCTTTTAAGCGTTCCTGTGATGTATGATAATCACTTTCTAAACGCATATGTAGCTGATGTAATATGTGTTTATCCATTCTGAGTTCTTCCAGCTTTTTGTTAAGCACATCTATTTTGCTATTCAGCGAATCAATTTCTGCATTTGCATTTTGCTGTGATTGAAACATCTGTTCAGAATGTTTTTTTGTGAGGACTTCGTGTTCACTTTTAAATTGAAGGAAGTGTTCTTCAATTTTCTGAACCACCTCTTTTTCACTGTCTAACCTTATTGCAAGGTAATCAGCTTTCTCAACAACCGTATAGAATGATTCTTTCAGCAAAATTGCAATTTTAGCCAGCTTTTCATAACTTGACTTTGTGATTTCTGTAGAGGTCACACTTTCTGCGACCTCCTTCAGATTGTCCAATAACTCTTTTGGGTTCATGCTCTCTGCCTGTTTATGTCTATATGGATGTAAGGGTGCTGTCAGAAGCGCTAATGCGTTCTTTAAACAGTCCCTTATCCCATAAGCATCAAAATCTTTTCCTAACACACCTGTCATGTTTTTCACTGTGTAGCACTTTATCTGTTTAAAACAGTTGCAAGCTTCAGATATTTTACAGGTAAATATTTGTATTCAAGTTGTCATTGAGTTTTCACACTATTTTAGCTGTTTGGGTTTACACAAAAGTACTGTTATAAGTCAACTTATTCAAATGTGGGTACCTTTCTGTAGGTTTTACCCCAATTCATGAATATTTAAGTAAATGCTCTCGGCAGTGTTACTTGTATGTGCTTATTTTTCAACAGATACTAGATTACCAAGCTCTTTTTAGTGTATTTTACTCTAAAGCACTGAATTTTTAATAAACCTGCACTTTTTCTAAAAAGTCTCACAGCAAATCAGTTTAAAGCGTTTTTTAAACCGTTCTGTTCCAGAAATTTGCTATTTTAACAGTTACTCATAGAAGCAAGTGGTGAAAAGAAAAAGAAAAGTTGATGATGTATCAGGATTAATCAGTCCTTCCTCAGAAAAACTGTTATTCCTGTTCTCCTGTCTCATCCTCTATTTAAAATTAAATAGTAAGATTTATTTTTAGGTGGTAACTTAAACAGAAAAGTTTCTTTTTCCTGATAAGTTTACTCTTATTTAGTGATCTAGCAATTAAACGTGTATTATCTTTCAAGCAAAATGAGTAAACTTTTCAACTCTGTGAATATTTGAACCGTATCTTTTAAAAAGTTTCTAATTTTATTTTGTACCTTTTTCTTAAGGAATTATCAGTGAATAAAAATGTGTTCGGTAAATGCCTCTTTGCATAAATACCTTAACAACTTTTTAAATGCAAGATAACAGTGACTATTCAGCTTTGAGGAACGTTTATTAACTCAAAAATGCCTTACAGAAAAATAAAAACGTTTAATTTCACTCTTTAAACCTAAAACTGAAGTGAAACCTTGATCTAAAGTTTCTCCAGGAGGGGGAAGTGTTTAGCTTTCTACCAGCAGGAGTCTATGACGACTTCCTGTGACGTTCGGTTGACATCCTGTTGTTAGCCGCTTAGCTTAAAGTTAGCTTCGGCTAAACTCGGTTAAAATCAACGTTTCTGAACGAATTTAAGCGTAAACGTGGCGTTGTTTCAACAAGCACGACTGTTATGCATGAACATGAGTTTTCTTGGGACATATGGCAGCTTTATTTAGTGATTTTAAGCGTAGTGAAGGCTCCGGTCGCAACTTTGCATCTGACATGGAGGAAGTGACGTGACACGTCACTCATCCGGTCGTTAGCTGTTAGCTTAAAGTTAGTATCGCTAGCGTTGTTCAAAAACATCATTTAATGACGGATTTTAAACCCTAACGTGGCAAAATTTCAGCGAGTATGCTTCGAAGAACTTAACCAGCGTATCAAAATACACTTTTAAAGCGCTTTTCAGCTTTAAAAAGCAGATTTTATTTCCCTATGAAAACGAGTTTCATTTCCGGGTCACGTGACTGAAATCACCAATTACAGAGCAACACGGGGGTGAGAGGAAATGACGTAGACACGTCATTCAACTTCTCAGCGTATCAGAGCGCTCCACAGCAGCAAAATTCCACCAATCACAAAACGTTTCAGCAACTAGCATGATAGATTAGCATGAAATAAGTTCGTCAACTTTTCGTCTTTTAAACTGTCAAAATGCACTTTTTCTGTTAAAAACTGTAACGAATCAACACTGAGCTGCACGGAGTCTGCTACTCCGGTCTCAAAAACGTCTTTCTAGCTATTTAAACAACTCGTCCGAACCTTTTTCAGAACCGAGCCGGTCCAGAACTGCGTCTGGACCGTCTTTAAACAGAATGAAGCGTTTTTATCCAAAACCCAGCTTTTAGTTACCATAACAGGCGTACAATTTCAGCTTTCATAAAGACTCAATGACACTATTTCAGCTTTCTGTGAGCTCCCAAGCATCACAGCCCAACACGCTTAAAACATGCAGCGTTTTGACTTCAAAGCGGCGCAGCTTGAGCTGCGTTTCAGCACAGCTGATAAACTGTTACTTTTCTTCATGCCAACATGTAAAAACAATCTTTACACGAATACACAGTCATTTATGAACCGTCACGGGCCACCAAATATGTAGTATAAACAGAATAAAGCGTTTTACAGCCACTGTTTATATTAATTTGGTGTAATAGTGAACACAATAACAACATAGCTAGTTTCACAGAAAGTGGACAATACGGCGATTGTCCTCACTTCTCAGCAGAATAACAGACATCAATCACACGGCGGTGATTGAGAACTTTGCTTCAGATATTTCTAAAATATCTGTAATGATTTTAGGAGAAAGGAGAGTTTAAGATGGAAAATGGAGATTTATCTTACAGAGAGATGTGTGAGGGAGTTTATCTGTAGGACCAGAACAACACGCTCTTTGGGGAATCAGCTTGGCCACGGTACACTTGGTCGAAATAGAACCTTCTACCTGGTTGATGATAAAATCAGCGTCGGCGTAGGGTTCCTTTCTGACTCTTTCAGCGTCTCCATGAGGACAGCCAAACCCTTAGAGAGTCGTGCGAGGTTATACAAACAGAAGTTATAATTCCCAAAATCCTCTCTGCATCCTGGATTGTCAGAATTCTGAACTCCTTCAGAACTCTCTTCAGAGAGTTAAACTCTGGAACTCTTCTCCATGAGCTGCATCAGAGAGTTTTTCATCTCACTTCTCCAGGAGAACTGTCACTCTTTGTAACTCTTTAACTCTTAACTCTTTTTCTCTGGCGAGAACCGGGAAGTTGCCACATTTAAATGAGTTGACTTCCGGGTCATTTTAGAGCTTTCTGATTGGTGGATGGACCAGATCAGAGGTGTGGTTTGTGATGTAAGGTGTTATCAAAGTCAAGGGCAGAGAATGAGATTGTTTAAAACAGACAGAAAGATTATTGGAGAAAACCAGACTTCGTGGAGTCAAACTCTCCTATTATCTGCTGTAAAGATTAAACATGACATTTCTTTTCAGTAAACATTTTAGTTGACCGAAACTCGACCTTTAACATACTTACAAATTTGCTCATTGAAGACAGAAAAATCAAGAAATGCATATTACCCTGATTTCTTCTTTGAATGAGGAATAAAAATCATTACTTACTGTTTATGTAAAATAAAAATGAGTAGTTCTCTTCAACCTGTAAACATTGAGTGAACTAACACAATTTGATTATCAAACAATTGTAAAATAGTAATGATCATAGAGAATTGTCTTTTCTACTTGATTAATTCAAGAAAGAAAGTCTCCAGATGGCTCAAACTGTATTTCTGGATGCAGATCAATGAAATAACAGTCTCTGTCCATCTGGTCAGTTTTGACATAGGCCTAGTCCACTACAGGGTCCCCACCCCAGCTGGGATGCGGTTAAAGCTCTCCTGGAGGTGTGAGTTGAAGATTTCTCTGATGGGTACTTGTGCCAGACGTTCCCACGATGTCTCTCACATGGGCAACTCCAGAGTGGAATAAGGTCCAGCCCCTCTCAAGGAGATCAGTTCCAGAGCCCATGCTATGTGTCAAGGTGAGCCCAACTATATCTAGTCGGTACCTCTCAACCTCACACACAAGCTCAGGCTCCTTCCCTGCCAGAGAGGTTACATTCCATGTCCCAAGAGCCAGCTTTGGTAAGCCAGGGTCAGAGCGCCAAGGTCCCTGCCTTTGGCCACTGCCCATAGCATCATGCACCTGACTTTTATGGCCCTTCCTGCAGGTGGTGGGCCCACAGGAAGGCAAACCCATGCTGCTCCTTTGGGCTAAGTCTGACCAAGCCCCACGGGTAGAGACCCGGTCACCAGGCGCTCGCCAACGAGCCCCTACCCCAGGCCTGGCTCCAGGGTGGAACCCTGGTAACCCACATCTGGGCAAGGGACACTGAGTTCCTTGTTTTGTCTTGTCCATAAAATTCTTCTGAATCGCTTTTTGTCTGGCCTGTCACCTAGGACTAATCAGCCTTGGGAGACCCTACCAGGGGCAATTATAATTGCTCTCGACAACATAGTTCCTAGGATCATTCAGGCACACAAACTCCTCCACCACGATAAGGTGGCGATTCAAGGAGGAGATAACGATAACAATGACAATAACATGTCATAACAATAAACAGTGACAATAAACTACAGTAAAAATGCAGTTAAAATAAGATTAGTGTACAAAACAATGAACCAGGGTGCCGTAAAATAGGGTGAAATACTAAAAACAAGAACGTATTTGCTTTGATTTTCTATTGACATTATTAAATGTTTGAAACACCTTAAAGAAATTAAGGTGGACAGCTTTAGTTCTTGTTGCAAGGTATTCCAGGTTGCAGGAGCTGAGTAGGATAAAAAGAGAAGAGAACATGAAAACGCCACCAAGAAAGGCCTCCAGCTGGGTCCAGAGACATTCTCGCTGAGCAACAGCAGCTCTACCAACTGTACCACCTTGCCTCCCAGGCTCAAATATATCTGTTAAAAATAACAAAAATTAATTTACCTAAACCAATAAATACAGTTTACAATCTTACATCGTAGTAAATTCATTTTCAGCAAATGTCAGTTTCAGGCAGAATAAGCTTCCTCCCTCACTGAGTCATCATTAACCTGTAGGACTCTGTTTCTGTTCTGAGCCTCAGCGTATGGACTGACACTTATCTACAGAGACCACTTCTGCCTGTCCTTTTGATCTACTCCACAGTTACACCACGTAGCAATCATCAGTACATGCAAAGGACGGTGACTGAAGTTAAAAGGGATGATAATTTACACTTGGCTGCATTTGGAAGCCCTGTGTTCAGAAAGGTTACTTTTAAAGGTGTTCTTTGCTTTGTTATTTTTGTTCTTTAAACTACAGTAAATAGTAGAGACGGCTTTTTCCGTACATGTACAGCAGTAAACTCGCTCAGCTGGCAGAGCTGCACAGAAGTGTGTTTTTTGGTTTAGAACAACTCCCTTAAGTTTACATGACAGCTGAGGACCCAGGAATGAGGAGCCTGTTCAGAACATCTACACACCTTCCTTTATCTGACACATTTTTCCAGAGTTCACACATGAATGGCTTGGAATCTGCTGAGCACCTATTCCTGGAGGAATTACTGAAGAGATGTAACATGAGAGGGAAACAGCACTTTGTATTATGAAATATGTTCCTTGCAAACTGTAAAACTGTTGATTTATGATTTACGAATTCTAACTTTTATCAAAAAGCAATCTAAGACTTAAAAAACAAGTCAACCATCAGCTAAAGTTTATGTATTTTATCATAAATATTATGCAATAAAATTGACTGGAGGCATGAAGTTAAGGATTGAAGAAGTATTTTGGATAAAATATGAAACATTTCAACAAAGAGGAATCTGTCCAGAGGACCTGACTCAACCTTGTTAGATTTATGCAATAAAGTTACAAAATCCATCCATCATCTTTACCTGCTTCTTCCTTTTCAGGTCAAGGGGGTCACTGGTGCCCATGTCCAGCTATCACTGTGTGAAAGGTGGGGGACACCCTGGACAGGTCTGCAGTCCATCACAGGGACACACAGAGACAAACGAGACAAACAACCATTCACTCTCTCACTCACACCTAGGAACAATTTAGAGTTACCAATCAGTCTAACATGCATGTTTTTGGTGTGTGGGAGGAAACTGGAGTACCCGGAGAAAACCCACACAGCACGAAGAGAACATGCAACTCCACACAGAATCAGAATAAGCTTTATTATCATTGAGATACAGCGAGACAACGTCCATATAGTCATCCGAAAGATGAGCAGAGTGCACGTAGCTGTTGCTCTTTGAGAGCGTGGCCTTCTTATCCTTTTCAGAATATATTTTTTAGATAGAAAAAGGGACAAAACCATGAGGAGAGGATAGTGGCATTACAAAAACGATCTCTTCTCACCTTGTCCTTACAGGACACGATTAAAGATACAAAAAAACTCTGCCAGCAGCACATTTATGAACACGTTACATATGCATTTGATGACAAGGCGGTTCATGAAGCACTAACAGATAGACCATTGTCCTGATAAGATGATGGTCAGCCGGCACAGTTCTGATAAGACTCCACAGAAAATGTGTGTGCGCGCGCGTGTGTGTGTGTGTGTACGGGTTGCGATAGACAAAGCTTTTCCTTAGTTTACACATTTCTCAGGAGAAATTGAAAATTGATAAGTCAGTCTGTTTCGAGGCCAACCGGGGAGTCAGATTCAGATAAACCACAATTGTTGATTTTTTCAGGCAGAATATTTTTCTTGTGAGCCTTGAGTCTTACTTGTACTTCCAAGATCTGGAATAGCCAGGTAAGGGTGCATTCTACTTGTCCGTGCTTACAAGCCTCTCCAAGGTCGTTTCATGCTGGTGAGCCCCAAAGCCACAGATGGCCTGTGATTCTCACAAATCACTCCCATCTTATAGTTTAGCTCGTAAATCAGATGATTTTGAGTCCTCAAAACACAAACCAAACCTTCACATTGTGATGACTCAGGAGTGACCCAATCGAACGAGACCCGGAACGACACGAGACTCAGAGCAAAAAATAACAGTGTTTATTTATTTACAGTGATAATTTGGCTGCACAGGCATCAGGACTGGAACTCCTGGAAACGGAGGACAAGTTCAGCTGGGGCAGGTAAGTTGTTTGGTTTAAACTTGTAATTAGTTTTCTTATCTTACAGTTGGCGGTCCTTGTAGAAGTGGATCCAAGAGAAGCCCAGAGTTTCCAGAGGAGATGGTGAGATGGAGGCACTGTGCAGCAGCTCCAGAACAGGACGATTACTCCCAGAGACTGAGTGGATAGGCACGAGAGATCAGAGCTTGGGTAAGGCACGAGAGATCTGAGAGCTGAACCCGTGGAATCAGGACTGGACGCAGGAGGCGACGAAGAACTGCAGAAACAAGATCACAAGGTAAGACTTGTATTCCATGAAACACTAAATGGCTAGAAACATTAAGTACCGGGGGAACTCAATGCTCCAGCGTCGAGTAGACTTGACTGCAGGCTTAAATAGGAGCAGGAGCTCATCAGGGAGATGACCGTCAGCTGGGGGTGATTGGCGGCCATCTTGGAAGCTGCAGCAAGTGCTACTCTCACACACATAGGAATCAGCCTGACCAGACCAGATTAGCTGCGGCCGTCTTCTTTGTAGGAGAGATCATATTTCTCCAGTTTTAGTTTCTCTCTATTGTCTCCCTGTCAAATACAGAATATAATTCAAAAACTTACTTCTAACCTACAAAGCTCTCAACAACCTGGCTCCATCTTATATTACAGATCTTATTGTTTCATATTTTCCTAACAGAGCACTTCACTCTCAGGCTGCAGGTTTACTTGTGGTTCCTAGAATTTACAAAAACAGAATGGGGGGCAGCTCTTTCAGTTATCAGGCTCCTCTCTTGTGGAACCAACTTCCAATCTCTGTCCGTGAGGCTGACACATTGTCCAGTTTTAAAACTAGGCTTAAGACTTTCCTTTTTGCTAAATCCTATAGTTAGGGTCGGCTTGGGTTTCCTGGGCTGTCCCTTAGTTATGCTGCTATAGGCTTAGACTGCTGGAGGACAAACTGACCACAATTTTCACTCTACTACTGTCTTTACTTACTCTGCTCAACATTTGTAATTATTTTTTCTATCCTTAACATGTGTTTTTTGTTTGTTTGTTTTGTTTTTGTCTTTCAGATACACCTGGACCTATACCTGGACCTACCATTCTGTGTTCATCTGTCTCTCCTTTCTGTCCTCTCAACCAGCTGGTCAAAGCAGATGGCCGCTTGTCCTGAGCCTGGTTCTGCTGGAGGTTTCTTCCTTTAAAAGAGAGTTTTTCCTTTCCACTGTTGCCACTGTGCTTGCTCAGGATGGGAGACTGCAACGAAGCCAAGATTCAACTTGTCTGCTGGATTCCTTAGATAGAGAACTTTACTAATTGGCTTTTATGTATGTGAATGTTTCTGTAAAGGGCCCTGAGACAACTTTGTTGTGATTTGGCGCTATATAAATAAACTGAATTGAATTGAATTGAATTGTATGTTGATAAACCAGGAACCAGACTATTCCAAAAACAGAAAACCTGTTATCATAAATCCAATTATGTGCAATTTCGGTGTCCTCAATCGAAAGCAGAGATAGACACATCACAAGACATATCCAGCTACATACATGTCGTTCAGGCAGACATGAGGGTTCACCTTGACTCTGTTGCTTTGTTGAAAATATTTTGTCAATTGTGTCAAAAGTCCAGTTGGCCAGATCCATAACAGTAGTTTTCATTTCGGAAAATGTGTAAAAATAGGAGCACAGAAAGCAAAAAAAAGCAGGTGGAGAACAGGGAGAGGGAAGAGAATGTGTGCGCCTCATTCCAGAGCAAATGAGGGAAAAAAGACCCCCATAGAAAGGGCCCCAGCCAGGATTTGAACTGGTGACCTTCTCACTGAGAGGTAACGGCTCTACCAAGTGAGCCACAGTGCCACCCAAGTTACAAAATCTTGAATACAAATTATAAAGTAGGAAGAAAATTACAGTAACCGATAAAGCCTTGAAAATATAATTCTTTGACTTTCAGATTCTGATCAAAAATAAAATTCATGAGAAAAAAAAAATTGACTTCTTAATTAAGTTTAATTTTCTTTACTCAGAAATTTATGGTCTGTTGCTTAAGATGCCAAAAAGCACCTACCAAGATGGCAGTACAAGATCTCCCCTCATTAGCATAGATTGCACTGTGGCTGACCTTCCATTGATTTTTAATAATCTTTTATTGTTGTTGTTGTTGATTTTTAATTATAGTCATTTTTACATTGCAGGTTGTAAAACTTTTTGAGTTATTTGGTTTCAGGCAATAAGAGAAGTGTGACAGAATGCACAGTTTACAGATAGAGTTGGTGAGTCAACATGATCTTATCAGATAAAAGCAGTTCAGACTGGGCTCAGTCCTTTAGGCTTTTCCCATTTCTTTCCAGAAGACGTCTTGCAAGACAGTAATCCTTCCTGTGATGATGTACGCCGCTTTTTGGCACGTGAAATGTTCAGTTTCATCCCCAGTTACATAAATAAAAGATTGACACATCTCTGACAACAAATGAGCAGATCGCTGTCAAAATGCCTGTCCAAAGCTTTCAAAGCAGCTTCATCAAGCCTGCAGGATATTCTGTCAGTTAGCTGAGTAAAAGGCTGGACTTGTTTTAATCTTTCCATTCAGGAACAAAAGTGTCTCATCAACCATTTGACCACCATAATAATTTATAACCTAACAATAAAATTAACATAAATCTTATTTGCAAGTAAATCTCTAGTTTCTCTAGATAATACATTTAGTGGTTTATGTTTCTAAGCCTGCTGCTGGAACAAGTTCTGCTTTGTTGTTGTGTTAGGTGTTATTTAAGCCGTAAAAGGTACAGTTATTTCCATACTTGCCGCCGTACACGTCGCACCGCCGTATAAGTCGCATCAGTCCAAATATGTCTAATAAAATGGAAAATCACAAATACGTTGCTTTGCCGTGTACACCACATCTATTATGCGTCACCACTGACAACCCAGAAACGTGGGCTGGTGTTGTGCCAAAAATCAATTGGCTGCCAAACTTTAACAAGAATTTAACAAGATTAACACTTAAAAACAATTATTTGTTTGCTCTACATTATAGCAAACGTGTGTCTCAGTTTAACTTTTCCTTATTGAATGCACTTTGATGGTGAAATCGGCTGCATTTCAAAAATTAATTTGCGGCTGCTGGAGCGTGCAGAGGAAGGACTCGCTGTGCATTTCTTCAAAAATTTAACAAGATAACCACCTAAAAATTATTTGTTTGCTAAACATTAGGTGTGTCTCAGTTGAACTTTTCCTTAATAAATGTACTTTAATGGTCAAATCAGCTACATTTTGCCTGGGTGGCGCAGTGAAATGCAGCTGATTTGATGTTTGCTCCAGGAGTTCTGGAGCGAGACAAAGGTGACCTATGGCAATCCAAGTGTCTCATTAATAGCCACTTTTACCTATTAATGAGACACTTGGCTCGCCATATTAGTCGAGGGCCCTCTAGCGGCTGAAAATGGTAGTGATCAATATTTTCCATGTCAGAATAAATTAAATCGTCAGATCTCAGCCAAAAATTGTGTCATAAACATTGGGGGGAAAACATCCTGCATTCAGGCAATAAGAGAAGTGTGACAGAATGAAATTCGAAATTTCATTAGAAAATAATGAAAATAGAAAATTAGAAATTTATGAAAATAGGTGCAACTTATACGGCCACAAAATACGGTATATATATATCTCTGTTTTTCAGCTCTTTGATTTCTCTTCTTCAGCCTTCTCTCTGTGTGTAGCACTTACCCTTTTCCATCATAGTGTCTAACAGCATTTACGTGAGGAACAAATAAAGCGGGTCATTGTTTTATAGTTTTAAGAACAACCCTCCCATGGCGGCGTTTTGTCACTTGTGAGCTGAGATTAATTTCCGGGCCTCGAAGCCAAACTCTACACCTGCTTTGAAATTTCCGTGTTCATTGTGAGGGATCAGCGGAACCACTCCAGTTTGCCCTGGGTTATTTATCCAAGCAAAGGTCGGTATTTTAAAGAGTCTTATGGGGTGACAATAGGAGAGAAAACCATAAGAAAAGAGAGATTATAAAATCTTAAATTAGAAATTTGTAAACGATTAAAGAAATTTGGTTTTGTGAGTTTAGACAAGAGCAGATTAGTGCTCCAGCCCACCTGGTGATGAATTCCTCCTCACGTCTTTAGACAACTCTAAGAAAATACTTCTCGAGTGTTTTGGCCATTCTCCTGCAAACTTGCAGGGACACATGGGAACATGTAAGGAGACCAACTCAGCTGTCAGTGTCACGACCTTTGACCTCTCACAGGCTATGGGAAGGTGGTTTGTGAGTGCCCAAAAAGAAACAAATTATTTCTCAATCAAATTTTTATTGAAGTTAAACTTCTCTTTTCCCGTCTGTGCTTTCCTGTGCATTGAGTTATTACTGTCAATGAAGCGTCATTACAAACGTCCTGCTGGGGTTTTTTTTTTGGCTCGAAAACTGTTTGAAGAGCGCTGATGAGCATTGGATTACAGGATCCCTGCAGAGATGTCAAAGCTCCTTTCACCTCCACCCCGAGCGGAGCGCAGCATCAGTAGCTGGGGTTACTTCATGTCAATGCTTTGCTTTAAGAAGTTCCAGAGGGGCTTCGCTCGAGTCGGGGTCACTGTTGACCTGCAGCACATTCCTATTTATGCTCCACTTGTTTTGTAATAATCCCTCAGAAAGGTTTCTCCTGCACAAATCAGAACTCTCGCAAAAAATAGATGTTTAGGAGAAGGTCTGGCAGGTGGTTTAGAGTTCTTCACTCCCAGTAAATACTCCTTTATGTCTTTGTCATCCAACTTTTAAACGAAGCCATCAATGTTTGTAAAACTGACTGAGGGTTAGCATTTAAGCTATGGTCAGTTGGCTGTGGCAGCCATCTTGACCTCACAGGTTAATCAGTTGTGAATGTTCACCCAATGATCACTTTCTGTGATTCTGCTTCAAGAGATATTGGAAACAGATGAACATTGTTGACTACAACAGTTGATGTTAACATTTTAAGAAAAAATCCTGCTCAATGAGTAGCACTAAAATGATGTGCCATGAATGTGGATATGTAATGTACCAGTAATGTAATTTGATGTGACACGAATTATGTGATGTCACGGGCGCCACAGTATGGCTGCACTGATGGGAGCTCCGCTTCGACTCAATCTTTTTTTGTTCCTGTTGTTTTTGTTGTAACTTTTTTTGTGCCTACACTGCACACCCACACTACGACACACTTTTGGAGTTCTCTGTGTCGATGCCTTGCCATGCCACCCTACCATTGTGGTTCAGTTCCTGGTCCCCCTCCAGCTTTGGGCTCAGGCCTGTCATGGCAGCTGTATCCATCATCCTCCACCTGCCTGCACGGACCGAACTCTATGGACCCATTTGGTTCAGCGGGGAAAACCATGGATGTTCTCTGTCTGCTGGACCCGGTTCTGGAGGGCAGACTGGGAGGGCAGTCTGGGAGGGCAGCTGCTGCGGTCGTTATTATCATCATGCTGCTAGCAGGACAGAACCATGCTGCTAACCGAACCACACTGTAGATGTACAGTAGTCCCTCATTTATCGTGGGTGTTTGGGACCACGCCCACCTGCGATAAGTGAAAAACCATGAAGTAGGGATGCAGTAGTTCAAGTTCAGTTCAAGTTCATTAAACTTTGTCATGACATGTGCCAGGCTGTAATCACACTCATCACCTGTTATGCCCAATCTCTCTCCTTAAATAAACAATTTAAATTTAAATACTGTAACATTTTAAATAAACAATCCATGCAGCATGGATTGCTTAAATTAAAACGTTACAGTGTTTAAATTTAAATCGTAGAGAAGTGCAGCAGGGCATCAAAGGGATGTCATGCAGCTTCAGTTCTGCAGCACGGTGCAGAAATGTACATCAATTACACAGTAACAACTGAACATAGAAGTTCTAAAATAATTTAAAAATTACTTTTAACACTTATATTGTGTGATTATGATGATTTTTACGATGTGACATACTTTGAATTTTAAGTTGGAAGACAAAAATCTATTGGTGCCTCTGGACAGCAAAGGGTTAACCCTTCACAAAGGAGATCATGACAGGCTGCAGGAGGGAGCTTCCCCCTGCATTTGTGGGCTGCACACATGGTCCAAAATAATTTTAAATAATTTATTTTTAATAAACAATCCATGATCATCCATCATTCAGCCAATTGTGTCATGTCCAATCTTACTTTGAAAATCAGCGATAAACAAACCACGAAGTAGCGAGGGAGTACTGTGTTTCTTTTTCACTTTTGACGCCTTGTTTTTTGTATTTTTCCTGCATGCTTTGGTATTTCTTCTTCTTCTTCTTGTTTCTTGGTGAGCCGAGATGTTTTTTCTCGTCCTCATTGACCTTGTGTTGATTTTTATGACAAATAACCAAACACGATGAAATGACTCTCTGCAACAACCACACCTAATTTTTATCTCAATATCTGATAAACTGAATTATACCCAGGTTCATTTTTCTTAAGTTCAGTTGGCTGTGGCTGCCAGATTAAACTGGTATGGCTTCAAAAGTTAATCTGTTGTAAATGTTTATCGCTTGAATATTTTCTGAAAGTTTCATTAAAATCCATGAAATAGTTTATGAGATATTTTGCTAACGGACAGAGTTGACAGCATAGGTAATGTCATTGTTTTAAACATACTATGGATTTTACGCAATTTGTTGGTTGAGTATATGTTGGGGATCATCTCAACTTCTACCACATCAAATTGAAGCTCAGTTTATTTCAAATAAACTGAGTTAGAGCCATTTTAAAATGTCACGTGGTTGTCTGCCTTTGTCCGTCAGCAGTTAGAGATACAAAAATATGTTGTTTCACTCTTATGCCAAGAGCAAATTTTATGTTGCTGTTTTTTATGTTTTAGATGCTTTCTTCATATCTGTATGTTATGGGCTGAAGTTGATGTCAGCTATGACAGCATCAGACTGCCATCTACATGCCAAATGGTAAATTACAGTCTTTTTGTGCTCTCATTTCAACCAAATTAAAAATGTATCAGCCTTAAGGAGTTCTTAGATTCCCTTATTACCATTCAGACATCCTAAAAATAAAATACTGTTCCAAGTGCAGGCTGTTAAAATGCTGCTCACTCTCTGGGTCTTGCAGAAAAGAGCTGCAGAGAGAGCGGAGACTCCCTGTGGTGAGTTCTCAATCCACCATTAGAGCAGCACCAACAGTGGACATACAGGCAGACACTGAAGGCCTTCTTCTGTTGGGGTCTGATGCAGGGTCCACACCCCCCGCTGCTCCTCTGTCCACACAATTGTCCACCCATTCATTCGGCTCATTTGGATTCCACTATGGGAGACCCCCTACGAGCAGGGTGATCTGTTGCACTTCACCATAAGACTGCCAATTAATTAAAACAACTGTACACATGAAAGATATTTCAAAAAATGAGCCAGTTTTCTCTACAGAGAGCGGGATGCAGAACTCTGAAGCAAAAACAAAAGAACAGTGACACTCAGGCAACAGGTTAAAGAGTAAGTGGAGGCAGTAAACAGATCAAACAGCCAGAACATCATGCAGACTGGCTGAAAACTGGGGTCTCTGAGGTTATGGGAAAGTCTTTTCATGAGTTATTGAACAGACTAATAGTATTTGACAAGGTATCGTGACCCACTAAAATTAAAAATCCAATCATTTGCTATTTGATATTTTAATGAAAAAAAAAATCTGCAATGTTAGCTCAAACAATAATAAAATGGCAAAGCCACAGTCAAGTGTAGAAAACACCAAAATGGATACAACTCAATAATTTATTTCAAGGATTCAAGGTTCTTTATTTGTCATTCACACCCAATGTGGTACATGTGGTGGAACAAAATTATGTACACAGGGTTCCAGTTACATCCAACAATAAAATGTAAAAGAAAAACAGTAATAAGATCTAAGATATGAACTAAGAAAAACATCAACTAAATATAAACTAAGCACTACTAACATAAAGGCATTACGCCGAACAGCAGCACGAACATGAGTCTGTGTGAGCAGATGAGCACGTATGAACACATCAACATGAAACAGATCAGCAGCTAAATTGAAACAGATCAGCAGCAACATGATGTGTTTTTTTACAGTTATTATCCTGGTTAGAGATTCATGAATCTAACAGCCTCAGGGTAGAAGCTGTTCCTCAGTCTCATTGTTCTACACATAATGCTCCTCAACCTCCTGCCTGAGGGGAGCAGGGCAAAAAGTGTGTGTGCTGGGTGAGTGGGGTCCTTCATAATGCAGGTTGTCCTCTTCCTGCATCTGGAGGTGAAAATGTCTGTGATGGTGGGGAGGCTGACTCCAACAGTCTTCTGTGCAGCCTTTACCACTCTCTGCAAAGCTTTTCTTTCTGCAGCTGTGCAGCCTCCATGCCACACGTTGATGCTGGAGCACAGGATGCTCTCCACTGCACACCTGTAGAAGGAGGTGAGGACTGAGTTTCCCAGACCAGCTCGTCTCAGCCGTCTGAGGAAGTAGAGTCTCTGATGAGCTTTCTTGGTCAGGCTGGAAGTGTTGTTACCCCAGCTGAGATTGTCATTCAGGTGTACACCCAAGTACTTGTAGCTGGAGACCACTTCCACCGCAGATCCTCTTATGTACAGGGGGTGTAGGTGTGTTTATTCCTTCTGAAGTCCACAACCATCACCTTTGTCTTCTTCACAGTGATGTGAAGGTTATTCTCTTTTCACCAGCTCTCCAGGTGTTCCACCTCCTGCCTGTAGCTGGACTCATCATTGTTTGTGATGCATCCCACCACCGCTGTATCATCTGCAAACTTTACAATATGACAGCCTGGATGGGTAGGTGCACAGTCATATGTGTGCAGAGTGAATAGGAGAGGGCTCAGCACACATCCTTGAGGAGAGCCAGTGCTGAGGGTTATGGTGGAGGAGGAAAAGTTGTGAATCTTCACTGACTGTGGTTTGTTTGTTAAGAAGTCCAGGACCCAGTTGCAAATGGAGGGGCTTAGTCCTAGTGTGAATAGTTTGTCCATCAGGGTTTGGGGGATCGTGTGTCACGATCGGGCGGTGGTTGAGACCCAAATGCAAGCAGGACTCCAACAAGGTTACAAAAAAGGCGTTTTAATCACAAAAAGGCAACAATAACAAATAATGCTGTCGGGGCAGCGATACTACTTACACTCGTAGGAAAAACAGGAAACACCAAGGCACTAGGAGACGACCGTGAAGATGCAGCTTAAGCACCTAATGCTCCCCTGCCTGAGATGCAGGAGAGCACAGTATATAAAGGAGAGTCTCTAATTAAACCCAATACGTAGCACCTGAGAGTCATTAACTATCTGCACAGAGCAGGGCAGGTGCAGATCCCTACAGTATCCCCTCTCTAACGAACAGCTCCTGACGTTCTAAAATACCCCAACCCAACTTGGGTGGGTGGCGGGGGAAAAAACTAAATGTTGGAGGGCAGCAAAAACAAACAATCTAGGAGCAGGAGCGGAGTCCGTCTGGAACCCCACAGAGCAGTAGAGGTGAGGAGCGTCCGCCGGGACCCCATCGGAGCAGGAGAAGTGAGGAGCGTCCGCCGGGACCTCCTCGGAACAGGAGAGGTGAGGAGCGTCTGTCGGGACCCCCTCGGAACATGAGAGGTAAGGAGCGTCTGCCGGGACCCCCTCAGAACGGGAGAAGTGAGGAGCGTCCGTCGGAACCCCCTCGGAACGGGAGAAGTGAGGAGCGTCCGCCAGGACCCCTTCGGAACAGGAGAAGTGAGGAGCGTCCGTCGGGACCCCCTTGGAACAGGAGAAGTGAGGAGCGTCCGCCGGAACCCCCTCGAAACAGGAGAAGTGAGGAGCGTCTGCTGGGACCCCCTCAGAACAGGAGAAGTGAGGAGCGTCTGCCGGAACCCCCTCGGAACAGGAGAGGTGAGGAGCGTCCACCGGGACCCCCTCGGAGCAGGCGAAGTGAGGAGCGTCCGCCGGGACCTCCTCGGAACTGGAGAGGTGAGGAGCGTCTGCCGGGACCCCCTTGGGAACAGGAGAGGTAAGGAGCATCTGCCGGGACCCCCTCGGAACAGGAGAGGTGAGGAGCGTCTGCCGGGACCCCCTCGAAACAGGAGAGGTGAGGAGCGTCTGCCGGGACCCCCTCAGAACAGGAGAAGTGAGGAGCGTCCGCCGGGACCCCTTCGGAACAGGAGAAGTGAGGAGCGTCCGCCGGGACCCCCTCGGAACGGGAGAAGTGAGGAGCGTCCGCTGGGACCCCTTCGGAACAGGAGAAGTGAGGAGCGTCCGCCGGGACCCCCTCGGAACAGGAGAATTGAGGAGCGTCTGCCGGAACCCCCTCGAAACAGGAGAAGTGAGGAGCGTCTGCCGGGACCCCCTCAGAACAGGAGAAGTGAGGAGTGTCTGCCGGAAACCCCTCAGAACAGGAGAGGTGAGGAGCGTCCGCCGGGACCCGCTCGGAACAGGAGAAGTGAGGTCCACCTCGGGGACTGCGTGCAGCAACAGGAACCAAAAGAGAGGCAACAGCAGCTGACGTGTGACCTCAGGAGTAACAGCAGTAGCGACTGGCACAGGAGTCACTGGAGGTGTAAGAGTAGCTGCCGACAGAGGAACAACTGAAGACGTGGGACCCACCGGGGCCGTGGACTCATCAGAGACTACAGGAGATTTAAAAACTACGGAGACTGCGGTAGGCCTGGAAGCGACCACAGGGGCTGCAGCAGTGAAGTCCACTGGTGGCGGAGCAGGAAACCTTGAGGGCGTGGAAGCCGTCATGGAGTGTGCCAGGTAGGAGCGAGGCGATCTCCTGTCCCACTCTCTTTTCTCTCGATGCGCAGTTCTTTCTGTGTTATTTGAAAAACATTAAAAAAAGTGGAGCTGCTTGCTGGGTCTCTTTGATGAGGGGAGCATTCTGTCACGATCGGGCGGTGGTTGAGACCCAAATGCAAGCAGGACTCTAACAAGGTTACAAAAAAGGCATTTTAATCACAAAAAGGCAACAATAACAAATAATGCTGTCGGGGCAGCGATACTACTTACACTCGTAGGAAAAACAGGAAACACCAAGGCACTAGGAGACCGTGAAGATGCAGCTTAAGCACCTAATGCTCCCCTGCCTGAGATGCAGGAGAGCACAGTATATAAAGGAGAGTCTCTAATTAAACCCAATACGTAGCACCTTAGAGTTATTAACTATCTGCACAGAGCAGGGCAGGTGCAGATCCCTACATCATGGTGTTGAAGGCAGATGTGAAGTCCACAAAGAGCAGATGGACATAAGAGTACTTCTGCTCCAGGTGGTTGAGCACAGTGTGGACCACAGAGGAGATGGCGTCCTCTGTTGATCGGTTCTCACAGTATGCATACTGATGAGGTTCCTCATTGATGTTGATGGTTGTTTTGATGTGGGTCATGACCAGTTTTTCGAAGCATTTAGCAATTATATACTGTAGTCATAGTCATTCAGACCAGTCACTGTAGAGCTCTTTGGGACTGGGATGATGGTGGCAGTCTTCAGGCAAGTGGGAACTGTCGCCCGAGTAAGTGAGGTGTTAAAGATGTCGGCCAGCACCTTGCAGAGCTGACATTCTTCCAACAGTTTCCCGGGGATGTTGTCTGGGCCGGTTGCCTTATGAGGATTAATCCTCCTGAAAGTACTCCATACTTCAGCTGAGGTCACGCTGAGAAGCTCTTCATCTGGTGGTGAGTTGAGTCTGGTGCTTGGTGATCTGTTCGGGTCGTCAAAGCGTGCTTAGAACTTGTTGAGGGCACCAGGCAGAGATGGATCTTTGGGGCATTGTTCGCTCCTTCCTTTATAATCTGTTATACATGTAATGCCCCTCCACATGCTCCGAGGGTCTTGTGAGGTGAATTGACCCTCGATCCTCTGTGCATATGTGGCCTTGGCCCTCTTAATACTAGCAACCAGCTCTTTCCTTGTCCTTCTCAGATCCTGTGAGTTTCCAGACCTGAAGGCAGTGTTCCTGGCTTCCAGCAGGGTGCACACCTCTGCATTCAGCCAAGGTTTTCTGTTCAGGTAACTTTTAACATATTTTAAGGTGGAAGAGACGTTGTCAGTACATAATGTACCCCAGAACTGAGAATGCGTATTGGTCAAGATCTAGTGCTAGATCTATTTGGATCTATTTAGATATTGAACAAAAGTGCAACAAAGAAATATTGAATTTGGAACTTTGGTGGGGAGCTGGAAACTTTTTGGTGAACGACCATCTGCCGGGGCACTCGCAGGTTTTAACTGTGAGGCAGTTACGCTATCTCTGACTGGACTTTCGGCCTTTCGGTGGACTCCTCACATGGCTATGACCTTCATCTTGTGGATTTTCATGAGCTCCTTGCTATCTGGTTTTACGTATTGGCCTCCTCTTGGTACGTTTTCAACTCGAGAGCTGAGCCTCATGCTGGTACAAGCTCCACAGAGCATGCCACTGCGTTGCTCTCCCTCAACTCCCCGTGGACTCGGCAGCTGCCATCCTTCACAACATGGCTCTGGTCGTATGTTTACCTATCACTTTTCATCAAAAAAAAGCCATCCCTTCTCTCTGGTCTCACCGTTCATCCGACAGTATGTCATCCCAACAAACCGCATGTGAAGTGAACCAATCTTCGACGTCTTTCTCACTGCTTACATCACACAACAAACTCATGTCATCTGAAACTGTTTCTCCTAAATACCTGCTCACATACAAGGGCCTCATTCTAAATGAATACATCACTGACAATAAACTGGATTTTTTCTGTCTGACTGAAACTTGGCACAAACCCTTGGGACTACTTTTCCTTAAATCAGACCACACCTCCTGGATTTACCTACATTGAAAATCCCCGCTCTGAAGGGCGGGGTGATGGTACAGCTGTGATTTATAAAAAGGATATCAAAATAATTCCAATAACTCTCCCTAATTTTCATTCATTCGAAAGCATTGCTTTCAAACTGTCTGGTTCTTCTCCCTTGGTCACTGCTGTAATCTACCGCCCACCTAAACTTAACCCTTCCTTTCTCTCAGAACTCACTGATTTTCTGACTCAGATAAGTGCCATGTCATCATCCATCCTTCTGCTTGGTGACTTTAATTTGCATGTTGACAACAACAACTCCAAATCTGCAACTGAATTCCTGGATCTCATTAACTGTTTCAACATCACTCAGCATGTCAACATCCCTATGGACACTTAAGGTCATATTCTGGATTTGGTCTGCTCCACTGATCTCACAATCCTTAACCTCTCTGGCCATAACTTACATATATCAGACCACCTTGCTATCACATTTGATATAAACATCCTCCCTACTGTACCCAAAACAAAACGTGAAATAGTTTTCTGCAATCTCACTTGTTGGAAGAATGTCAGCACTTCTGCCCTTTCCGCTCTTGTCACCACCAAACTGGCAATCTCCTCTCCCCCACCAAATGACAACCCCTCAGAACTAGTAACCTATTACAACAGTGCTCTCTCCTCTTGTCTTGACAAGCTAGCTCCTATTAAAACCAAAACTGTCTCCTTCACCCACACTGCCCCCTGCTACAACTCTGAGCTCCATAGAATGAAATCACGTAAGCGTCAACTTGAGAGACTGTATAAGAAATCTGGTCTAACTGTCCATCTCCAAATGTACACAGACTATATACAGAAATACAAGGATGCACTAAACTCTGCCCGGTCAAATTACTACTCCAATCTCATCAACTCTGCTCCAATAACCCCAAATCTTTTTTCTCAACTATCAACACACTTTTAAAGCCCAATAACACTTCCTCATCCTTTAACATCACCAAATGCAATAGTTTTCAGTCTTTCTTTCAGTCCAGAACTGATAACATTTATAGTTCCCTTGATCTCGTCTGCTCACACAGCCCCTCTAAATTCACCTCCCTCCAGCTCCATTCAGCAGCTCTCACACTTCACTCCAATCTCCTCTGTTCAACTGACTAAATTTTTTTCTGTTATTAAAATTACCATCTGCTCTTTGGATCCCATTCCCTCTCCTCTCATCAAAAGTTGTCTCCCCATTGTCTCTTTTCTGATCACAAGAATCATCAACTCCTCACTTATTTCTGGATCTGTTGTTCCACAGTCTCTCAAGTTGGCAGCCATCACCCCAATACTAAAAAAACCTGGTCTTGACCCTGATAACTTCATAAATTTCCAGCCTACATCCTGTCTTCCCTTTCTGTTTAAAATTTAGAGCAACTCATAGCTGATCAACTTCAGACCCACCTCAAATCCAATAGTTTGTTTGAACCATTCCAGTCCGGTTTCCATCCAAAACAGAACTGAAACAGTTCTTCTCAAAGTTACCAACAAGCTCTTCCTTTTCTCTGATTCTGGCCAGCTCAGTATCCTCATCCTTCTGGATTTCACTGCAGCTTTTGACACCGTCAGTCATTCCATCCTCCTGTCCCGTCTCAAGTCCAACCTGAACATCACTGGCTCTGCTCTGTCCTGGTTTCAGTCCTACCTCACAGACTGGCAACAGTTTATTCACATCAACTGCTGCTCCTCCTCCATAACTCCTCTATCCCAAGGTGTTATCCAAGGTTCAGTGCTTGGTCCTCTCCTTTTCATCATTTATATCCTCCCCCTTGGTAATAGCATCCGTGAATATCCAAAAATGGCCTCCATTTTCACTGCTATGCTGATGACATACAGATTTACATTTCTACTACATCCATAAACCCCAATATCCACTCCATCCTCACCCATTGCTTAACTGACATCAAAATCTGGATGAAGCTGTCAGGGTTTGGTAGACAGGAACGAACCCAGTAGTGCAGACAGGACTCAACTCGGCAGATTACAAAACTAAGTATTTTAATGATTAATACAGTTACAAAATAAACAGCTGACGTGGCAGCAACACTTACATAAACTAGAAGACTCAGGAGGGATACTCAGACGGGACTCAGGAAGCTCAGGAAAACTCAGGAGACACAGGAGAACACTGAAGACCCAACAAATACGACGCGACGAGGAACAAGACAGAACAGACAGCTTTTATACAAGGACAAAACGAGACGTGATTACAAACAGCTGTGACAAGACAAGGGTGACACCAATTAAACTGAAGAGAACACACAAGGGAAACACAGACACAAACCGAGTCAGTAAATGGTACCATCCTTACAGAAGCACAATTTTCTCAAATTAAATACAGACAAAACTGACATACTCCTCATTGGTCCAAACAGTGTTACCAAGTCCATTCAAAACTTCTGCCTCAACTTTGACAACATCACTCTCACTCTGTCCCCACTCAATCTGTTAGGAAAATATGAAACAATAAAGTCTTTAATATAAGATGGAACTAGGTTGTTGAGAGCTTTGTAGGTTAGAAGTAGGATTTTGAATTATATTCTGTATTTGATAGGGAGCCAATGGAGAGAAGCTAAAACTGGAGAGATATGATCTCTCCTACTAACTCTAGTTAAGACTCTGGCAGCAGCATTTTGGATCAACTGAAGACTTGTAAAGAAGTATTTGGACATCCAGATAATAAACCATTGCAATAGTCCTGTCTAGATGTGATAAAAGCATGAACCAGTTTTTCTGCATCATTTTTAGATAAGATGTCCAGTTCAAATCCAATTTAGCTAAAACAGAAAACTGTATGCATTCCTTTAATGAATCCCAGCCATTTTGTTAAAATTATTGGTCAAGGCTTAAAAAAATCAGAGTTAAATAAATCACTGTCTGGCCATTTAAACATTTTGTTTTTCTTCTTTCAGCTGCTTCTTCAAAGGTTCCTACAGTGTGAACTCTCACAAGGATTTGGCAATTGCTTTTACACTGGATGTCCTTCCTGACACAACCACAGACCACCGAGCTACCACAGCCCTCTGTGTGGAGCAGAGAGCTGCCTTCTAGGGTGACCAGGGAAGCAGATGGGTGGGGGTTAGGACCTTGCTCAGAGGGCCAGGGTGGGCCAAATGAGGGTGGAGACAGGTATGGGTGTTTCACCTTTCCCCACCCACATTTTGATGTCTTCGTTCTGGCAACCTTCGGATCACAGGCCCACCTTCTTTATCATCCACGCCACCACTCCCCCATTTAAAGAATGGCCCTTTAAATGATTTAAATACTCACCTTATATTTTTTCATGTTTTACATAAACTAAATTTATGAAAAAATAGTATAATAAATATGACTATACAGATACATAATAAATCAATCTTTGATCTTGAGTGAGGATCCACAACTTCTCCTACTCCACCATAACCCTCAGCACTGGCTCTCCTCAGGGATGTGTGTTGAGCCCCCTCCTGTTTACTCTGCTCACGTATGATTGTGCAGCTACCCATCCAGGCTGTCACATTGTAAAGTTTGCAGATGATACAGCGGTGGTGGGATGCATCACAAACATAGATGAGGAAGTGGAACACCTGGAGAGCTGGTGCAAAGAGAATAACCTTCACATCAATGTGAAGAAGACAAAGGAGATGATTGTGGACCTCAGAAGGAATAAACACACCTACACACCACTGAACATAAGAGGATCTGCGGTGGAAGTGGTCTCCAGCTACAAGTACTTGGGTGTACACATGAATGACAACCTCAGCTGGGGCAACAACACCACCAGCCTGATCAAGAAAGCTCATCAGAGACTCTACTTCCTCAGGCGGCTGAGGCGAGCTGGTCTGGGAAGCTCAGTCCTCACCTCCTTCTACAGGTGTGCAGTGGAGAGCATCCTGTGCTCCAGCATCAACGTGTGGCATGGAGGCTGCACAGCTGCAGAAAGAAAAGCTTACACCTCCAGATGTAGGAAGAGGGCCACCTGTATCATGAAGGACCCCACTCACCCAGCACACACTTTTTGCCCCGCTCCCCCCAGGAAGGAGGTTGAGGAGCATTAAGCGCAGTGGTGGGATGTAACTAAGTGCAAATACTTCGTTACTATACTTAAGTACATTTTTCATGTATCTGTACTTTACTTAAGTAGAGTTAAATGTGGGTACTTTATACTTTTACTCCACTACATTTTACATCAAGTATATGTACTTTCTACTACACTACATTTCTATAATGCGCTGCATTACAAGTTACATTCATGTTGCGGCTTTTTGATTTGTTTGTTACTTTGAAAGTAACTAATGGTGAGAGGGGAGCTGGTCCATTGAATCACTGCAAAGTGGGCAGGTAACGTTAGACCCGCCTTCAAGAAGAGCTGGGCCAATTACATATATTCTAGTATTATGTCACTGAGATGGGTGCACATGCAGCACCGCTAACACACCCAAAATGTATTCCACCGCAAGAGAGTCCGTCAGAAGATACGCTCCACCCATGACCTTATAGAAATATTATTGAAAGATTATTGAAAGACTATTGAAAGACTGCTCAGTACAACAGGACAGATTCTCTCTCCCAAAAGAGCCAGACTGGACTCAAAAATCTTTGAAAACCAACTTTTTCTGAACTTGAACAAGAAATTCTTGCTGCAATGTTAAAATGTGTCAGTTCATGGGATGTTAGGAGATGAGAGATGTTTCCTAATGGCTCGACACTCAGGTCCAAGTTTTAAAAATGGTGTCAGAAAGTTAAAATATTGTTCATTATTGACCCATTACAAGGTTGAATAGACAATATTTTAACTAGAGTTGATGACAAACTGGAGTTGAAATGATCAGAGCCTGTTCCTTTGTTAGTTGTGTCTAATGCTCCTTTTGTTCAGGCAGACAACTTTTATGTAAATGTGTTTACTGCAGTTAAAATGACACATTGGTTTTTCTCTGTGTTAAATAAAAACTTTCAAAGGTAAAATCATTCCTCTTTCTTATTTTACTTAATGGCATTTAACTCTGCAGGTCATCGCTGATGACGCACAGAATCACAAGTCCAAGTGTGAACTGTGTCACAGAGTAAACACAATAAAAACATGTATTATCTGCAGCATTGTTCATTAAAATGACTCAACACTATTAATGTATTACAGAAAATATACATACAGTAAGTACACTTAATGATATGTAGACCATTGCATTATGTAATACATTCAATTTAATTCAATTCAATTCAAAAATACTTTATTAATCCCAAAGGGAAATTATTTGTTGTTGTAACTTGTTACACATTTCATTAAGAGATGTTATAGATACTGATGGCTGTAGACAGGAAGGATCTCTTGTAAAGGTCCATCTCACAGTGGATCCTAAGAAACTGACTTCAGATGCTGTCCGATCAGTCCACCCAGACAGGAAGTACTCATTCAGGAAATACTTTTACTTTTAATACTTTAAGTATTTTAAAAGCAAGTACTTATTTACTTGTACTTAAGTAAAAATGTTAATGTGGTACTTCTACTTTTACCAGAGTACATTTTTGTCTGTTTATTTGTACTTTTACTTAAGTACAGTGTTTGAGTACTTTCTCCACCACTAAATTAAGTGTAGAACCACCAGACTGAGGAACAGCTTCTACCCTGAGGCTGTTAGACTCATGAATATGTAAATCTCTAACCAGAATATTCACTGTGAAAATAATCACATGATGTTGCTGCTGATCTGTTTCATGTTGAT
Organism: Nematolebias whitei; assembly: GCF_014905685.2. Taxonomy (NCBI): domain Eukaryota; kingdom Metazoa; phylum Chordata; class Actinopteri; order Cyprinodontiformes; family Rivulidae; genus Nematolebias; species Nematolebias whitei. The sequence goes on from NC_056507.1 coordinate 36,321,009, forward strand.
GTGTTCATGCGTGCTCATCCGCTCACACAGACTCATGTTCGTGCTGCTGTTCGGCGTAATGTTTTTATGCTATTAGTGCTTAGTGTATATTTAGTTGATGTTTTTCTTAGTTCATATCTTAGATGTTATTTTCTTTTACATTTTATTGTTGGATGTAACTGGGACCCTGTGTACATAACTTCGCTCCACCACATGTACCACATTGGGTGCGAATGACAATAAAGAATCTCTGACTCTGATCTTCAAGGGGAACGTGTTATAAATTGGCCACTAGGGGGCGGTGTTACACCGTGAGCCTGTTTGTGATCACAGAGTTTCCGCCTCGCTTTCCTTCACGTTTTCGTGTAATTTTAAACTTTAACAGCTCCATGTTTTTAAGTATTAGTTATGATCAAACACAGTACTAAAACACAAGTCGGGCTGGATTTCATATTTAATTATGTTTCATATTTACGCATGAATAGGTGGAGACTGTCAGCGGGACAGCCCTGCCGCGTTACGTTTAGGGAAGTTGCTCAATGTCGGAATAACCCACTTCACTAAACTGTGAGACAACTATGTCATCTTGTTGTTTTACACGTTCTCTTTGTGTAGCTTAAATAATCCTCGTGTGTTGTTTAACATGGCGTTCAGATAGACCAAACACCAGGCTTCGTAAGGAGTTTCTGACAGGATGGAGAAGTCGTTGACTTCCGCTACTTACATTCGCAACATCAGTTATGGTTTACGTCGCCAGCTGTCCGACTTTTTGGACCCACAGGACAGGTGGAAGGACGTGATTGTGTCCATACGGAAGCCGAGCGGGGAGTCGAGGTACTCCCAGCATCACGTCAGGTGAGCTGCGGGAAACAGCTGTAGTTTACAGAACATTATAGAGCACGTGAATCCTGCATGTCTGTCCTGATAGTCATCCAGGTAAATAAACAACAGCTGTCTGTTTCCAGGAGGTTTGAAGGTCTTGTAGCTCAGGGGAAGAGTCCCACAGTGGAGCTGCTGAATGACTGGGGGACCACCAACTGCACGGTGGGACAACTGGTGGACATTTTGAAGAGTAACATGTTGCTGGCTGCTGCTAGTTTGCTGCTACCAGGTAAGATGTGACAGTTCCATCATCATCCAAACAGCAGGAAAGAGGAACATCCACCACCACGTTCAGTAAATATGAATTAATGTCTTTATTTAACATAAAAGGTCAAGTTTGAGAGGCCAGACTGAGATGGTTTGGACATGTCCAGAGGAGGGACAGTGGTTTGGACATGTCCAGAGGAGGGACAGTGGTTTGGACATGTCCAGAGGAGGGACAGTGGGTATATTGGTAGAAGGATGTTAGAAATGCAGCTGCCAGGAAAAAGACAAAGAGGAGATATATGGATGCAGTAAGAGAGGACATGGAGGTAGTTGGAGTGAGGACAGAGAATCAGAATCAGTTTATTATCGCCATGTCAATGAACGAGATTCACAAACTAGGAATTTGCTTCGACATAAGGTGCGAATAGTAATAAAGTAAAAATAAAGTAAAAATGAAGTAAAAATGAGAACATTACATAAGACATAAGACCTGTGTACACCCACAAATAAAGTAAAATTAAAAACATAACATAACCATATGTACACCCATACAATAGAAAACAATAAAAAAGCTTATAAAACAATACAGATGGAGTATTCAATTATAATACAGATGTAATGTGACCAAAGCAGAAGATGGATGCAGAGGACAGAGATGGAGGAGAATGACTCACTGTGGAGACACCTGAAGAGGGAAAAGAAGAAGAAGAAGAAAGTCTTTATCTCAAATTAAAAGTAAACCTTTATTTGAACACGTTCAAAAGTAGCTAGAAGTTCAATGTTTTTAAAATCATACACCATTAAATAAACACATTTTGATGCCATTTTTTGCAGACTGCTAAACCTCTGCCCATCTTTACTTCTTAATAAGCCTCCCTAAAATTCTGTTTTTATGCCCAGACCCTCATGCAGCAGCAGCCAATTAACATAATTCAAAATGTGGGTGGAAAAGGTGAAGCACCCACACCTGCCTCCACCCTCATTTGAGCAAAGCCCTTAACCCCCACCATCATCCCAAACAGGTCTCTCTTGAAAATGAGTCCTTGTGACTCAATGAGACTACCTGTATTTATAAATAAATATATATTTTTATTTTTATTTATAAAACCTTTATAAATAAAGGTTAACTAAAAAAAATAATAATAATTGCAAAATGTTCCTTTAGCTATTTCTTATTCACTCCACCAATAAATTGTTTCATTGCCCTTGTGTCAACTTTTCTGAGCTGTGTCGCTGCCATTAAATTCAAAATGTCATTATTTTTTCCAAGAAACGTTGCAGTTCATTAGTTTCAGCATTTGTTGTTTTCACGGGAAATAAAATATGGGTTTTGTGAGATTTGCAATCATTGAGTTGTTTTTATTCACATTTTACACAACGTCCAGACTTTTTAAATTTGGAGTTGTACATCAATGCATGCATACATAAAAACATACAGTATTGTTGTGTGTACTGTATGTGGGTGTGTGTGTACATGTGTATATATTTTGGCGTATTTTTGTACAAGGGTTGCCCCAAACCTCTTCACAGTAATTCATATATGATAGCATAGGCTTATTGTTTGTAATCTATACTATATTTAACTTTATTCAACATTGAAATGCTTCTTAAAATATTACCACCAGTAGATCCCATTTAGTTTAAATCTGAACAGGTGCTAAAATCTGACGTGTGCTCTCTCTGGACTGTTGGATGCTGAAACCATGTTAATGATTAAAAACTGCATCGAGTGAACCGTGTTAATATTTATTTTCCACTCTAGAAGAGTTTTCATCAACATCAGCAGAAACGCAGCAGGTCTCTTCAGCAGAAACGTACAGTGACCTTCCAACCAGGCTGCTGGGGGAGACCGAGGCTCAGCCCCCACCCACAAGTTCTACTCTACAGACACAAGTACTGCTGGGAAACAGCGACGCTGGACACACAGGTGGGTGCACACTGTTATCATTGTTTTAACACAACCACATCTCAAGTTGTATGTTCCTTAGAAAGTGTTACAGTCAGCAGCAAACATGGCCTTCATTTACATGTTTACATTTGAAATGTTTGATCGTTGTGGGGCAGCGTGCACAGTTCATCACAGCAACAGAAAGAAAGGTCGAAAACAGGACGTTTTGTTAAGTAAACCGCACAAAGAAATACAGGAAGACAAAACTAAACTTCAGGGTAGAAGCTGTTCCTCAGTGTAGTGGTTCTACACTTAATGCTCCTCAACCTCCTGCCTGAGGGGAGTGGGGCAAAAAGTGTGTGTGCTGGGTGAGTGGAGTCCTTCATGATGCAGGTGGTCCTCTTCCTGCATCTGGAGGTGTAGATGTCTGTGATGGTGGGGAGACTGACTCCAACATCTTCTGTGCAGCCTTCACCACTCTCTGCAAAGCTTTTCTTTCTGCAGCTGTGCAGCCTCCATGCCACACATGTATTTTCAGCAATTTTCTGGATCAGCTGTGGCGGCCAGCTTAAGTTGGGTTGACTTTAAAAGTTTATCACTTGTAAATGTACATGGACTAATTACTTTGAGAGTTTTATTTAATTGGGTCCTCTGGTTTATGTGATATTTAAGTAACACAGACAAATTTGCACACACACACAGAAACAATTACAGGATTATTATAAAATATACCAGTATATTGTTTTCACCATTGTGGTTACTAGGTAGCTCGGTGGTCAGTGCCATAGTTTTGTTATCCAGAGGTTGTGAGTTCAAGCCCAGGTTGTCAGGAAGGGCATTCAGTGTAAAATAAATTGCCAAATCTTTCATGCGAGTTCACTCGCTGTGGTGACCCCAGAAGAAAAGAGCAGCTGAAAGAAACTTGCTTTTGCTTGGTTGTAATTTTGCACCTGGAGCCCTCCAAAAAATCACTTAAATAATTTATTTAAGCAATATTTTAATACTTCTGCTGCAAGCACAGCTCAGTATAAATAGGCAGTGTTATGTTAGCAACATTGTTTCATATTTATTAAAATAATTATTTGTAGAAGCAATGAAAGAAGCCAGAAATGCTGCATGAAAACATCTCAATTTACACCCATACTGTTGTTTTATATAACCGTCCAGCAGGTGGCAGCACCACTGTCTGAACAGCAGGAGTCATCATTTATGTTTTTTTTTTTTTTGGTTGTTGTTGTTGTTGTTGTTTTTCGATCCATCCATACATTATCTTTTACCTGCTTCTTCCATTTTGGGTCACGGGGGTCGCTGGTGCCCATGTCCAGCAATCACTGTGCGAGGGGCGGGGTACACCCTGGACGGGTCTCCAGTCCATAACAGGGACACATAGAGACAAACAACCATTCACTCTCTCACTCACACCTAGAGACAATTTAGAGTTACCAATCAGTCCAACATGCATGTTTTTGGTCTGTGGGAGGAAACCGGAGTACCCGGAGAAAACCCACGCATGCACGGAGAGAACATGCAAACTCCACCCAGAAAGGCTCCCGGACTGGGATTTGAACCAGGGACCTGCTCGCTGAGAGGCAGCAGCTCTACCAGTTGTACCACCGTGCTGCCCTGTTGTTAGATCCTTATTGAAAATTCAAGGGAAAAAAAACACCTGTCTGACAGGTATACAACAATAACACAAGTGCACATTTGATATGATAAAACTGAGCAGACAGTATGATGAAAAAAATAAAACAAAAAGAACATGAACAGTTTGAGTGAAAACAAAACATAAAATGTTACGAATGCAAGAGAAGTTTCAAGTCTTAAAATAAGCTATTAATATACTGGTATAAAGACTGAGCTTTTGGAAGGTTGCAACGTTTAAGCATTTCCTTAAATAAAATTATTTCTCTTAAAAAAAATGTTGAAAATGGGGGAAATTTTCAGGAAACGGCATTTATGAATAAAAAAAATTGGCTAGAAGGATTAAATTGTTATTACCCTAATTTAATTTTTCATTCCCTGTTAATAAACTAGATTTTATTATAGCAAAATTTAAAAGTGGAATAGAGCTCTTAGATAAGGTCCAACTCTGAAAATCTTTCCAAAAAACGTTAATGAAGTTGCAATTAAAAAAAAAAAGGTTTTCTGCTGTCTCAATATCTGAATTACAGAATGCACAGGAACTGGTATTTATATTAAATTTATTTTGCTCAAAGTCATTACAAGGATAAATTCTTGATTTTTTTGTGGTAGTGGAAAAGAAAGCTATTTGCTTTAGATTTTTTTTAGAGAGATATTATCATAATTTTTAAACAATTGTTTTCTTCTCAGAGTACAGGTGAAGAAAGTTGAGGTCAAAGTGTTCCTTATGAATTTATTTTTACATTTTCTGTCTATAAAGTCACAACCATTTATAATCAAAGATGTTTTTTTGAGTAACAGTTGAATATGAAATCATACCTTTAATCATCTGAATCATAGCAGGAGGAATTGACTTTAACCCTCTGTCAAATTAATTTTAGAACAATTTAATGTGTATTTTTTGATAAAATCATCATATGATAAAAGGTTGACATTTTCTTTCATAAAGTGTAGAACAGACCACATACCTTTCTTTAACCAATCTTTGTAGAAGAACGATTTTCAGTGTATCAAAATGCATCTGTTGTTCCAAATCGGGACCGAATGTGGTGAAAAATTGTGTTTGAAGATACGTTTCCAATATTGCAGAACCGGTTTATGAAAGTCTGATCATTTTATCGGTAATTTAGAGATTTCAAAGTCGCAACTTAACAGAAAACTAATCCCACCAAACTCTTCAAAAAATCTTACGAGGAAAAATATTCCAGAAGCTTTCGTAGTTTTTAATGAAATTTTGCAACCATTTGAGTTTGATGCTTCCATTCATTGGATCAAAATCAATCATATCTAACCCCCTTCCTCTAAAGATTTAACTACATCAGCTCTTCTAATATAATGGCATCTGCTTCTCCAAATGAAATTAAAATTGTCCTGATTTATCTTCTTTATCATTTCATCACATATGTGCAGTAGTGAGTAGAACACGTCCGAAAATAGATAAATGTCTTTGGAGCCAAGTGATGAGAAAAACTTTACCACTCTGGATTTTAGTTTCTATGTTGGATCCTTCAATGAATTTTTTATCTTTTCAAATATTAATTCCTAAATACTTCTTCTTTTTAACTGGGACATTGCAAACAACATCCAGCGGATCGTGTCTGTTTTCTTCTTTAGGTTTCTCCAGTTTCCTGTACAGTGAGTTGTTGAGGGCCACTGGGAACTTTGACGACCGGTCCACGTCCAACGGTGGCGCCCGCCTCGGAGAAGGAGGCTTTGGTACCGTCTACAAAGGCTTCCTGAACAACAGGCCTGTGGCAGTGAAAAAACTCAATCCAGTAAGTGGAGATAGGTTTTAATGCAGAACGCATTGTGCAGGGAATGATGTCAAACTCTGTCCCCTCAGGTGGATGACATGCCGCTGGATAAGTTGCAAGCTCAGTTTAATCAGGAGATCCAAACTCTGAGCGTGTAAGTGTTTGTGTGCGTAAGACAGTGATAATGTTTAGTCCTCCTGCGGAGGGTTTGCTCTGATTAAAATATTCACTCCACAGATTGCAGCATGAGAACTTGGTTGACTTGGTTGGGTTCTCCTGTGACGAGGAGCACCTGTGTATAGTGTACGCCTTCATGGCCAACGGATCTCTGCTGGATCGACTAGCTTGTTTGGTGAGCGCCATGTTCTGCTCCGTGCACGCTCTGCTCTCTAAGACCAGGGCTTCTGTGCAGAAGATTTAACATGTGCCTTGTTCATGCAGGATGGAAGTCCTCCTCTTTCCTGGAAACAGAGATGCTTGATAGCGGAAGGAACAGCCAGAGGTTTGGAGTATCTGCACGACAATCATCACGTGCACAGAGACGTTAAAAGGTACAACGAGAGCCGTCTTACTGCTGTAACACCCCTCACATATTCAGCTGTAAGAAGAGACGACTGAGCAAACTGTTAGATCTTTAAACATAAATTCAGCAGTTCATAACAGTTTGACCTTCTCATTATACTCAGAAGGCTTAAGATTTTCTTCTGTTGTTAGCAAGAAGAGGATTTTAAATCAAATATTCTTTATTTCTTTATTTGCTCGTGGTCACTCCTCAATTATTTGTGTCCTACTAGTGCAAACATCCTGTTAGATGAAAACTTTGTGGCGAAAATCTCTGACTTTGGGCTGACAAGAGCATCGGCTAAGCACTCATCGACAACGGTGATGACGGAGAGCGTCGTGGGGACCTGTGCGTACATGGCACCGGAGGCACTGAGAGGAGAGATCACACCAAAGTCTGACGTCTTCAGCTTCGGGGTGGTAGGCTTTCCACAAACACACAAAAACAAGCCTCCGTGTAGATAATATTTATTGTCAGAAAACCTGGAAATGTGATTTAAGCTTTACACCACGAACTGGTAGGTTACCTGTTGTAGTTAGATGCAAAATGGCAAGAAGGATGTATAGGTACTGTAATAGATCAAACATTTTTGTGCTGAAACGTTTCGCCTTCGATCCAGAAGGCTTCATCAGTCAAGGAAACACAAAACTGATTCTTCCTCCAACAGCTTACTCCAAAGTGGAACAAACCAGTTCTGCTTGTGACAAGATGGTCTCTTTTGTACGCCCCCTCCTCCATTGCCGGCCCTCTTCCTTGTTGACAGTCTTGTCAAACTGGTTGAAAACAACAAAGTCCATGCTCAATAATCCAGGTATAAAATCCAACATTTTTCAGTCAAAAAAAAAAAAAGAAACTGTCCAGATGACCTGACTGAAAAATGTTGGATTGTATACCTGGATTTTTGAGCATGGACTTTGTTGTACTGTAATAGATATTTAAGAGAACGGAGTGCGGACAAGGACAGGGTGCATTATGGGTTGGTATGGTCTTGAAGGATCATATTTGGATTCTGAAACCTCTTTAACTATTTTTATAGACTGTATGAACTGAAAGAAGGCCTTTACACAAAATAAATCCACAAGGCTGCTATAAGCAGTGTAACAAAAATGCAATTACCGGTACAAACATACACAATAATAAAAGTTAGCTTAGCTTAGTGCTTCTCAATTATTTTCTGTTACGCCCTCCTAGGAAGATGTAAACATTTCGCCCCCCCCAACTCTCTGCCGCGACTGTAAATAGTATAATTTGTCTATAAAATTGTTATAAGTACACCTCTGCATAACATTGTGTCCTTATTAACATTAAATAAAAAAAAAGAATATAGCTCAACTTACAACGAAAAATAACTTTATTAACATTGTTTTTTACTCTGTAACAGACACTAATTAAAGTGCATCAATTTGACTGAAAAAAACTTCAATCCTTATTTAAACTTTAAACATTTTTGACCATTTCACACTGAAAAATCAAATTAAATATAATCAATAAATAATAATAAATTCAAATTGATCAGCAACATTTCAACTCAGAAGTGTTATATAAAACACTTTGACCTAAAAAAAAAAAAATATTAATGAATAAAACCATTTGTGCTGATTTTCATCAAAATGAGGGAGTCAGGATCAATGAGCACACTCATCGATAAAACTAAAACATTTTGCCAACATGAACGAGGAAAGAGGGGGCAGGTATCCCTCTTGCTTGGAGTTTACTCTTTGTTGCCTGCGAGCTGTGGGTGACAAACGTCCAGAGTGTGGCGGACACAAATGTATAAATTTCACGTCAGAATTTGCTCTTATTGTGAAAGGAACAGATTATAAAAAGAGCAGATCAATGGCTGTAAATCATTTGTTTTTCTGAGTTTGATGTTGGAAGACGTAGAGAATAAATTGAGGCTCAAAATATTTTTTGTCTCTTTCTGCCGACTTCCAGAAGAACGTCATAAAAACAGCAGCTTAACTGAGGAGGTGAATATATTTTGTTAGCAAAGAATAAAGTCGTAACATTTATTAAACATTACTTCTGTAAATTGTGCTTTGACAAACTCATCGATAAAACTAAAACATTTTGTAAACGCGTAAGAGGAAAGGGGGGCAGGTGTCGCTCTTGCTTGAGTTTACTTTTTGTCGCATGCAAGCTGTGGGTGACGTCCAGAGCGCATGGACATGAAACACACGCAGCGGAGGTGTCGGAGTTTATGTCTCAGCAGCAGAGAGGAGCGACACGGTTCAAGCATGGCCCCCCAAACAACAAGACAGTTATTTGTTCGTAACTTTATTATTAGTAAATCTGAGAGATATGAACAAACAGCTGCTGGAACGCACGCGACAAAATGAAAATGGTGAGAAAAAAGAAAAAAAGACTACTCCCTGCGGCAAAAAAAGCATGTTCCCTGGGTCACATGTGCCCCCACTGGCCCCCCCAGGGGGGTGCACCCCACTATTTGAGAAGGACTGGCTTAGCTCATTTTATACTTGTCACTCTTAGGTTTCTGAAGCTATAGTTGTTTTTGTCGGCCGCTCCCTTCTGCAGGGGTCGCCACAGCAAAAGTGAACTTGCATGAAAGGTTTGGACGCCGTTCCTGACACAACCTGGGCTCGAACCCACAACCTCGGGATTACAAGATCGCAGCACTGAGACAGAGCTAGCACAACCTACTAAAGATTGTTGTAGCTGCTGAATTTCATATTAAAGAACTTTAAAGCAAATTAAATTTTAGATTAAAGGGATTCATTTACATATTAACACATAAACAAACAACCAAATGAGTTATGAAAAAAACATTCCAGGTAAACAACAAAGTCCATGCTCAATAATCCAGGTATACAATCCAACATTTTTCAGTCAGGTCATCTGGACAGTTTTTTTTTTTTGTGCTGAAACGTTTCGCCTTCGATCCGGAAGGCTTCATCAGTCAAGGAAACACACAACAAAACTGATTCTTACCCCAACAGCTTACTCCAAAGTGGAACAAACCAGTTATGTTGGTGCTAAGATGGTCTCTTTGCCACGCCCCCTCCTCTTGTGTTTCCTTGACTGATGAAGCCTTCTGGATTGAAGGTGAAGCATTTCAGCACAAAAAAAGAAACTTTCCAGATTACCTGACCGAAAAATGTTGGATTCCAGGTAAACTTATATAAAAGAACAATACACTGTAAAAGAGAGATTAGATTCCATTAAATCATGGAAACAATATTCAGGCACCTGAAATATAAAGTAATTCCTCTGTTTAAACCAGGGCTGCAGTAGCTTGGCGGTCAGTGCAGACATCTTGTAATCTTGAGGTTGGAGGTTCGAACTCTGGTTGCGTCACAAAGGGCAACCTGTGTAAAACTGCATCTGCTCATGGTGGCAACCTCTGCTGAAGTAAACAGCCAAAAAAAAAAAAAACAACTCTGTTAAACCATGATAATCAGATCAGAGGAGCTGGAAGCTAACTGTTCAAAGAAAACAACAACAACAACAAAGTAGTTTAATCATACAGAAACGTCTGATCGCACCAACTCCTGAACATCTAAGCATCTAACAAGTAAAAGAAGCGGTCTGTTCATGTGGGAGCCATTTATCACCTCTTAATGCAGTCAGTGGTTCTGGCTCCAAGTTGGTATCTTGAAGGTTGTCCTCGGCACATCCTAGGTAGAACTCAGCTACATCCCATTAGAGTCTGAGCTTTGATCCATAAAGCCAACATTGCAGAACCAGTGGAGGCATGAAGTGTAAACAGCACTTAGGTGGAGCACTACACATAAAATGTGTGTTGGGCATCATCAATTCTGCATTCATACCAACCATCGGCTCCTTAGCGGCTAACAAGACAGCTAACGCTTTAGCCGTTTTGTTCCACAGCTGAGGACCGTGTCTTAGCGATATGATAAGCTGCTGATTTATTAATGTCGCTAAAGCTCTGATTAGTCTCTTTAGAATGATTTGTTCAGTTAGCTTTGTAGAGATCTAGTAGAGCGATGTTTGAATGGGTAAATGAGGACACAGATTGTAGAGTAAGTAAAAGGCAAAGCATGGCTAAATGAGTTCTGACCCGTGGTTTATTTCAGGGAAGGAGGATAAAGTCTGTCGGACCTGCAGCCACAGTTTCACATACACTTACGTGTAGGTGGCGCAGCTGAATGTAAAGTAATGTAGTACTTAAAGTACTTATATAGCACCATTCTATCTTATCAAGACACTCAAAGCTCTTTACAACACAATCTGTGTCCTCATTTACCCATTCATACAGCACTCTACTAGATCTCTACAAAGAATAATCAGTGCTTTGGATCACATTCGTACACCGATGGGACACATCAGAGGCAATGCGGGGTTCAGTTTCTTGCCCAGGGACACTTCAGCATGTGGCTGCTTGTGGAATCGAACCCCTAACTCTCCCATTTGAGGACGACTGCTCTAACCTCTCAGCCACAGCTGCCCCCAGCTGAAGAGGATTATTATTTAATATATCTAAATAAATGTCTAAAAAATAAACATACATGTAAATAGTTTATTTTTTAGACATTTATTTTGTACAGTTACAGCTGTTGTTAATAAATGTGCCTGTGTGACAACTGGGACAAAGCTTTGACTCAGAAATACATTTTTGTTATTACTTTATGGAAAGAAAGAAATACTGAGATATTTATCGTATATCGCGATTTATCATAAAATATTGTGATATTAATTTAGGTCCATATCACCCAGCCCTAGGCCAGATTATGGAGGGCTTTGAATGTGGTGAGGAGGATCTTGAAATGGATGTGTTGAATGACAGGAAGCCAATGGAGTTTCTGCAGGACAGGAGTGAATGTTCACGGGGTCAGGTGTGGGTGAGAAGGCGGGCAGCAGAGTTTTGAATATATTGCAATTTGTTGAGAGTTTTAGATGGTGTACCGTACAAAATGCTATTACAATAGTCGATTCTGGATGTGACAAAACATGGATTAGGATTTCAGCAGTGAAGAAAGTGAGTGATGGGCGGAGTCGTGCTATGTTGTTGAGATGGAAGAATGCAGTCCAAGTTATCTGTTTGACATGTGATTCGAATGAAAGAGAGGAGTCGAGAAGAATACCAAGATTACGATTGAGTGATGATGGAGTGAGAGTGATGTTGTCAAAGTTGAGGCAGAAGTTTTGAATGGACTTGGTAACACTGTTTGGACCAATGAGGAGTATGTCAGTTTTGTCTGTATTTAATTTGAGAAAATTGTGCTTCATCCAGATTTTGATGTCAGTTAAGCAATGGGTGAGGATGGAGTGGATGTTGGGGTTTATGGATGTAGTAGAAATATAAATCTGTAGGTCATCAGCATGGAAACTGGACTGGAATGGTTCTAACAAGCTATTGGATTTTAGGTGGGTCTGAAGTTGATCAGCTATGACACTCTAAAATTTTAAACAGAAAGGGAAGACAGGATATAGGCAGGAAATTTATGAAGTTATCAGGGTCAAGACCAGGTTTTTTTTAGTATTGGGGTGATGGCTGCCAACTTGAGAGACTGTGGAACAACAGATCCAGAAATAAGTGAGGAGTTGATGATTCTTGTGATCAGAAAAGAGACAATGGGGAGACAACTTTTGATGAGAGGAGAGGGAATGGGATCCAAAGAGCAGCTGGTAATTTTAATAACAGACGAAAATTGAGTCAGTTGAGCAGAGGAGATTGGAGTGAAGTGTGAGAGCTGCTGAATGGAGCTGGAGGGAGGTGAATTTAGAGGGGCTGTGTGAGCAGACGAGATCAAGGGAACTATAAATGTTATCAGTTCTGGACTGCAAGAAAGACTGAAAACTATTGCATTTGGTGATGTTAAAGGATGAGGAAGTGTTATTGGGCTTTAAAAGTGTGTTGATAGTTGAGAAAAGTGATTTGGGGTTATTGGAGCAGAGTTGATGAGATTGGAGTAGTAATTTGACCGGACAGCGTTTAGTGCATCCTTGGATTTCTGTATATAGTCCGTGTACATTTGGAGATGGACAGTTAGACCAGATTTCTTATACAGTCTCAGAGTTGTAGCAGGGGGCAGTGTGGGTGAAGGAGACAGTTTTGGTTTTAATAGGGGCTAGCTTGTCAAGACAAGAGGAGAGAGCACTGTTGTAATAGGTGACTAGTTCTGAGGGGTTGTCATTTGGTGGGGGAGAGGAGATTACCAGTTTGGTGGTGACAAGAGCGGAAAGGGCAGAAGGGTTGATGGATCTGAGATTGCGGAAAACTATTTCACGTTTTGTTTTGGGTACAGTAGGGAGGATGTTTATGTCAAA
>NC_056507.1:36334570-36339471 GCF_014905685.2 Nematolebias whitei
GGAGCTCATGAAAATCCACAAGATGAAGGTCATAGCCATGTGAGGAGCCCACCGGAAGTCCAGTCAAAGGTGGTGTAACTGCTCCATGGTTAGAACGAGCGCCCTGGCAGATGTCCATCCTCCAAAATGTTTCCAGCTCCACACCAATGTTCCAAATTCAATATTTCTTTGTTTTAAATCTCTCCATGAAGAGTCAGTTTTTACACAATCATCTGTCTGGGCCTTCCATACAGCTCCAGGGTGACAGGTGGAGCAGATGTGTTGGTAGCAGCAGCTCTCCTTTGCTGCATTAATAACGATTCAGTTTGAACATGCACAGAACATACAGTATGTTTTTATCTGGACAGCAGTGGGAATGTGACATTTTCAGCAAACTTCTCTGGTAAAAGGTGAAGTAATAAAAGTTTCCTGTTGCTCTGAGCATCGTAATTACCGTAACCCCATCTCTCTGCCTTCTGCAGGTGCTGTTAGAAATATTGTCTGGACTCCCTCCAGCTGATGAGAACAAGGAGCCACAGTTCTTGGTGAGCTGCACAAAAGAAGCTTTTTAGTCTTTTTTTTAATCTAGCTTTGGCTTGAGTACAGTTTTTATTTAAGTCCTACTTAATAGGTAAGAACTCATTTTATGTGAAGTTCGTAGCACTAATTTTGTTTCTCTTTCCTAGATGGAGATAAGGTATGATATAGATGATGAAGATGAAGAGCTGACTCTAGAGGAGTTTGTGGATAAGGAGATGAGAGACTGGGAGCTGAGTCAGGTGGAGACGATCTATTGTTTGGCGTCGAACTGCTTGCATGATCGAAAAAACAGACGCCCAGTCATCAAACAGGTACAGTGAGGGGAAGGAATGGAAGACGTTTAGGTTTAAAGGTAAAAAAAAGAAATTCTTGATGGCAAAAGTTCTGATATGCTGCCAAGTTTCCACACAGCAAAAACTATATTAAGATCCAAAACTTTGCAGATTGAAGTTTTGTTTTTATGAGATAGATGGATAGATATAGATATCAGAATACACAAATTTGGAAAGACAATATATACAGTGTCTTGCGAAAGTATTCGGTCCTCTTGAACTTTTTAACCTTTTGCCACATTTCAGGCTTCAAACATAAAGATATACAATTTAAATTTTTTGTGAAGAATCAACAACAAGTGGGACACAATCGTGAAGTGGAATGAAATTTATTGGATGTGTCAAACTTTTTTAACAAATAAAAAACTGAAAAGTGGGGCGTGCAATATTATTGGGCCCCTTTACTTTCAGAGCAGCAAACTCACTCCAGAAGTTCAGTGAGGATCTATGAATGATCCAATGTTGTCCCAAATGAATGTTGATGATAAATAGAATCCACCTGTGTGTAATCAAGTCTCTGTATAAATGCACCTGCTCTGTGATAGTCTCAGGGTTCTGTTCAAAGCGCAGATAGCATCATGAAGACCAAGGAACACACCAGGCAAGTCCGAGATACTGTTGTGGAGAAGTTTAAAGCTGGATTTGGATACAAAAAGATTTCCCAAGTTTTAAACATCCCAAGGAGCACTGTGCAAGCAATCATATTGAAATGGAAGGAGTATCAGACCACTGCAAATCTACCAAGACCCGGACGTCCCTCTAAACTTTCATCTGGAACAAGAAGACTGAACAGAGATGCAGCCAAGAGGCCCATGATCACTCTGGATGAACTGCACAGATCTACAGCTGAGGTGGGAGAGTCTGTCCATAGGACAACAATCAGTCGTACACTGCACAAATCTGGCCTTTATGGAAGAGTGGCAAGAAGAAAGACATTTCTCAAAGATATCCATAAAAAGTGTTTAAAGTTTGCCACACGCACCTGGGAGACACACCAAACATGTGGAAGAAGGTGCTCTGGTCAGATGAAACCAAAATCAAACTGTTTGGCCACAATGCAAAATGATATGTTTGGAGTAAAAGCAACACAGCTCATCACCCTGAACACACCATCCCCACTGTCAAACATGGTGGTGGCAGCATCATGGTTTGGGCCAGATTTTCGTCAGCAGGGACATGGAAGATGGTCAGAATTGATGGGAAGATGGATTGGGCCAAATACAGGACCATTCTGGAAGAAAACCTGTTTGAGTCTGCAAGAGACCTGAGACTGGGACGGAGATTTATCTTCCAACAAGACAATGATCCAAAACATAAAGCCACATCTACAATGGAATGGTTCACAAATAAACATATCCAGGTGTTGGAATGGCCAAGTCAAAGTCCAGACCTGAATCTAATCGAAAATCTGTGGAAAGAGCTGAAGACTGCTGTTCACAAACGCTCTCCATCCAACCTCAATGAGCTCGAGCTGTTCTGCAGGAAGAATGGGCAGAACTTCAGTGTCTCCATGTTCAAAACTGATAGAGACAAACCCCAAGAGACTTGCAGCTGGAACTGCAGCAGAAGGCGGCGCTACAAAGTATTAACACAAGGGGGCCCAATAATATTGCACGCCCCACTTTTCAGTTTTTAATTTGTTACAAAAGTTTGACACATCCAATAAATTTCATTCCACTTCACGATTGTGTCCCACTTATTGTTGATTCTTCACAAAATTTTAAAATTTTATATCTTTATGTTTGAAGCCTGAAATGTGTCAAAAGGTTGAAAAGTTCAAGGGGGCCAAATACTTTTGCAAGGCACTGTACATGCACAAGGTGGTAGGGAGTACAACATTCATGATTAACCTATATACAGTATATGTATACATATACATCTAAGCATACATACACATATACATGTATATACATATGCATATGTACATGTATACAGTATATACACATAAGTGTCCAGGTGCTGCAGATGTACATGGCTCTTTTCTTACTGTATGGGGAGGAGTTAACAGTTTAATGTCTTGAGGAACAAAGGACTTCCTGAATCTGTGGAGCAGGACTGGAACAGCATCTACCACTGAAGGAGCTCCTCTGCTTCATGATGGTGCTGTGCAGAGGATGGTCAGCATTGTCCATGATGGATAGCAGCTTACTGGGGGCCCATTTCTCTGTCACTGATGTAAGGGACTCCAGCTCTGCTCCCAGCACAAAACCAGCTTTTCTCACCAGCCTGTCAAGTCGCCCAGCATCTCTCCTCTTAATCCTGCCTAACACACTGAGGAGAAGAGGACACTGGCTACCGCAGACTGGTAGAACATCAGCAGTAGTTTCCTGCAGATACTGAAGGACCTGAGCCTCCTCAGGAAGTAGAGCCTGCTCTGACCCTTCCTGTAGAGATACACAAGAGTGGAAGGAACGAAGGGACAGGTGTAAAGGAACAATAAAATGGTGTTAAATATCACACTAGAGATTTACTGGTTCCTGTATATGGGTTTATTTGTTCCTGCTAAAATAAGCTTCCTCGGTAGGGTGGCTGAATGCAATCTTAGGTGAGGCACCTTCCATCTAACTGGGAGCACAGAGTAGATCTGAGGTGGTTCAGACATCTCATTAGAATACCACTCCAGGTTTTCCCATTGATAGAACATCTGCATCTTAACATGCATCCAACCCACAAGGCTAAAAAGATGTAATACTTCTCAAAAGGATTAGCTTTTGGGGATGTATAAAACAAAATAAATGTGTATGTTCTCATCATTGTCTGTCTCTGCAGGTCCTTTCAGAGATCCACAGTGTTGTCAAGAACATTTCACTGGATTCTGAAGAGCAGAAGTGAAGACTGGCCTCCCAGTAAGACCACCTGTGCCAGACTCAGTCCTCTGCCAGTTTTTGTATTCCAAGTTGAAGAAAAACATCAAATGTTATTTCCTGGCTGCAACAGAATTTCAGCATCAAAATCAGCTCCGTACTGTAATTTTTGCCTTTTTTTTTTTTTTTTAATGCAGTTTTTACGAGTCGTGTGGTTTTACTTGTAAAAGTATTTATGTATTGAAGTGTGCCGTAATATTACTGAACATCTGC
Organism: Nematolebias whitei; assembly: GCF_014905685.2. Lineage (NCBI taxonomy): Eukaryota > Metazoa > Chordata > Actinopteri > Cyprinodontiformes > Rivulidae > Nematolebias > Nematolebias whitei. The sequence continues at coordinate 36,338,499 of NC_056507.1, forward strand.
TTTTGTTTAATTAGCAAGCAATTTGTGTTATGTTTTCTTTGGATGAATAAAAAGAATGACCACGTTTGATTTAAATATTTTAATTTTCTTTAAAAGAAAAGATTTGTAAGAAAACAAATAAGACCCAACATGATTTTCTACAGAATGAATGAACATGAAGGAAATTTCCCACTACACATGAGGTGAACTTGGTAGTTTGCCTAATATTTATCAGTAGACAAGTGAGTGTGGCAACATTGTGAAGATATTTAGTTTTCCCTTTCCTATCCATTCTTTGTGGAAAACAAATTGAGCAGCTTCCCCTAAAGAAATCTGAGAAGAATTGATGTAATATTTGTGGAAGCCCGTTCCTTTCTCTAATCCTCACTGACGATCACAGAACACACCGTTTCTTAGTCACAGAGCATCACAGCTACAATATGTACATTTACAGCACTTGCATAGAAAAATAAGTTTCTCAGCAGATGATTTTTTTTATTATTTTTTTGTAAACCACAGTTATATCAAAAGAGGATTCATTTTCCATTAAAAAATGGAGCTGTTAAAATGAACAAAATAGACATAAGTTGGAATATTTATATATTTTTTCTGCTTTGGAGCACCTCATTGTGCGAGACAAATGAAAATTAACTGACAGACTTTAGAACGCCATTCAGGAAATCAAGCGTGTGAGCTCAAATTAGGAACATCATCGTACTGGCAAGAGTTCACATTAGTCACACTAGCATTGTTTTGTTTAAATGGCCAAAGGCTGGCAAAGTAAAAACCTCAACTTTGACTTCAGGACCACCTCTTGGATCATTACGCTTTTTTGTGAAACAGACAAAATATGCTTCCATTTGGCAAGCTATAAACGGAAATGGTGATGCGTGTCGTTGCTCAGTTGTCCTTGGCGTGCATAGTTTGGTCTGTTGAGGAACTCTGTGGCAATCTGATATATACATACATATATATATTTCTTTTTTTTTTTTTT
>NC_056507.1:36339571-36353383 GCF_014905685.2 Nematolebias whitei
CCGCCTCGAGCACCTCCGCTTTGGCTTTTTTGTTTGGTTTTTGTTGGTTTTTTGTGGTGTGGTGGGGGGGGGGGGGGGGGGGGGGGGGGGGATCAATTATGAACTTTGTGGCCCCATTGCAGGAATGTTCCACTGTGGAACGTGCTCTAGAGCCGAGGTCCGTTTTAATCTTCCTCTTCCTCACCGGGAAGTTGGGTGATTCGGCGACCACCTCTTTTGCCAGCAGGGCCTTTGGGCTTGTTGAACAGCTGCTTATGTGCATGCTGCTTGGGATGCACCTCCTCATACATGAAATCACCCGTTAGTTCATCCCCATTTCCAATTTCCAGCTGCAAAACAGTAAAAAATAAAAAATTAAGTTGTTTACTAATTAAGAATCTATATTTTTTATTAAACGGCACAAATGAAGAATTTTTTTGACATGGTATGTGAACTGCTAGCAACTCCAACCTTTAAAAAGATCTTAATGGTTCATACAAACATTTGAGAAACCTTTGCATGGATGTGTCTCCGAGGCGTGTCCTACAACAGACGACTAAAAGGAAAAGGTTTTCCTCACCGTGTTCCAATACCAGGCTAAAGCTTTTATACACAACACTATCCCAAAGTCTCATGTCATTAAATGGATATTATTTAGTTCTTTTTCTGCAACAGTTGGTTTTTTGCTGTTAGTTCAATGAAGTAGCATTAGATTATTTGGTGTAATGAGGGGTTTGACTGACGGGATGGTGCCACACCGTCCCGTCAGCCTTGGTTAAATGGAGCTGCGCAAAGAGAAGTTAGAAAAAGGACAAACTTCAGGTCTCAACAAATCTTGCATGACTGTTTATCCCAGTTTCAGAGGACTGTGAAAGCTACCTTACACCTTACCTTATGATTTCTGAAAATAGCCACAAACCCTGCGTTCATTTCCTTGGAGGCTTCTTTAAAACTGTGTGACAACATTTAGATTTTTGTTGTTGAAAAGATTTCTACTTTGAAGTATTTTATTTACAATCTGTTTTAAATCGGCCTCACCATCCAAATTGCTGTTTTTCAGCAGCTTGAGGATGTGCCTTTTTCAGTTTGAAAGGAAATACCGTATTTTTTGCCCTATAAGTCGCAGATTTGTTTTTGTTGTTGTTGCATAATTTACATGCCCTGTGACTTATACGCTCAAGCGACGTATTTAAGGATTTTTTTCTTCATATTTATAAACCAACCGGCTGAGATATGACCAATTTCATTCATTGACTGAAAATATTGAACACTACCATTTTCAGCCACTAGATGGCACTCAAGTAGTATAGCATGCCGTTGTGTCATGTAATAGATAAAAGTGGCTATTAAGGACACAATCGGCCTGCCATAGCCTGCCACCTTCATTCTGCTTGCTTGGAGCAACCATCACATCAGCTTCATTTTGCTGCGCTGCCCCAGTGAAATGCAGCTGATTTAATAATTGAAGTGCATTTATTAAGTAAAAGTTAGACTGAGACACACTTTTACTATAATTATGAGCAAACAAATAATTGTTTTTAAAATGTTAATATTGTTAAATTCTTATTAAAGTTCTCCAGTGCATGCTCCTGCGGCCGCCATTTGGCAACCGATCGATTTTTGGCACAGCACCGGCCCACATTTCCGGGTTGTCAGTGCGACAAGTAACAAATGCGACGCGTCAGCGGTGATGCATAATAGATGCAACGTATACGGCAAAGCAACGTATTTATGGATTTTCCATTTTATTAGATTCATGCGACATGGGGCAGGTTGACGTGTATGGCGAAAAATACGGTAGTTTTTTAATTTAAAACCTTTTAATCCTCCTCTAGATATTCTCCCCTCTCACCTTTGAAAGGAAATCCTTCACATCAGTGGGATTTGTAGTTAGTATCTATTAAATACCTCTCTGTCATCAGGCGGTGTACCAGCTGCTCTCAAATACGTTGTGCGGTCGATTATCAAAAAACAAAATAACTTTGAACCCAATGCTCAACTACAGGCCAATACCTAAATTGCCCTTAATGTCCAAAATTTTCTAAATTGCTGTTTTTAATCAAAGAAAATTTTAGACACCCAGTGTAGTCTCGTGTTTGTGAAAAGTTTCAGCCTGGTCCCATCATAGCACTGAGACAGCACTTTAACTGCTGACACAGGTTGTTCTGTTTCAGATTCAACGGCTGCCTTTGACACATTCGATCACAACATTCTTTTATCAAGACCTGAAATGTTGCTCTTCAATGTTCAGTTTTATTGTGGTAAAGTCCTGATACGTCTGTTTTGTTTCCATGGGGGAATACTTTTCTTCCTTGGCACCTATTTGTTAGGCTGTACCTCAAGGGTCTATATTGGGACCTATTCTGTTTATACATGCTGCTTTTTACATCCATATTTAGAAAGCACAACATTTCATTGCTACACTGACAACATCCAAATACATTTCCCTTTTAAACTGGATGACTCTGTCCCCTCAAGGACTGGTTAACAGGATTGTCTGGCCTCGAACGAAAGCAAGGCTGAAGTTGTATTTGGAAATTGTACTCTTCTCAGTGGGCTTGTCTGTACTACTAAAAATACATTTGGCTTTTCCACTGGTTACTTAACCCAGGTACTCTTCATACATTTCTCATTTTATATGGTCTATATCATTGAAGTAAGCTATATTTAAATAGCACTTTCCATAGCATAGGTGTAGTACTTTGAAATAGAACATAAAAAAACTCTGCAGTCTCTTTAAGATACACCTACAGATTAAATTTCTCCACTGAAACAAAACAACTAGAACTTTCCAACATATTCTTTAGGCTGAAAGTTATAATGCTGTAGATTTGTCCAATCCTGGTTTTCAAAGGTCACCATCTACGTTTCCCTGCTTCACCACACCTGATTCAAAGGTTGTATTACCTCCTCTGTAGATGTTCAAAGTTTTACAGAAGCCTGTTAATCACTCAATTAAACCAGGTGTGTTGAAGCAGAAAAGCATCTAAAATATGCAGAATCCTGACTCAAGGATCAGGATTAGTCACCACTGTTGAAGGTTTTTCTTTTTTTAGTGACATTTTCATATACTTAATATTATTTAGTGAATTATTTCAAAAGTAACTGAGCATTTACAGTTAATGTCTAAAAACTTTATGTTACTGTATTTAGTCCATCCATTATCTTTACTTTTTGGGTCGTGGGGGGTCACTGGCACCCATATCCAGCTATCACTGTACGAGAGGCAGGGGACACCCTGGACAGGTCTGCAGTCCATCACAGGGACACAGAGACAAACGAGACAAACAAACATTCACTCTCTCTCTCTCACCAAGGGACAATTTAGTTACCAATCAGTCTAACATGTGCGACTTAGTCAGCAGTTAAAGTGCTGTCTCAGTGCTATGATGGGACCAGGCTGAAACTTTTCACAAACACGAGACTACACTGAGTGTTTAAAATTTTCTTTGATTAAAAACAGCAATTTAGAAAATTTTGGACATTAAGGGCAATTGAGGTATTGGCCTGTAGTTGAGCATTGGGATCAAACAGTCTGCATGTTTTGGTCGGTGGGAGGAAACTGGAATACCCGGTGAAAACCCACGCAAACTCCACCCAGAAAGGCCTCCGGACCGGGATTTGAACCAGGATAACCTGCTTGCTGACAGTCAGCAAATCTACCAACTGCGCCACCGTCCCACCCACACTGTATTTAGTAACCCAACATTTTTCAGTCAGGTCATCTGGACAGATGACCTGACTGAAAAATGTTGGATTGTATACCTGGATTATTGAGCATGGACTTTGTTGTATTTAGTAACCTTTGATATTTATTTTAGCTAAAGAAAACTATGCCACATTTTTTGTAAAACAAAAAAAAAATCTAACAAACCTTGTAGTCTTACCATTTATCATTTATGTATTATGACAAAATTAAAATGTAACCTATAAATACAGGTAACAGCAGGTTTTCCAACATCACGTTGACAGCCAGATTCACTGGTAAAATACAGTCAACCATATTCATGCATGAGCTTTAGTTCTCACCTTTTTCTCAATCTCAATCTTGATCTTGCTTTCCACCATGTCAATCAAGTTATTTTTGCAGCTGGAATACAACATCCTGTCTTTGATGCTACACTTGTACCCTGGCATGGAATAAATGAAGACTACAAAAACAAAAATATACAAAGATGAGCATGCGAGCCACTTAAAACATCAAAAGTCAACATCAAAAATCATGACGAGGTAAAAAAACAACGCACCTGTGGACTCCAGGTAGTCGCCTTCGTGGGAGTGTTTGTAGAGGAAGAAGTGGTAACGTGGAGAATCTTTGGGGATTCTCTTTGACAGGTCTTTCAGCTCTGTTGGCTCAGTGCTGCACAAGCGAATTATCTCGCTTTTTGTGTCTATTTTCTGTTGACAAATCAGTGGAAGTTACTTTCATTGCAGGCAAAAAGTGACGTGATCATATACAGTAGTCCCTCGTTTATCGCGGGTGTTTGGGACCACGCCCACCCACGATAATTCAATTCAATTTCAATTCAGTTTATTTATATAGCGCCAAATCACAACAAAGTTGTCTCAGGGCACTTTACAGAAACATTCACATACATAAAAGCCAATTAGTAAAGTTCTCTAAGGAAGTGAAAAACCACGAAGTAGGGATACAGTAGTCAAGTTCAGTAAACTTGTCGTGACATGTGCCAGGCTGTAATCATCACTCATCACCTGTTACTCCCAATCTCACTCCTTAAATAAACAATGTACATTTAAATACTGTAACATTTTAAATAAACAATCCATGCAGCATGGATTGTTTATTTAAAATGTTACAGTATTTAAATTGTAGAGAAGAGAAGTGCAGCAGGACATCAAAGTGATGTCACGCAGCTTCAGCTCTGCAGCACGGAGCAGAAATGTACTTCTTGATCAATTACACTGAAACAACTGAACAAAGAAGTTCTAAAATAATTAAAAATAACTTTTAAACACTTATAATTTGTGATTATGATCATTTTACGATGTGACATACTTTGAATTTCAAGTTGGAAGAAAAAATGTGATCGGTGCATCTGGACAGCAAAGGGTTAACCTTCACAAAACTGATGCAGGAGAAATGTGTGTGCAGAGAAGGAGATCAGCTGATCAGCTGCAGAAGGGAGCTTCCCCCTGCACTTGTGGGCTGCACAAATAGTGCAAAATCATTGAAAATAATTTATTTTAAATAAACAACCCATGGCTCATCCATCAATCAGCCAATTGTGTCATGTCCAATCTTATTTTGAAAAACCGTGATATAGCGAATCCGTGATAAACGACCCGCGAAGTAGCGAGGGACTACTGTATAAATCAGTGAGATGAGATAATTATCAGGATCATAAACAGTAGAATATAAACCATTTCATCTCCAACAGGAAAAAGATGCCAGAAATTGACAAAACTTCTGTACAGGGACAATAGATGGAAAAATAAATAAATTAACAAATAAAAATACAAGTTTGCTGTGGCGACCCCCAAGAAAGGGAGCAGCCGAAAGAAATAATTTTTTTTTTGATAAAAGATAAGAAGCAGTTACTACACTGTCAAACTAGAGTCCTTTAGCAGACAAAACCTAAATTATGAAAATAAGGGAAGTTTAATATTTTCCAAGAAAGCATTAACCCTTGAGGTTTGTAAAGCACATGTGCAGGGTTACAAACAGGATACTTCAAACTTGTTACAAGTTCAAGTTGGTTTATAGTCGATCCATCACATGTGGTACATGAGGTGGAACGAAATTATGTACACAGGTCAGTTACACCCAGAAATAACATAAATATAAAGTGTAAAAAGAAACGGCATATAAGGATCTAAGATATACACCAAGATATACGCTAAACACTTATGTTAAACAATACGGCGTATCAACAACAGCCCAAACATGAGTCTGTGGTGAGCAGATGGGTACGAATGAACACAGCAGCATGGATGATCAGCAGCACATATCACCAATCAAAGTGGCATTACAGTGATAATCCTGGTTAGAGATTCATGAGTCTAACAGCCTCAGGGTAGAAGCTGTTCCTCAGTCTAGTGGTTCTACACTTAATGCTCCTCAACTTCCTGCCTGAGGGGAGCGGGGTAAAAAGTGTGTGTGCTGGGTGAGTGGGGTCCTTCATGATGCAGGTGGTCCTCTTCCTGCAACTGGAGGTGTAAATGTCTGTGACGGTGGGGAGACTGATTCCAACATCTTCTGTGCAGCCTTCACCACTCTCTGCAAAGCTTTTCTTTCTGCAGCTGTGCAGCCTCCATGCCACACGATGCTGGAGCACAGGATGCTCTCCACTGCACACCTGTAGAAGGAGGTGAGGACTGAGCTTCCCAGTCCAGCTCGTCTCAGCCGTCTGAGGAAGTAGTCTCTGATGAACTTTCTTGATCAGGCTGGTGGTGGTGTTGCTTCAGCTGAGGTTGTCATTCAGATGTACATCCAAGTACTTGTAGCTGGAGACCACTTCCACTATAGATCCTTCCATGTTGGGGGGGTGCTCCTTCTGAAATCCACAACCATCTCGTCTTCTTCACATTGATGTGAAGGTTGTTCTTCCTGCACCAGCTCTCCAGGTGTTCCACCTCCAGCCTGTAGCTGGACTCATCATTGTTTGTTTAAGTTGGGTTTTTCAAAACAGCATTTTTTAGAAGATGCACAAAGGCACATCATCAGAAGCAAGCTTAAAACTAAGCAGGAAACTAGAGCTGCTAATTATCAGAAAAATGAGACTGCTCTGTTGCGCTAAATTATGAAGGAAATCTGTGAAAGAAGTTGTTTTACTTCTTTACCTTAAGGCTAAAACCACGACAGTCCCTGAAAACACAGCTTCCATTATTCCTCTGTTCTGATCTAATCTTGTGCCATGAGCCTTCAACTCTGAATTTTAATGAGGAAAAAAGAAACAAAGGCTTTTTGGTAGGTCACAATGAGCAAGCCATTGTATCGATTCACAAAGAATGCTTGACTACAACATCTCTCTCTCTGACAGGATAAGATCCAAGAACTGCTCAGTGCACATGACTTAGACAAGCAAAGTTTACATTTGCAATCTGATCTGTGAAAAACTCACCAGTTGTACATAGTTCACTTTTTTCTGCCTAAATTGTTTGAGTGCCTCAGCAGCTTCACTGTCAATGGGAAAGGCCACTCCCTGCAGAGTCTGCTGCTTGGTGTCCACACTGATGTCCGTCTGCACCTGAACACACCACAAATACAACTTCATGATTCCAGCTTCATATCAGAACCATCACAACAAGTCAAGAAAAGTTATTGTGAACTTAAAAACTATGATAAATACATGTTTATAAAAATTAATGCAATGAAAACAGACATTTTATTTAAGGGTTAAGAGTACAACTGTGCTGAATAAAAACAATAACCTTGTTTGTGTTACTGGGTGGCAAACTGGTTTTCTAACAGTAACAAGCAGTTTGAAAGCTGAAGCTTGATGATTACAGATGAGGCGCTTGGAGCGGAAGTGACAAGACGCCTCCAGGAAATCACCCAGAGGACTCAAAATGTTGAAAGGATTACGCTGATGGATTGGATCTATTTTTAGAGGTCTGTTTCCACAAAATTAAACGCTGTGCGAACATGACTGAGCTTCAGACATTGCTTGCTCATGTACCAAAACAGGGATGTAGGTTTCTTGTTCTTCCTTTGTCTGTGTGCTTAGTAAAAGGAAGGCAGCCCCAGAGGAACAGCAAATGATAAATATTTCCAAGCCTCAAGGAGGCACAGATTAATGGCATATCATCTTCCCTCAACAGATGGCCAAGTAGGACAAACAGAAACCTCACTTCCCATTCGCCATGCTGCTTTTAATTGCCTTTACTTTGAAGAGGAACTCCTCCCTCAAAGCGACTCCATATATGGAAAGAGAAGGGAGCTCCTGTTTATGTGGCAGGTTGAGAGAGCTGCAATCAGAAAATACTCTTTCATTTTGGTTCATTTGTAGGATTAAATTCCAAGACAGAAACTTCAGATGACTCAGATCCTCTGCCTCTGGTGGAGTCTGTCCAACGCAGCTTGAAGCCCTTCACATCAGCAAAATTAATAGTGGTCATGGCATCAGAAGCTGGCAGCAGGTATCACATTACCACTTCCTTGTCACAACGGCAGAGCTCACGTGTCTACCCCACCACTGCACAGCTGCAGAGGATTCACATTTGCATGCAGATTTGAAGATTACAATTTGTTTTGAACCCTCACCAAGAGCTTTGTTTAGCCAGTTTTTTAATCAGGCGTAAGATTTACAACTGTGCATGAGGCTTTTTATGGATATGGGGCAGTATAAATCTAAAAGATTCATTTCTGCCAAACATCATGCTGTTCCAACACATCAGCATCTTTGCACTCTCCATACTGCTAGGCAAGCGCGTGCACACTTGCACCACAGCTGACACGGTCTTGTTGAGAGGGTGCGTCGCTGATACCCCACCCTGATCCTGGTGGAGGGTTGCAACTCACACACAGGAGATCTGAGTAAGAGAGTAGTGCTAAGCCATTTTATTTTCTGCACCCAAAGCCTCGAGTGCAGGGATGATGCAGCACTGTCCCCTTTCAGAATCGTAAGAGGAACCTAAACTGCAGCTGGTGACGTGCGTGTGAATAAAAATGTGCAGTGTATCATTTTCTAAACGTACGTACTAATCAGGAGCTGAGTTCTGCGTCACTTTTTCTATAATTACCTCGTTCAGTTTGATCTGTCTCAGTTCCTCCTCTGCAGCAGTGAGGGGCAAAGGAGCTGCCTGTGAGGTCAGATATTTCTTGTAGCCGTGAAGGTTCAAATCATCCTGGACACAAAGAAAACACACACACGGTAGTCTTCAAACCAGACTAAGTAGAAAAAAATAAATAACAGCACTGTTATCTGTTGCCACAATATATTTGTACAAAAACTGAAACTTTAACCTAAAAAACTTTGACATTTGTTGGGGAGGGTTTAACTTCACTTAATTGTGTAAGTATGTGACAAACCTTTGAAGTACCAAAAATATCATCTTTGATGTGGCCTCCTCCAAACTCTTTCTTTAACGTTGCTCTGGTAGCAGCATATAACATTTTATGCCGCACCTGTTAATAAAAGCAGAGATTAGTTTTTAATTAATAAGGAAACTTGTCGAGAAAAATAAACTGATGAGAAATATACAACTTGAACCGCTTGTTACAGTTCTAGCTGAAATTACAATTAAAGATACTAGAACAATATATATATATTTTTTTTTTTTTACTTTCCCTACACTAGTTCGTCCCACCCATTTAGAACTTTTTGACCGTCTTCCTGGAGAAGCACTGCAGAGTTTAAATTAAAGTTTGTAGCAAGAACCAGAAGATTCTTCACATTTCCTTTGTAGCAACTTAACCATGAAGTTTACTGAATGTTGACTTTCTGACTGGCTGCTGTAGTAGACACTACTATGTTGGCATATTTACTTCATATTATATTTATTAATGACCATACAGGCAGTGTACACTGTTCAGTGAGGGTATTCTCCTAATCACCGTCTGTTGTGCTTTCACAACAAATGTGAACCAATTATAGAAGCCAAATATATTGCAATAAGAGCTTTAACCTGATTCCAAGGTGTTTATTAAGATATAAGTGCACTTTTTACAGAAAATGATGATAGCCACTCCAAAATGCACTGCAATACTGAATTTAACTACCTTGAAGACACTGACAAATTTAAATTATAGATTATTTTTGGATTCTATGCACAGCTGCAAAAACTACAGCATATCCTGCAATAAAACTGTATGCTCCACTGCAGAAATCAGTAAAAAGATATACCGGTACTTAGGCTCATTAAATGCTACATATATGTATTTTTTAAATGCCGTTTGGATATATAAATGACTTGATAGGACCACTTATTTTGGAAACATACCAGCCCAGTTCAGCCAGTGGCAGCATGCATGCACACACTAGTTGTGAAATAATTTAGCAACTTCCAGGCAAGCCTCAACCTGTTATGCTAGCCTCAGCTGCATGGTGTAGAAAGGACATTTTAGTAGAGTTTTATGTTTATAAAAGAACAGCAAGCATCTCTTAGTTGCTGCCTCTTGCAAAATGTATCTTTCCACTACTACAGGACAGTTGTTAAAGTTGACAAACATTCAAAGTTGCAGTGTCTCCAAAAGGTTCATCAAGATTTACTGAAACAACAACTATGATGAGTACTTAGTGAGTCAAGATCAAATAGCAGAAATGTTTTTAAATGACAGTTCTACAATAGAATATCAGGTTATTTAGAAACAATGCAACCATATTAAGCTTTCAAGACTCTGTCAAGATAGTATAAAAGATTACAAAGACTAGCTGCTTGGATGTGGTAAACCCCACCCATCCGTTACCTAAAGCAGCGCAGAGCACATGCCACAAAGAGAGGAAAGCCATTCATTAAAGCCTTTTCAGGTTTATTTTGCTTACAGCAGAGTGGTCTGGTGACCAGGCCAGAAGGATCCATTCGTAGCCTTGGTTGTTGGTGGAGTCCAGCCGGTACAAAATATAACATGGCATGTCATCCTCAAGCAGCGGCAGCACTAAAGAATCATACTCCTGGTCCCACTTCTTTGATGCCTTGTTGTAGCCACCTAGAACCAGCTGCTCTGGAAACCAGATGAGTGCAAAATAAAATGTTGGAACTGTACAAAAGTTTGTCAAATAGGCTTTGCAAATATTAAGGCAGAGGTGCAACATCAATTTATTCTTGGCAGAGAGGGGTAAGCTAATACCAGGTCTCAGAGCGACTGCTTACCATCCTCGATGACGATCTTCAGCACGCGGTATTGATCTCCACCTCTGGCACTGGCAAACATTTCCTTCACATCATTCCTCGCTGAGAAAAGAAAAAAAGGCAAACATTGTTTAAATTACTTTTGCTAAAAGGGACATTTTGAGTCATGGAGTCATTTAGGTGTACATCTGAAGGTTTGGGGATACGTGAACCATATCAGTCAGAGAAAATATAAAAAACATGTAATTTAAAATAAAACTAAACCTGTACACTCCACTACGACACAGTGATGACTACATGAATAGAACGTGAGAATAGAAGAAAGCAGAAACATCTGCAGTGCAGGCAGCAGCTGAGGAAAACATCCTGGTAAAAGTTAGAAACACTTCCAGAAAACAGGAACACGCTCAACAAAAGATCCTCAGTTTACCTCTTTTTAAAGAGTTCTGCAACAGGGACAGCAGCAGCAAACATTTCCTACAAAAGGCTAAATTATTAGATACTTTAAGATGTTTAAAAATCTGTGCTTCAACAGCCACACATTCCTCCCAAGCTCTTGTGCAGTTCATTACATCACAGCTCGTTTAACAGCGCAGGACGAGTAAAAGCGAGTTTAACACAACTAAAGTCAAAATGAACTGCAAGAACGCGCTCGTAAACAGGGATTAAAACAATATATATTTATGACCAAACAGGTTAGTGTCGATAATGGGAGCAGGGACAGGTTAGTCATTTAAAACGAAGGACTCGCCCATCCATTCTACTAACGTAACAGGTTTTTAATTTGATGTTTAACAAATGAAACACAAATGGACTTTAAGGCAGAATAACCTGCTTGTTAAGTATATACACAGTGCTTTAAATGCCGTATAAACCGGCAAAAAACAACTCATTAATGAACCCCAGAAGTGCCAAGAAACAAGAGCTCGGCTCGACTGCTGGCGCAAATCCCGTAGCTTGGAGCTAACTAGCTAAGAGACATTAGCTAACTCGGCGTTAGCTTGACAGCCGGCGCCTAATCCCGGAAACGTTTCTTGGACTGCAGATAAAAACAAGATTACTGAAACGGTATGAACGAATCGTCTACCTTGAATGCCCGTTTGATGTGACATTGTGTCTTTCGTGGGGACAGAGGCAGCGGATCAGTCTAGAATCGTGGAAGAGAAGCAGGAAGTGAAGTGCACCGAACCAGACCCGCCTCGCGCCGGCAAAACGTCACGTGACCTCACATCTTTTTTAACTGTCAGCTCCACACATGCTCGAGTGGTGTTGCATCGGCTTTATTGCTCTAAACTACTTGCTTAATCGATTAGTCAATGTTTACACAGGTCTTTGAGTTCTTGATTTTTTAGTTTGGTTTTGGCCTTGATCTTCTGGGTTGAGAGATTTCAGCCTCGTGATGTCAACAAATCCTAAAAGCCGACCACATCTGGCAGCCACTACTAGGATTACTGCCCTAGATCTTTCGTGCCTCTTCCTGCAAATGCATTTTATGGCACAGGAATAATCCCACCACTATAAAATAAAAAAATCTGCTCTGTGTAGTCATCAAGGAAAACAGCTCTTAAAAAAAATCTTCTTTTTCTTTTACAGCGAGTCATGCTCCATCTCACTCCGTCCTCACTCCAACTACCTCCATGTCCTCTCTAACTGCATCCATATATCTCCTCTTGTCTTTTTTCCTGGCAGCTGCATTTCTAACATCCTTCTACCAGTATACCCACTGTCCCTCCTCTGGACATGTCCAAACCATCTCAGTCTGGTCTCTCTAACTTTATCTCCCAGTTGTTCAACCTGTGCTGTTCCTCTGATGATCTCATTCCTAATCTCATCCATCCTTGTCACTCCTTAGGAGAACCTCAACATCTTCATTTCTGCTACTTCCAGTTCTGTCTCCTGTCTTTTTGTCCATGTCTCTGTCTCCAGACTATAAAACATAGCTGGTCTCACCACTGTAAACTTTTCCTTTGACCTTTGCTGACACCCTTTTGTCACAAATCACTCCTGAAACTTTTCTCCATCCACTCCATCCTGCCTGGACTCTCTTCTTCACATCTTTACTACATTCCCCACTTTCCTGGACAGTGAACCCCAAGTCCTTGAAGTCCTGCACCTCTGTGACCTCTGCTCCTTGTAGCCTCACTGTTCCATCGGCCTCCCGCTCATTCACACATGTAATTTGTCTTAATACAGCTGACTTTCAATAATTACAATAATTGTAAATCTAGTACTAGAACCTAAAAAAACAAACAGAATACATTATAATTCAATTATGCAATAAAAAATAAACAGCATAAAAGTTTCCTGAGATTTTTCTTTGAATTTTCTGTCTCCCCTCACTGATCCGCTGCAATAATATGTAACTAAAATAGTGCAAGTACTTCAAATACATGTTTGTGTAATAAAAAAGTAAATGAAATGGTTTATTTTATAAAATAAAAAAGCACACAAAAATGTTTTACATGATCTCAAAATTTTCAGACATTTTTTGACTTGTCAAATATTTTGACTCTTCAGAAATTAAACATCTTTAGTACATTTGTTATTCTATGTAATATGATTAACTTTAATATTGCCAATTAAAATACAGAAAAAATACTGATAAGGTAGTTTATTTAATTACTTACATAATTAATTAATAAGACTTTTAAATAGTTTTAGTTGTTTCAGTGATACATCCGGGCGGCTGTGGCTGAGTGGTTAGAGCAGTCATCTTCCAATGGGAGAGTTGGGGGTTCAACCAGCAGTCACATGCTGAAGTGTCCCTGGGCAAGGCCGAGATAAGGCTCTGATTATTCTTAGAGATCTAGTAGAGTGCTGTATGAGGGGGTAAATGAGGACACAGATTGTGTTGTGTTGAATATCTTGATAAGACAGAAAGGTGCTATATAAGTACAATCCATTTACCATTTACAACAAAAATAAATGGATCAAATGGATTATTCGACAATTTACCAACACTGTCTAGAAATTACAGACTTTTTTTTTCTGAAGCAGGGGAATATACAATCCATTTACCATATACAACTAAATTTCTAAATATATATATATAAATATACATATTACCAACACCGTTTATAA
>NC_056507.1:36353483-36397257 GCF_014905685.2 Nematolebias whitei
ATATATATATATATCCATCCATTTTCTTTACCCGCTTATTCCATTTTGGGTCACGGGGGTCGCTGGTGCCCATGTCCAGCAATCACTGTGCGAGGGGCGGGGGACACCCTGGACAGGTCGCAAGTCCATCACAGGGACACATAGAGACAAACGAGACAAACAACCATTTACTCTCTCACTCACACCTAGGGACAATTTAAAGTTACCAATCAGCCTAACATGCATGTTTTTGGTCTGTGGGGGGAAACCGGAGTACCCGGAGAAAACCCACGCATGCATGGAGAGAACATGCAAACTCCACCCAGAAAGGCCCCTGGACTGGGGTTTGAACCAAGGACCTGCTCCCTGAGAGGCAGCAGCTCTACCAGTTGCGCCACCGTGCTGCCCGTACACATGTATATATAAATTGTTATTCCTTTATGCCAGCAATAATATTTCTTTTGGAAACTTTATATTTTAGGTGTTATTGTTTTAAAAGAAAACTTGTATTTCTAAAAAAACCAAACAATTAAAAACAAAAACAAAAAACAAAAAAAAAAAACAAGGACTCTTATAGAAATAAGCAAAAACTTTTTGTGTTTTAATTTTTTTTTTTTTTTTTTTTTATTTTTTTTTGTTTTTAAAATTAAAAATTGTGTTTTAAAAAAAAAAAAAAAAAAAAAAAAACACTGAAGGCCTCCAACTGAAATATTGTAAACAAATACTTCATGTATGTTTTATTGTTGTTGTTTTTTTAAAAGTATTTTAAAATACTTTCATTCCATTTTCATTTTATTTTCAGTTGGATGTAATTGGGACCCTGTGTACATATTTTCGTTCCACCTCATGCACCACATGTGATGTGAACGACAAGAAAGATCCTTGAATCCTTGAATGTACAATTTATTTTTGTTTATTTATTAAGTTGAGCTGTTTAAAAAAACTTTTACAACTCAATAAATTATAAAACAATTTTTTTTCCTCAATTGCTTTCTTCAAATATTTACTTCATGGGAAAAATAAGGAATCATATCAATATTTTGAAAGGTCTGAGCGGAAGTAGTCTTTTATTTTGAAAAATGTAAGCGGAAGCAGAATAGCAGCACTAGCAGACACTTGACGCTGGTGAGTAAACGTGTCGGTTATTATCGTTGCATTAAAATGATGCTAAGCGCTTTGCGTGGACCCGACCGTCTTCACCCACCTCACAGCGGTTCTTACCGCCCTCTGGACCCACAGTGACGGCTTCACTCGCCGGGAACACCCTGCCTGTGGACTCACGGTCCGACTGAGAAAACCTGCCCGGACCGGCGGGAGATGATGCACTCCGGTGCGGGGCACGACGACAGGGGGTTTGGGGGAGACTTTGTGGTGCACGAACAACAGGTCGCAGGGATCATCCCTTGTGTTTGTGATGATCAAAGCACCGCTGTGGGCGTGATGTGGCGGCAGAGCTGTGGACACCTGCTCCGGGCAGTCCACTGAAGAAACCCGCGTGGAGCAGGTGCGTTCATCATGACACTTCCACACACATTTGTAATTTACAAGATAATTCTGATCAAGCATGCAGTGTCACCCAATGTGATGTAAGGGGTGGCTGAAGTGATATTTAATCTGTTAGTCTTAGCATTTACAGGAAAAAACATGACCCATTAAGTGTATTTCCTGCTGCACTCAAATGCACCATGATAATAAACATGATAAACGACATCAGTCCTATTTCTAAATCTCTCGCTGCTGAAACAGTGATTGCATTTCATATAAAGATGCATCCTAACTCAGACTGGCTCTTTGTGCCATACTTACATGCTTTCTTCTTAATAAATTAGGTGCTGTACCTGGGTCCCAGTTCCTGCATGTTGAGCACCACAACCCCAGTAGATCCTTGAAGGACAGCTCTTTCTTTCTAATGTTTAGATCTAGGTTGATCTAGGAAAAAAATAAAATAGTTTTTTTTTTTTTTTTTTTCCATGTCAGTGGATTCATGAGGTTTGTATCTCCCAGAGTGGCATTTTAATGTCAAGCCAAGCTCAGTGCTGGTGAAATTTAATATCCCACATGGGTGTTCCACTGTGACAATTCTATTTCCAGAGCCATTACCTCATTCTATATCCGCTGTGTGGGATATTTTGGGAAAAGATGTCGAAGCAGGGAACTTGTTTGGGAAGTTCAGCTTAGCAAAAGACAGCTACAGTGAAGAAGTTCAGAGTGGGGGATGAATAGTTGTTAAATTAACTAAATAAATATACGCAGGGGGATTGTCTAGGGGACTACTCAAGCAATGCTTTGCTGGTGTTCTCTAATAAATTAAAGCAGCAACAGTATTTTAGGAGAGCACTGACAGGCTGGGAGGATAAAGCTTTTACAAGTCTGAGGTTTACAGCTCAAAGTATTCAGAGTCCACCATATTCAAGTCCAATACCTCTTTCAGTGACTGCAATCACTGCGTTCAATTTTGTTTACATTTTACCCAACTTTTGGGGAACTGGTGTTGTATGTTTTACACCAAACCTGGGAACAAGTTTGATCGCCATAGCTGGTCAATGTTAGTAACCAGTGTAACCTAAGGCTTAGGAAAAATGGAAAAATAAAATATAAAATCAAATAATGATTCTATTGTTTAAATGAAATGCATATTTAGTCCAAAAGAACAATTGACAGAAGCTTTGGGGAACTGGGGTTGTTTTCTGTCGGCTGCATTTCTGTGCGCTGCTGCTGCCTTCTCAATGTGTTGCTCAGCAGATTTGTTGGAGCTGAGAATAATCCTAATACTTTGGTGGAATTCAGATGTCTAAGCTGAACCTGAGGGATGTTTTCACTTTTATCCAGCCTGCTGATTTGAGTGTAATTTAATCTGACTGAAAGATGTACTTCCCCTCTCTCTTTCTTTGTGGCTTCTAGGTGCAGGATGGACATAGGTGCCTGTTTTCGCTACTACTTTCAGCACCCGTGGTCGCGTCTCATCGTGGCCTACCTCGTCACATTCTTCAACTTCCTCATCTTTGCCGAGGACCCCGTCTCCCACAGTCAGACAGAGGCCCACATTATTGTGGTGGGCAACTGCTTCTCCTTCCTGTTCAACAAGTACCCAGGCCTCGGGTGGAACGTCCTGAAAGTGATGTGCTGGACGCTCGCCATTATCACTGGCCTGTTAGCTGGGAAGTTTATATTCCACCGCCAGCTCTTCGGTAAGTCATACGCAGTGTGCAGAGTGATGGCCTCAGAAACCTCCTCTTTCTCTCTTATTGTTGCTATTGATTAGCGAGAAGCAGCTTGTACGGTCTTCTATTTCTTTTTATGAATTGTGATGTAATTAAACATCATTTTTTCCTCCATGTTCAGTCTTTGCACCTTAACTCATTGTTCAAGCTGTTTTCAGCTTTTCTCCACACGTCTTGCAAGCTCTGTATGGAAGTTTCTTGATGTATGCATTTTGCTCTATATTTTTTAATATATACAGTATAACTAGAGCTTCACCTAACACTCTATGATTAAATATTTTTGCTGCAGAGGTGTGTAACTGAAATGATAAATTAGTTCATCCATCTCACCTTATGCCAATTTTGTGTCGGTGTGTGTGTGTGTGTGTGTGGGGGGGGGGGCAATGCTCACATGTTGAACTCTAAAAAAAACTACATCCTATGCAGGATCTCAGTGACAATACTGACTTTGACAAACAAGCAATATTTGTTGCACTGGGGGCTGAAAATGTCTTTGTTGTAACTTCCATTTTTCAGAGTCAGTCTGAGTGTTTGCCAGTGGTTGACTTGTTCCTTCCTTAGATAGAGAACTTTTACTAATTGGCTTTTGTATGAATGTAGGTCAGAGCATCCTTGATGCATCCATACATTTCTATGCTGATGACACACTTGTTTATTGTCAAGCTAAAACAGTTGATAAGGCTCTCCAGCTTTTGCAAACCGCATTTGACATCATCCATTCAGATTTGTTCCACCTCAAATTTGTCTTAAATGCCGATAAAACTAAAGGGATGCTTTTTTCAAACAGGAAGTCAGTCCCAGCAGTTCTTCCTCTGATTTTATCCTCAAATGGTGTCCCTATTGAGTTTGTTGATCCCTATAAATATTTGGGTATCTTGGTCGACTCTTTTAAGCTCCATATGGAAAACCTAGTAAAGAAACTGAAAGTTAAACTGGGTTTCTTTTTCAGAAACAGATCCTGTCTAACTCTGAATGCTAGAAAACGCCTTGTAACTGTGACTTTCCTTCCCTCCATTCATTACGGTGACATTATTTACATGAACGCTCCTACAAGAACCCTGCAGATGTTGGATGCTGTCTATCATGGTGCACTAAGGTTCATAACTGGCTGTGATTATCGTACCCACCACTGCACCCTGTATTCACTGGTTAACTGGACATCATTAACTTCACACAGACTCTCTCACTGGTACATTTTCATCTTTAAATCACTTCTCGGTCTGCTGCCTTCATACATCTCCTCCTACATGTCTCTGCGTGAGTGCAGCTACAGCGTGCGCTCTCAGGACATTATTACCTGCAGCGTTCCCTCAGTGAGGACTGAACTAGGCAAAAGGGCCTTCTCCTACTCCGCTCCTGTTTCCTGGAATATCTTACAAAAAGATTTGAAGCTCTCGACCTTGAATCTTCCTTGAAGAATCTGTTGAACTCCTGGCAAGAACCAATACAGACATGTTCCTGTTTTTAGTTTTAGCCTTATAATCTAGCTGTTTTTATTTACTTTTTTTGCCATCTTATTTTAATTTGTAAAAAAAAAAAAATCTGTATGCATTTTTATAATTGTTTATTGTTGTTGCTGTTGTCCATTGTTGTCATCTTTCTTTGTTGAAATCAGGTCTCTCTTGTAAATGAGTCCTCGAGGCTCAATGGGATTAACTGTCTAAATAAAGGTTGAAAAAAAAATGTTTATGGTCAGTGCCCTGAGATGACTTCTGTTGTGACTTGGTGCTGTATAAATAAACTGAATTGAATTGAAATTATAAATCTTACCGAGACCCAGAAGATGATGCTCAGAGAGTGGTGACCCCTCAGTCACAAAATCGTTGGTTACGTACTGTAACCCCAGATTCTATGAATATAGGCGTAGCCCTTTAAGGCTGTCGCTGATGGGTTTATCCCGTTATGCAGAGCATAAGCACTGAAAAAAAAAATTAGTCCACGCCCACCTGCTGTGTGGGCCCCACCCGGTCCGTATAAATTACGTTAAGAGCGGGAAATCGGCTCCCAAAATAGCTTTTTTCTTCAGCCATTTAGGAGCCAGTGAGGCCCGACGCTTAAAGGGCTACGCCTATATTCATAGAATCTGGGGTTACAGTACGTAACCAACGTTCTATTTCATATAGGCTTCGCCCTTTAAGGCTGTCGCTGATGGGTTAAGGGCGAAGCGGATGTGGTCCTCGCCTCACTGGGTCCATTCGAACACAGTAAGAAGCGGAAGCTTGCCCAAAAAACGTCTTGTCACCCAGCTCCCCGTGTGCATAAACTACGCATCGCGTAATTATGTGCCATGCACAGACGCATGTTGTGTAACTATGCGTTCTGACAAGCATGAATACCCCGGAAAAACTTTCAACGGGAAGAGGAAGTTGAAAAGAGGGGGGGAGGGGGGCATGAACCAACTGGTTCATAGCTGAACAGTATAAACAGATTAATGTCCATGAATTGATAAATAATCAAATGAACTGATTGGTAACAATAATCATGAACTGATTAGTGACAATAGAACCAGAAACACAGACACGACTGTGACTGATAACAACATCTCACACTGTAATGCATGCAGACAGAAGTGAGCTTAAACAGAGTTCCATGAGAACAACAATATTCATTCTGTTAGAGCACTAAGGACAGAATGTGTCATGGAACGAGCCGTTACATCACGTAGGTAAAAGCGAATAAATGAGCAGGTTGTTGACCATGCAGCCGCAGTGCAAATGTCCTGCATTGACATACCATTATGCAGAGCAGTCGAAGATGCGATACCCCTGGTCGAATGTGCTTAGAGGTTGACAGGAGGCCCTAAATCTGATGCTCTGTAGGCTTCAGAAAAGGCCTCACACAGCCAGTGTGACAAGCGCTGGATGGATAACGGCGACCTGCAGAAGCATCTCTATAATGCACAAACAATTGTTGAATTTGAACGCATTGCAGCTGTGCGCGTTACGTAACACGTCAACGCCTGCACCGGGCAGAGAAGATGAACAGATGCTTCCCCTTCTGATCTGTGGGGGGGAAAAAACCCCTCCAACGATATCACTCTTGATTTAAAAGAGCTCGTGATGTTTTAGGCATAAAAGCTGGGTTGGTCTTAAATCAGCTGAGCTGCCCGTCAGCCTAATTCTAAGGCATGACGAAGCAACAGAGAGGGCAGATAAATACTTACCCTCTTAGCGGGTGTTAAAACCAGCAACAGGGCTGTTAAAAGAGACAAGAATTTAAATGAAACCTGATCCAGAGGCTCAATTGAAGCTTTGATCAGGGCTCGCAGGACCAGCGTTAAACCCACTGTGGAACAAGTGGGCGTGAAACAGGCCTACATCTCTGTACACCTTTTAGAAACCGCTTCATCAGCGGGTGATAAAAGCTGTTCTGTCTCCAAACCCTTTGTGGCAGGAAGAGATGGCTGCAATCGTACGTTAAAGCGTACTGAAAGCCAACTCCCTATCCATCAGCTGTTGTAGAAAAACAACACGCCGCCTAAAAGGCATGAAGTGGTCTCTAAACCTTCTCTGTACACCAGCGCTGAAAAGCCGTCCCCTTGATGTGTACAGAACTGTGGTAGATGCAGCACGTGAATCTTGAATTGTGCACACTATCTCCTGAGGGAGACCCATCCTCTAAGTGGAACCGCTCAGCGGTCAGACCCACCGGTGTTGACCTATTTCTGGGTAACTCTTGGTCGCTCCTCCTGCCTGAAGGAGAGCATCCTTCCTCCATGACAGTTCCACGGCGACCCAACAACAGACGTTGCAGGCCTGGGAACCATAGTGCGTTCACACGCCGGGAGCCACCAGGAGAGCTGTCAATCCCTCCTCTTGAACTCGGTTCATGGACCGTAAAAAACAGAGGAGGTGGGGGAAAAGAAACGCGTAAAAAGCGTTTTGGGCCACCGACTGTGAGCAAATGCGTCCCCTCCAGCGATGGATCGTCTCGCGGGCTCAGGGAAAACCGTAGTTGACATTGAGCGTTCTTCTCGCATCGCAAACAGGTCCACAGCTGCTTTGCCAACTTCTGCTGCGTCTGAAAACATCAGATCCGGATGGAGGATCCGGTCCACGTAACGTGGGCCGCCCTTGGACGTCACATCAGCCCCTCTGTTCAGAACACCGGATATGTAAACCGCTCTAATAAAAGCAGGTTTTGATGAACCCAACTCAGTAGCTTTCGCACAATGTGTAACATCTGGGCTGAACGCACACCCTGATGGTTATGTACGCAGCAGTCATCATGATGTCTGTGTGAATCAACACGTGTTGATTCTGTAGCACAGGAGCAAGGTGTTGAATCACATTCAGTACTGTGCGACACTCCAAAACATTGATGTGGGCTGATGTGTAGTGGGGCCACAGCGCCCCTACTGCTTGAGATAGGCATGTCCCCCCCCCAGCCTGACAGCAACGTGTCCGTGAAGACTGACCCATGACGTGGGTCTGCTGAGGGGGACTCCCTCTGATAGAAAAACAAGGTGTTTCCCCAGAGTCGGAGGTCTGCTTCCACAGAGGAAAAGACAATGATCATCCGTCGTTTGTTTTACTGGATCCACATGCAGACGTGCAAAAACACCTCTAGAGGCGTCTCATGTGATAAACGAGTTTTCATGGTGGTTGAATTTAATTCCACTCCAGAAAACAAATGTCTGGGCCGGGAAAATCGAGCTTCCTTCCACTTTATGGCGAAGCCCAGATTAACAGGTGTGATGTCAACACCTGATCCTGCATCAGCGCCTCCTGTCTGAAGTGACAGGATCCGCAGATCATCCAGGTAAAACAAAAAACTCTCGTCTCTGTGTTTTAGGATGATCGGTATGCGTTCTCTGGATGTTAAACAACAGATCCAAGAACGGTCTCACCCCTCCGATCCGTGAGTAAAACCCTCGTGTTTTCTCTCCCTTGGGGAACTCTGTAGATTACTTTTATCAGAAAACACTTGGATTTCTGCATTTAGGGAAGAGAATCAGTCTGATGATGACGGGACCGTTTATATAACTCCTCTGAATGGAGGGGTTCGGGTTGCAAACTGTAACTTGTACCATTTGCATAAACCCTGTCCATCCATCTGAAAAACGGCGAGCATGTTTTAGCCACTCTACGTAACGTTCGTGGATGAACGTGCGTTAATGATGCGTCATGTTTTGTACGGCTGTCAGCAGTCCGTCCCTCAACCGCCGTCATGCGTCGCGGGAATGTTTTCTGTGTGACCCCGGGCGAGACTTGAGCTGAAGGCGAAGCGTGTGACAGCTGATGACGCGGTGAGCTGCGCGTTTGACGTCGCTGTGCGAACGTTGAAAGGCGGAGGGCGTGACTTCATTTACACCGTGCTGTTGGAGTGAAGGCTGCTTAGCCCCGCGGGAGCACACGTTGTTCTCTGGAGGGACGCGCGCCGCTCACGCTGGAGGGGCGCGCGCTGGAGGGAGGTGGGACTCATTACCGGGTTCTTCGGCTGCTTCACGTTTAAGCTGCGGTGAGCTGCCGAAAGCTGAGAGAGAAGGACCCCCACCCGGACCAGCCTGCGGACCACATTTATACCGATGTGAGCTGGTTAGCGCCGGCAGCTGTGTGCGCCAGCATCAACGCAGCACCGTTGGATGGAGGCTGTCATCTTAGTGTTCGACTCGTCATGTCAAGAGCGGCGGTGAATTAAAAACCCTATTTAAGGACACCGGCTCATGTGGAGGCTGCTCCATCCCACGAGTGCGAGTTGACACCGCTTGAGTGAGGATCATGCAGTTCTAGTTGGTAATGAGTTATTTTCGCTTACCGTTGTGCCGTGATCGACCCGTCATGTCTAGAGCGACGGTGAGTTTAAAAAACCTTTATTTAAGGACACCGGCTCATGTGGAGGCTGTTCTGTGATCGACTCGTCATGTCTAGAGCGACGGTGAGTTTAAAAAACCTTTAATTAAGGACGCCGGCTCATGTGTGGAGGCTGTCCTGTGATCGACTAGTCATGTCTAGAGCGACGGTGAGTTAAAAACCTTTAATTAAGGACACCGGCTCATGTGTGGAGGCTGTTCTGTGATCGACTCGTCATGTCTTAGAGCGACGGTGAGTTAAAAACCTTTATTTAAGGACACTGGCTCGTGTGTGGGGCTGTTTCATCCCACGAGTGCGCTCTTATGTGTGCGGCCGCTGTGAGCTCATCCGGGCTTACAGACTGGCTAAAAAACAGACACTTGGATCATTAATGATGATTTATTTCAACTTTCGTGTCACTTTTACACACACCCTCCGGAGACCGTCATTTGAGAGCTTTCTCTCTCATGAGCTCTGCGATTGTTTGCCCAGAGCGCTGTCTTGCAGGCGAACTCTGGGGAAACGCTGAGCTGCAGGCTGCCGGAGTGAAGAGGGCTGGATTCTGACGGGCGGGGCTGGTGGTGGAACTCAGCGAGAGCCGCGGCCGTGGAAAAGTCGAAAACTTGCTCGCGACGGTCCCTCCAGCGGGGACGGGGTGGGCCGCGCGGCTTGATGAGGTGGCGAACAGCTTTTGGCACCTCCTCCGACTGTTTCACTTCGCCAGCATGGTTTGAAGCTGCTCTGAACAGCGCGTCCGCGATGGGCTTCATCAGGTCTTGTGCAGATTCTCCGGCAGCGAGGGGAGTAACGAAGCCAGGTGGATCGTTGGGTCATCGTCCTCCGCGCTGCAGTCCCCGACAAGGCAAACCGTGGGAGAGGCACACATGTTGAGCTGGCGTCAGCTGCTTTACAGAGGGAGATCTTCGTCTCCAAGGCAGGTCTGCGGCCTTCAATCCCTTGGACATGCTATGCTAGCAGCGCACGTGTTGTCGAGAACTGCGGCTGCCTGAAAACACGTCGGTGGGCTCGATTGGAGAGCGTGGTCGCCGTCTGGTTCCTCCGGAGGGACGGGACGCTGCTCCGACCTGGGCAGCTTCGCTCCGGAAGCTTCCGCGAGGCTTGGCTCCAGGGGGGGTTACCGAGGAATAGCCCCGCTCGGTGAATCCCTCAACTCTGGTGATGGGAGCGGACTGGGGACCGACTCCTCTAATCTACCAGGAAAGAACCGTCTGCGGCCTCGCCCGTGGAACGTCCTGTTGGAACGCGAGGCCGTATGGATCAAGACGGTGAGCCAGAGTGGAGCCCAGTGAAAAATAACCTTTCCGCCGATCATCCGAACTGGCGGGAAAAGGCGAGGGACGTAGAAAAAAGGGGTCCCTTCATGTCAGCCTCCTCCTGGGTTCCGCCGGGCAACCCCTGAGGGCGCCGTCGGCCGGGAGCGGTGTGATCGCCGATGCGAAACGAGGTGGGATGGGGTGAGCATTCACTCAGCCCCCCTCCACCTACACTACGCTCCCCAGGAGGGAAAGAGCAGCGGGGCTGCAGCTGAGCACGCCTTGCCCCGGAGGAACCATCCGGTTCGCCCCGAGGGTCGGCGATAAGAGGAAAAACACAAGATGGCGTTGTCCAGCGTGTAGTGACCTGTCACTGGGAAATGTTCCACGACGCTTACCTTGGAATAAGACTGCTGTCATCTTCTCCTCGGGGAGGAGAACTCACCGGACGACCGGAGGTCGACTGCCGGGCCAAGCATCTTTCGCAAAGGTTGGTCATTTACACAATTTATCTTCTTTGTTCTTCTGACAGTGCTATATTAGCTCGCTGAAGAAAAAATGGGAGCCGATTTCCCGCTCTTAACGTAATTTATACGGACCGGGTGGGGCCCACACAGCAGGTGGGCGTGGACTAATTTTTTTTTTCAGTGCTTATGCTCTGCATAACGGGATAAACCCATCAGCGACAGCCTTAAAGGGCGAAGCCTATATGAAATAGAAGCCACATCCCTATACATTATGATAAAATTCACTATAAATGTTATTGCTGTTATAAGACGAGCACTACTGAATAAGTATTGAATAAGACTGTTAACAAGGTTCGTTAGGTTATTAGCCAGAAGTGTTCCTTCAAATAGAACCCATATAAAAAGAATAGGCATGTTTCTTTATTAACCAAATAAAAGCTTCTTTACAGTTTTAATTTTTTTGTACATCTTAAAAAATAAAGGCTCTTCTGTTTACTTTTGTAACTGAATACACTATATGTGTGTGTATGTGTGTGTGTGTGTGTATATATATATATATATATATATATATATATATATATACCACAAAGATGTTCACATCCTGGACAGAGAGGAACGATGGTTTGAAAGAGGAGTAAAGGAGGCCATCTTTGTGAAAAGAAATCGTCCATCATTAAACAGGGGTGGAGGCTTCCGGGTTCAATTGTCCCCCTCTTACAATGCTGTGATTGCTAGTATCACTCAGCCCTCTGTGAACAGTAAACAGCCATCAGTGTGCTAATGATCCATTGTTAGGCTGATGGTCCTTCTTGATCATGTGAGCAGCTGGTTTTGGTTGCCAGCAGCAAACTGGTTGATCCACTCTGAGAAGGTGCTATTTAAGAGACTGAGCTGAATACAGCACCTCAGACTGAGGAAGTCTCTTGGATGAAAGACAAAACGTTTCTACATTTTTTTTTTGTTTTGTTTTTTGAATGTTCAGAGGACCATATTTAACTTTTCTGGATGAACTTCTCACCCTTTTTCGAGAGAGTACAGCTACCCTGCAGACGTTTTGACCGCCTGGATTTGTGTTCTTGTCCTTTCGGTCACTACCCAGAGTTAGTGGCCATTGGTGCAGGTAGGAAAGTAGACTGACCGGTAAACCGAAAGTTTCACCTTACAGCTCAGCTCATCCTTCCTTGTCACAATGAACCGACACAGAGTCCACAATACGGCAGATGCTCCTCCAGTCTGTCTGTCAATCTCACGCTCCATTCTTCCCTCACTCATGAACAAAACCCTGAGATACTTAAACTCCTCCACTTAAGGCTAAACCTCACCCTCAACCTAAAAAGAGCAATCCACCTTTTCCAACTGAGGACCATGGCCTCAGATTTGGAGGTGCTGGTTCTAATCCCTGCTTCACACTCTGCTACAAACCGCTCCAGTGAGAGCTGTAGATCATGGCATGATGATGCCAACAGAACCACATCATATGCAAAGAGCAGAGATGAATCCTGAGGCAGCTGAACCGGAACCCCCTCTGCCCCCTGACTGGCTTCATTTAATCATTTTCATTTGAATTAAACACATGGGAAATTACAAATTGATTATTCAACCATTAACTCTTTCATTTACAATTGTTTCCTGTTAGCAAATCACTAGTCCCAGAAATACTCTGGAGTTAAATAACCCCTGTTTAAGAGACAGCTGGTAGTTTTCCCTTTGCAACTTATGTTGCTCTTGCCATTGCAAATTAGTGTTTAGCTGTGGTGCATT
Source organism: Nematolebias whitei (assembly GCF_014905685.2). Lineage (NCBI taxonomy): Eukaryota > Metazoa > Chordata > Actinopteri > Cyprinodontiformes > Rivulidae > Nematolebias > Nematolebias whitei. The sequence goes on from NC_056507.1 coordinate 36,365,978, forward strand.
CAGGAACTGGGCAAATGAAAATTATATTAATACCGTTGCTCTGTTTAACTTCCTTATTAAGCCTTTTTTTTTAACTAAACAAATTTTTGTGGTTGAAAGACTGATCCACTTTTTCTGTTTACGAAAGGTTAGACATTCCTGCAGCGACACCTTGCTACACTTTTTTTTTTCCAGGTCTCCGGTTGCTCATTTCCTTCACCTCGAACACCTCCGTGATACATTTCCTCTCCACTGTCACACAGTTTCTCATTCAGCCTCACAGTTTGCATGTCTCTGTTGCTAGCTTGACTCTCCACTGAAAAGGGCCATGGCTCCAATCTCACTGGCACTTTGCTTGTTTGAACGTCATACAGTTTGCAATTTAACTACTGAACCCATTCATATATAGTTTTTTCACTTGGGCCCGTTAGGCCCTGGTGTGTCCTATTTTAGTTTCACTGGAAGAACAAATAATGACTGTAATTGGAGGGTGCAGAGTGTTAAGGAGGTAGATTATCTGAGCATAAATAGAAAGTCAAGTGTGTGTGAGGACATGTCATATAGACCTGTTTCTTTAAGTGAAGAAACATTTCATTCCCCATCCAGAGGACTTCATCAGTCTGCGACCTGACATGATTTAACCATTTTTGTTGTTATCTACCTGGATGATTGAGTTTATAAACCTTTTTTTGTGTGTACATATTTCTTTCAAAGATGTCAGGACCTTCAGTATAAAATAAAAAAAGTGGAACATGATTGTTGGGAACAAAGTTTTTAATGTACAAACCGGATTCCAAAAAAGTTGGGACACTAAACAAATTGTGAATAAAAACTGAATGCAATGATGTGGAGATGACAAATGTCAATATTTTATTCGTAATATAACATAGATGACAGATCAAAAGTTTAATCTGAGTAAATGTAACATTTTAAAGGAAAAATATGTTGAATCAAAACTTCACAGTGTCAACAAATCCCAAAAAAGTTGGGACAAGAAGCAATAAGTGGCTGGAAAAAGGAAATTGAGCATAAAATGAACAGCTGGAAGACCAATTAGGTCAATTGACAACATGATTGGGTTTAAAAAGAGCTTCTCAGAGTGTCAGTGTCTCTCAGAAGCCAAGATGGTAAGAGGATCACCAATTCCACCATTGTTGCGCAGAAAGATACTGCAGCAATACCAGAATGGTGTTACCCAGCGTAAAATAGCAAAGACTTTTAAGTTATCATCATCAACCGTGCATAACATCATCAAAAGATTCAGAGAATCTGGAACAATCGCTGTGCGTAAGGGTCAAGGCCGTAAAACTCTACTGGATGCTGGTGATCTCCGGGCCCTTAAACGTCACTGTACCTCAAACAGGAATCCCACTGTCAAGGAAATAAGAGAATGGGCTCAGGAATACTTCCAGAAAGCAATGTCAGTGAACACAATCCACCGTGCCATCCGCCGTTGCCAGCTGAAACTCTACAGTGTAAATATCCTGATGCATGCTCAATAATCCAGGTAGAAAAATCCAAAAAAGTTCAATCTGGTCCTCTGGACATTCAAAAAAAACAAAAAATAAAACAAAGCAAAAAAATATAGAAACATTTCGTCTCTCATCCAAGAGACCTCCTCAGTCTGAGGTGCTGTTTTCAGCTCAGTCTCTTAAATAGCACCTTCTCAGAGTGGATCAACCAGTTTGCTGCTGACAACCAAACCCATCACCCTTTGGAGCACAAGTTAGGAGTCGTCAGGACTCTGTATCACAGAGCAGACAGCGTCCCCACTAACTCGGGAGCCAGGCAGAAGGAGAAATCCTACACAAAACAGGCTCTAGAGCAATGTGGATATCTTAACTGGGCCTTCTTGAAAGCAGAGAAGAAACCCAAACAGGACTCCAGTCAGCCATCAGGTGAAAAGGAGGAACCCAGACCAGTGGTCATTCCGTATGTTGAGGGAGTATCAGAGAAACTGAGACGTTTATTTTCTAAACATAACGTCCCAGTGGCTTTTAAACACCAAAATACATTACGGCAAAGACTGGTTCATCCCAAAGATCCAGTCCCCCGGCACAAACAGAGTAATGTTGTGTATGCTGTTCAGTGTCAGGAGGGCTGTGATCAGTCTTACATCGGGGAAACTAAACAGCCATTGGCCAAAAGGATGGCCCAGCACAGAAGATCAACATCATCAGGCCAGGATTCTGCGGTCTACACTCATCTCCAGGCCAGCGGTCACTCTTTCAAGGATGAAGATGTTCACGTCCTGGACAGAGAGGAACGATGGTTTGAGAGAGGAGTAAAGGAGGCCATCTTTGTGAAAAGAAACCGTCCATCATTAAACAGGGATGGAGGCCTCCGGGTTCAACTGTCCCCCTCTTACAATGCTGTGATTGCTAGTATCACTCAGCCCTCTGTGAATAGTAAACAGCCATCAGTGTGCTAATGATCCATTGTTAGGCTGATGGTCCTTCTTGAGCATGTGATCAGTTGGTTTTGGTTGTCAGCAGCAAAACTGGTTGATCCACTCTGCGAAGGGGCTATTTAAGAGACTGAGCTGAAAACAGCACCTCAGACTGAGGAAGTCTCTTGGATGAGAGACAAAACGTTTCTATATTTTTTTGCTTTGTTTTATTTTTTGTTTTTTTTGAATGTCCAGAGGACCAGATTGAACATTTTTGGATCTACAGTGCAAAGAGGATGCCACTTCTAAGCAAGCTCCACAAGCTCAGACGTGTGCACTGGGCCAGGGGTCATTTAAAATGGAGTGTGGCAAAATGGAAGACTGTTCTGTGGTCAGATGAGTCACGATTTGAAGTTCTTTATGGAACACTGGGACGCCATGTCATCTGGACCAGAGAGGAAAAGTATAGCCCAAGTTGTTATTAACGCTCAGTTCAGAAGCCTGCATCACTGATGGTATGGGGTTGCATGAGCGCTTGTGGCATGGGCAGCTTGCATGTCTGGAAAGGCACCATTAATGCAGAGAACTATGTTCAGGTTCTAGAACAACATATGCTCCCATCTAGACGTCATCTCTTTCAGGGAAGACCCTGCATTTTTCAACACGATAATGCCAGACCACATTCTGCAGCAATCACAACATCATGGCTACGTAGGAGAAGGATCCGGGTACTGAAATGGCCAGCCTGCAGTCCAGATCTTTCACCTATAGAGAACATTTGGTGCATCATAAAGAGGAAGGTGAGACAAAGAAGGCCCAAGACGATTGAACAGTTAGAGGCCTGTATTAGACATGAATGGGAGAGCATTCCTATTTCTAAACTTGAGAAACTGGTCTCCTCTGTCCCCAGACGTCTGTTGAGTGTTGTAAGAAGAAGGGGGGTTGCCACACAGTGGTAAAAATGGACTTGTCCCAACTTTTTTGGGATTTGTTGATGCCATGAAATTTGGAAACAACAGATTTTTCCCTTAAAATGATACATTCTCTCAGTTTAAACTTTTGATCTGTGATTTGTGTTCTATTCTGAATAAAATATTAGATGTTGGCACCTCCACATCATTGCATTCAGTTTTTATTCACAATTTGTTTAGTGTCCCAACTTTTTTGGAATCCGGCTTCTAGAAGGTAACTAACTAGCTGTAGATCTAACATACCAACTGTTTCTCTTCACGTGTTTATTTTTTTTACCCATCTTCACAAAAGTACTTGTATCAGTTCACTCACTTTTTCCCATTTACATGTCTCATAATATTCAGCAGTTTGTCTCTGTAACAGTCTGCTCATTTCTGTTTGTTTGAGGGTAAACATGCAGTTCAGTTCAGTCAGGTACTGCTAATGCATTTGCACAAGCCTACAAACAGATGGTTTGCACTTTTGTGTGGGTGCGTCTTTGAGAATGTGCAAAAGCAGAACTGGTTTGTATGTGCGAATAATATGTTTATATTGTAGAGGAAGAGTAAAGTGGCAGAGATTGTGGTGCTGAGCTGGAGATGTGTGGCAGTTTGGTATTTTGAAACTCAAGTGTGTCATAATAGATCTCACCTTGGACTTGAGAATACATCGGTATACAAAGGAGTTAAAGGTTGGCCCAATGTCTGAAAGGTACCTGGGTCTTGATGCTGCAAAACAAGCCCAACATTTAGCCCTCTACCACTATGCTAAATAGTTGGGATCAAGTTATTGTGCAGATTCGGTGTATTTGGTTTTTCCAAACATGGTGCTGCACAATTCAGTGTTTCTTCTACCATTATTCAAGTAGGGTACCTTGCCCTGTCAACATAACCAAGCGCACTGCCTACCAAATTCCTCACACCCCACCCTGCTCCTTCACTTCCGAATGGTGAGCAGAGATTTTTGCGGCTCTGCTCAGATTCCAAACGGCGCACAATACAAACGTAAGCTCTTCTTGGGGGTCATTGATGCCCACATCCAGTAGTTATGGTGTGAGAAGTGGGGGACACCCTGGACAAGTCTCCCTCCCATCACAGGGACACATAGAGACATACAAGCCAAACAACCATTCACTCTCTCACTGACACCTAGAGACAATTTAGAGTTATCAATCAGTCTAACATGCATGTTTTTGGTCTGTGGGAGGAAACTGGAGTACCTGGAGAAAACTCACGCATGCACGGAGAGAACATGCAAACTCCACCCAGAAAGGCTCCTGGCTGGGATTCAATCCGGCATCCTTCTTACTGAGAGGTGGCAGCTCTACTAACTGCGTCACCGTGCTTCCTGAGACTAGTTCTAGTTTTTTTCTTATATTGCTTAAAAGTATAGTTTTCTCAAATTATTTGGTCAAAAATAGGCAACATGCTGACTTCCATTTTTGTGTGTGGCTGCATGTTGGACAACGAAAGGTTTTGTTTGTTTAACCAGTGACTGATGAATTGTTTAAGCATAAAATCCCATCTAACTCCAGGTTTTAGTGTTGTTTTCAATGTAATACATTTTAAATAGTATATGTCATCACTATAACACTTGCATTTTGTTTCTCACAAATCTAGAAGTTGATTTTTTTAATGTTTGGGAGGGCATTATTCTGTCAGTCACTGTGACTACTTACATTAGTCTGACTGGTGTCAGTAGTGTTGGCTCATTTTCTTTTGATTTGATTAGGTCCGTGATGTAAGTCTAGGCATATCACATGGCCATATAAATTTTGTGGTTTCTCGAAAACGGGGTTTGTGGCCATAAATCAGAATCGGAATGCTTTTTATTGTCATTGCACAAGAAGCACAACCAAATTTCATTTTAGTACAGTTGTCCAAAGAAAGCAACAAAAAGAAAACCAAATAACATAAGACATGGGTAGATGGGTGCCTGGGGCTGCAGCCATCAAGGGAGGTGCTGCCCTTTTCGTTAGATAAGGAAAAGGGAACCACGAGGAAAGAGGAAGTAAAAAAAAAAAAAAAAAAACCCCTCACATTGTGCCCCTAATAGGACATTGTGTGAGGTTGCAAAAAAACCTCAGCACAAAAAGGCAACATACAGAGATGACATAATAAGACATATGCATGTGGAGTGGGATGGGGGGCTCACAGCACAGGCCACCCAGTGAGTGACGCAGCCACCTGGTGCCTTGCATCTGACCTAGGTTACTGCACCAGGGGTGCAAAAGGAGGAAGGCCAGCAAAGGCGGTGAGTTTGAGGGGAGTGTGTTTATAGCTATGCAAGTGAGTGTATGCACGTGTGCATTTGTAAGTAAGTCTGTGAACACTTGCCCAGATATCCCCCTCAGCCATAGTCCATGATAAGTGATGATGCGTTTATCAGCCGGCTTCGGCGGAGCTCTTACACTGATGTCCTTGGGGAAGGGAACAGGTAGGGGGAGCAGAACATCTTGTTCACATAACATCCAGGAAAATTTGAGATAGTCAGCCTTCTAAGGCTGACACGGGGGAGTCGGATTCAGATAACATCAGTTGTTTTGGGTCAGGTCAACTTGGTTAATTTCCGTCTACCTAACAGTCTCACTGGTACATCTCAATGGTGACTCCAAACAGCCAAATTTGTGGTCAATTCCGCCGAGGCAAGCTTGCAACTTCTCCACGATCAATTCCTTCCCACCAGCGAGATTCAGGAGCCACAAGTAGCCTGTGATTCTCAGCAAGAATCGCATCCAGCTTACGGCTCAGCTCACACAGCATCTGAATCTGAGTGTTCACAGCACGGCACATCCCTTCACACAGTCCAGGCAGCTTCACAATGGCCAGAACAGCTGCCAATGTTTTCCGAATTTGTCGATATGGTAACTACCAACTCCAAAAAGCAGAAATCCTGTTATCATAAATCCAATTATGTACAAGTATACATCTTCAACGTCCTCGACCAACAATATGGACAGACACACGAGCTTCCACTGCCCCAGGAATCTATCGGGTATCCGGCTGCAAGTGTCCCATCGGTGCACAAGTGCTCTCCTTCGCCCTGTCTTCTCATCGAGAAAATTTGATCAATTGTGTTGAAAGACCAGCTGACCAGATCCATGACTTACAATTCGGAAAGTATGCACAGAGAGGCTCCAAAACATTCACAGGACAAAGAGCAAAAGCAGGGGAAGGGGCGGGAGGAAGAAAAAAGTGTCTGCCTTCACCGAGAGCAAATGGTCTGTAGCTTTTTTTTTTTTTTTTTTTTTTTTTACAAATTGTTTTCTCATTCCACAAAACATGACCTTCAAGCCCATAGGAGGAGTTGAAGAGGTGATGAGCCACCAAACAAACAAATTCACAACACCAAAGTAATCAGTTGGGAATCTGTTTGTTGGGCTCCTCAGATTGAAGAAGTCCTTTAGATGAAGGATGAAACGTCTCAGCAAAAAAAAAAAAAAAAAAAAAGAAAAGAACATAAACCATCCAGATGACCTGACTGAACATTGTTGGATTTTTACCTGGATTATTGAGCATGAACTTTGGTGTTTTGAACCACTTTGGTATGACTGTCTCAGAGGAGTTGATGGGGGAGAGAGCAGGCCCCGGGGGCCATCTTAGCTCCAGCAAACTGTTTTTTTCCCCACTATGGAGTATGTTGTTTGTGGGAGTCAGTTTGTTTGGTGGCTCCTCAAATTTAAGAAATCCTTTGGATGAGGGATGAAACGTCTCATCAAAAAAGAAAAAAAAAAAGAAACTGTCCAGATGACCTGACCGAACATTGTTATTCAATTTCAATAAATCATTTAAGAAAATGAGTCAATTTGTCGTAGATTAGCCTATGGCAGCATAACAAGCCAACCTTAATTATAGGATTAATCAAAAGGAAAGTTTTAAGCCCAGTCTGAAAACTGGACAAAGTGTCAGCCTCACGGACAGAAACTGGAAGTTGGTTCTACAAGAGAGGAGCCTGATAACTGAAAGATCTGCCTCCCATTCTGCTTTTGGAAACTCTAGGAACCACAAGTAAACCTGCAGTCTGAGAGTGTGGTGTTCTGTTAGGAAAATATGGAACAATAAGATCTATACTATAAGATAAAGCTAGGTTGTTGGGAGCTTTGTAGGTTAGTTGTAAGATTTTTCATTTAATTCTGGATTTGACAGGGAACCATTGGAGAGAAGCTAAAACTGGAGAAATATGATCTCTCCTACTAACTCCAGTTAAGACTTTGGCAGCAGTATTTTGGATTAACTGAAGACATTTTAAAGAAAACAAAAATTTAGAAAACAAACACAAACAGTTTATTTTTACATGTATTGACCTATAATTTGGTGTAGTAGTAGTAGCTAAAACTGATCCCCAGCACATATTCACAATGCAAACAAATTGTGGAAGAACTTTGTTAGTCTTTGTAAAGGTATAGCCTTAAATGTCTTTTATGGAGAATAGCATCTAGATCTATGCACTTGTACTCTTTGCTTTTGTTGCCAAAGTCTGTATTTGAACTTTTATCAGATCCACTCAAATATTTTTTTTTTTAGTTGTGGCATAACAATTCCTCTTTGTTGTCATGTTATACAAAGAATTCAGACACTCACCATGCTACTTTCTCCACGCCTTTGTGTGCATATAAAGATATTAAGCAGCCGATGATGAATAACTTGTAACAGATTATGTGATTTAAGGAGGTGTCATTTGAGATTTATGTTTCATTCAGTGACTCGAGGCAATCTGTGCTCTAATTCAGTTGGCGCTATCGCCAGTGACTTCTGCTGGAGCAAGGAAAGACTGGCTGTCACGATGCATTTATATTACAATTTAGGTCTCACTAGATTTGTAAGAAGCTTATTTCATTTTGGACATTTTTCTTTGAATGCAGCCCATACACTCGAGTCCAGTACTTAATGTTTTAAGATAAAATCTTCTCAAAAACATATTTCATACTCAAAGACTACAAAACAGATTAAAAAAATAAAAACATCGAGAATGTCATGAATTTAGGTCAAACCATGTGAATCTGTTTAAAAGGTAGTGTCAGTGAATGATAAGTTATTTTTATCTCTCATCAGCCATAATCCTTATGAAATTAAGAGTGTAACAGCTCAAGTGTAGATTATGCTGAAGACATTAAAAACTAAAAATATTCTATGGGAAATATTTTAATTTTTATTTGGTCATTTTGGCAAATAATTATTGACAAATTGCTCAACAAGGAGATGCTTCTGGCCATCAACATTCTTTTGGCTGCTCACTGGGCTGTGACTATTGGAGATTACTTGGTGACAAAATAGTGAGAAAGTAAAAAAAAGGCAAATTTGTATTAATGTTTTACTGAATTTAGTTTGTGCAGGACCAAGCAACCAGTGAGCTGAGTGGTGTTGCATTTCGAGCAGCCATTTTTGGAAAATCCCAACAGGCTTTTGTGTGCACAGCAGACAGGTCAGACACAAAATTTCATAGCCAACATGGTACCGGCCTTAACTTGCTTTTTACTCACCTTGGCATTTTTTGAATTGAGATTAGACTTATTTTAAAATATTTTTTACTTATCACTGAGTGATTTTTCAGCCTGGCCGTTCAGACCTGTACCTCCAAATGTTTTCTACTCTATACATGCAGATTTTTAAAATGCAGCACTAGCCCACTAAAATTTACAGAAACATGTAGATGCATGCAACAACTTTTATTCTGAGAGGAAAAAATTGTTGCACAAGTGTTGTAAACATGTTCAAATCTCCAGTAGCAAGACTGTGAGCCTCTGTGACTAATGCATGGAAATCAAGAACCCCCCTGCAAATGTTAAATACTCCCAGAGTATTTTGAAGGTATTTGGAGACTCCCTCACAAATACCATTCACTAACCATATGCCCGAGCCACCTCAACTGGCTCATCTCCATATGGATAAGTAGCGGCTCTACTCTGAGTCCGTCCCGGATGACCGAGCTTCTCACCCTATCTCTAGGGGAGAGCCCAGACACCCTGCTTAGAACACTCATTTCGGCCGCCTGTATCCGTGATCTCGTTCTTTCGGTCACAACCCAAAGCTCATAACCAGAGATGAGGGTAGGAACGTAGATTGACTGGTAAATTTAGAGCTACGCCTTTTGACTCGGCTCTCTCTTCACCATAACAGACCGGTACAGCACCCGCTTCTCTGCCGACGCTGCACCTATCCACCTATCGATCTCACGCTCCATTTTTCTCTCATTTGTGAACAAGACCCCAAGATATTTGAACTCCTCCACCTGGGGCAGGACCTCCTCCCTGACTCGGAGAGGGCACTCTATCCTTTTCCGGCTCAAGACCATGGCCTCGGATTTAGAGGAACTGATCCTCATTCCGGCCGCGTCACACTCTGCTGCGAACCGCTCCAGCAAAAGCTGTAGATCACAACTTGATGAAGCCAAAAGGACCACATCATCTGCAAAAAACAGAGAAGCGATCCTAAGGCCACCAAAACAGATCCCCTCAACATCTTGGCTGTGCCTAGAAATTCTGTCCATAAAAGTTATGAACAGAATCGGTGACAAAGGACAACCTTGGCGGAGTCCAACTCTCACTGGGAACGAGCCAGTCTTACTGCCGGCAATGCGGACCAAGCTCTGACACTGGTCGTACTGGGACCTAACAGCCCATATCAAAGGGCCTGGTACCCAATACTCCTGGAGTACCTCCCACAGGGCTCCCCGAGGGACACGGTCGAATGCTTTCTCCAAGTCCACAAAGCACATGTAGACTGGTTGGGCAAACTCTCACACACCCTCCAGGACCCTGCTGGGAGTGTAGAGCTGGTCCACTGCTCCATGACCAGGACGAAAACCGCACTGCTCCTCCTCAATCTGAGGTTCGACTATCCGACGGACTCTCCTCTCCAGAACCCCCGAATAGACCTTACCAGGGAGGCTTGAAAGTGTGATCCCCGTGTTGTTGGAACACACTCTACGGTCCCCCTTTTTGAATAGGAGGACCACCACCCCAGTCTGCAAATCCAGGGGAACTGCCCCCGATGTCCATGCAATATTGCAGAGTTGTGTATGCTAACACAACCCCACAACATCCAGCACCTCAAGGAACTCCGGGCAAATCTCATCCACCCCTGGGGCCCTGCCGCTGAGGAGCTTTTTAATAACCGTGGTGACCTCAGCACCAGAGATTGGAGAGCCCAACCCAAAGTCCCCAGGCTCCGCTTCCTCAGTGGAAGACGTGCCGGTGGGATTGAGGAGGTCTTTGAAGTAATCTGCCCACCGAACCACGACATCCCGAGTTGAGGTCAGCAGAACACTACCTCCAATATAAATAGTGTTGGTGGCATACCACTTTTCCCCCCTGAGACGCCAGATGATGGACCAGAATTGCCTCGAAGCCGTATGGAAGTCATTCTCCTTGGCCTCTCTGAACTCCTCCCACGCCCGGGTTTTTGCCTCAGTGACCACCCAAGCTGCATACCGCTTGGACTGCCGGTACCCATCAGCTACTGCCGGGTTCCCACAGGCCAAAAAGGCCCGATAGGACTCCTTCTTCAGCCTGACAGCATCCCTCACCACCGGTGTTCGAGGGTTACCACCATGACAGGCACTGACAACCTTGCGGCCACAGCTCTGATAAGCCATCTCGACAATAGAGGCATGGAACATGGCCCACTCGGACTCAATGCCCCCCGCCTCCCCCAGAACGTGTTCGTAGCTTTCTCGGAGGTGGAAGTTAAAGCTCGTCTCACGGGAGATTCTGCCAGACGTTCCCAGCAGACCCTCACAATACATTTGGGTCTGCCAGGTCTGACCGGCATCCTCCCCCACCATCGGAGCTGACTCACCACCAGGTACTGGTCAGTGGACAGCTCCGCCCCTCTCTTTACCCGAGTGTCCAAGACATGTGGCCACAGATCAGATGAGACAACAACAAAGTCGATCATCGAACTGCGGTCTAAGGTGTCCTAGTGCCAAGAGCACATATGGACACCCTTATGCTTGAACATGGTGTTCGTTATGGACAATCCATGACCACCACAGAAGTCCAACAATAGAACACCACTCGGGTTCAGATCCGGGGGGCCATTCCTCCCAACCACATCCCTCCAGGTCTCACTGTCATTGCCCACGTGAGCGTTGAAGTCCTCCAGTAGAACAAGGGAGCCCCCAGGAGGTGCACTCTCTAGTACCCCCTCTAAGGACTCCAAAAAGGGTGGGCAATCTGAGCTGCTGTTTGGCGCATAAGCACAAACAACAGTCAGAACCCATTCCCCCACACGTAGTTGGAGGGAGGCTACCCTCTCGTTCACCGGGGTGAACACCAATGTACAGGAACCAAGATGGGGGCAACAAGTATGCCTACTCCTGCTCGGCGCCTCTCGCCAGGGGCAACTCCAGAGTGGAAGATTGTCCTACCCCTCTCAAGGAAACTGGTTCCAGAGCCATGTGTTGAGGTGAGTCCGACTATTTCTAGCCGGAACCTCTCAACTTCACCAGCTTAGGCTCCTTCCCCACCAGAGAGGTGACATTCCACGTCCCAATAGCCAGCTTCTGTAGCCGAGGATCAGACCGCCAGGGTCCCCACCCTCAGCCACCACTCATCCCACATTGCACCCGACCCCTTTGGCCCTCCCACAGGTGGTGAGCCCATGGGAAGGGGGACCCACATCTCCTCATCGGGCTGTACCCGGCCGGGCTCCATGGGTAAAAGCCCGGCCACCAGGCACTCGCCAACGTGCCCCACCTCCAGGCCCGGCTCCAGAGTGGGGCCCCGGTGACCCACGTCCGGGCAAGGGAACATTGATTCCATTCATTTTGCTTATCATAGGGATCTGTGGGCTGCACGTTGTCTGGTCCCTCACCTAAGACCTGTCTGCCTTGGGTGACCCTGCTAGGGGCATGAAGCCCCTGACAACATAGCTCCTAGGATCAGTGGGGCACTCAAACCCCTCTCCATGGTAAGGTGGCAGCCCAGGGAGGAGTTAAAAGGAGTATTGTTAAAATATCAATTTTATATAGCTGACTGTTTGAGTTTATGAAGCCTCCTTCGGCAGGAGGTTGAGGAGCATTAAGTGTAGAACCACTAGATTGAGGAACAAATTACCCTGAAGCTGTTAGAGTCATGAATCCCTAACCAGAAAAATCACTGCAATGCTATTTTAGTTGGAGATTTGACACATTATCTGTGCTGCTGATTGTCCATGCTGCTGATTTCTTACCTTAAGCTGCTATATTCATACCCATCTGCTCACAACAGACTCATGGGGTCCGAGATGGTGTATAGGCAGGGCTGCTGACTTGGGACACAAAGGTCATGGGTTCGATCCCCAGTCATTGCTCACCTCATGGTGCCTCTGAGCAGGACACCCCATCCCCAGTTGCTCCCCAGTCACTCTCAATAGCTGCCCACTGCTCCACCTGGTGGTGGATGGGTTAAATTAAGAGAGCCTATTTCGCCATTGTATGGGAACATGATGACAATACATACACATTATTATTATGTTCAGGCTGCTGTTTAATACACCTTTTTATAGTATGTTATTATTGTTTAGCTTATATCTTAGATCCTTGTACACTGTTTCTTCTTTTCTTTAATATACTTTATGTTATTGCTATTTTTGGGTGTAACTGGAACCTTGGGTACACAGTTTTGTTCCCCCTCAGGTACTATGTGGATGCAAATGACAATAAAGTCACCTTGAACCTTGAATATTTACACTAATGCTCCCTCATAAATATTTAGTTACTAAACTTTTTTTTTTCAACATAGTTGTATTCTTATATACAACTGGGGCGGCTGTGGCTGAGTGGTTAGAGCAGTCGTCCTCCAATGCAAGAGTTGGGGGTTCGAACCCCACAGCAGTCACATGCCGAAGTGTCCTGGGCAAGACACTGAATCCCTCATTGCCTCCGATGTGTGTCCCATCAGTGTATGAATGTGATAAAGCTCTGATTAGTCTCTTTAGAATGAGTTGTTCAATTAGCTTTGTAGAGATCTGGTAGAGTGTTGTATGAATGGGTAAATGAGGACACAGGTTGTAATGTAAAGCGCTTTGAGTATCTCAATAAGATAGAAAGGTGCTATATAAGTACAGTCCATTTACCATAATATATTTTTCCTCAATATGCTTTGCTCCCCAAATCATTAAAGTTTACATTTTAACATTTATTGCTTCAGTCAATGACCCATTTTAAATTTGGTAAACACATCTGAGATGGGGCAGAGATAGGATAGACGTAGGACATCCAACTTGGGACCAGAAAGTCACAGTTCGACTCCCGGCCATGCCCACATGTCGTGATGTCTTTGAGCAAGACACCCAATCCCTAATTGCTCCCCGTGCACCTACATAGCTGCACACTGCTCCACCTGGGTGCATCTCACATGTGATGCGTGATGGGTTAAATGCAAAGAACTAATTTCACAACATGCAATAATGACAACACATAGCACTGTTACTTTACTTTACATCCAGTGCACATGCTGCAGGTCTCTCTTGTAAATGAGTCCCCAAGGCTCAATGGGATTTACCTGCATAAATAAAGATTGGATGAATAAATGCTTGTTTAACTATTTGCATACTGTACATATGCCATGAATACATTCAGACAGTATGCTAAAAGAAAATTAAACCATCAAAACTTTTCAATGTGTCACCATTATCTGTTTAAATTGATAATCATAGTTTTTGTGTGTGTGTGTGTGTGTTTTTTTATTACTCCAAGAGACACATTAATTTGTAAATCTACATTTGGTATTTCTCAGATCATCACTGATGACTTTTCTTTGGCGGTGTGTTGTTAGTTAAAGTCACTGTTGTAAAACAAACTGTTTTTATCGTGTCAAGAAAAGGATATTACATGCAGCTGGTCATGAACATTAATTAACATGAAGTAAAGTGACCTAGGTAGTACTTTAGTACTTTATGTAGTACAGAATCAACAGCTGACATATTGGTATTTTTACCAGATTTGCTGACCACACTGACCTTAAGAATACTTGCCGTTTGCGTGTAGAAATGTGAACAGTTTTTTTTTTCTGCAGTGCACCTCTTTATTAAAATGTTACATGATATGCAAAACTTTGCAGTAAATCTTACCCCTGTAGTATGACATATCCTGAGATATATTCATACATTAAACGGGTTCACTCATCTTTCTGGACTGTATGATGTCGTGCTTTGAATTTAACAGAAATGTGGACGTGAGACGTTAATTATCTTTGACTCACCAAGCGAGTGGGTCATTTATTAACAGAATCAAGTTTAACACATCACACATTTACATTAATTTGGCAGAATATGAAAATAACAACATAATTAATCAGCTTTACAACCAGGAAAACCATACGGCCATGATTTTCCGTTGCTACATCACAGACATTAATGAAAACATCTGGATTAATTTTCTAGCAGATAGGAGAGTTTAAAGATGGAAAGATGAAGTTTATCTGAGAGAGATGTGTGAGGGAATTTGTCTGTTTTAACCAGAACAGCACGCTCTTTTGGAAATCAGCTTGTCCCAACAGTACACTTTTGGTGAAGGTCGACTTTTACCTTTTCTGAAGATAGATCAGTTCCGGCGTGGAGTCTCATTTCCAACCACTGTTCAGCGTCTCCGTGAGAACAGCTAAATACCTCGAGAGTCGTGTGACGTTATCCAAACAGAAGTTATAATTCCCAAAATCGTCTCTGGTTCAGCTTGGTTCTAATTCAGCAGCATCCATGAACGCCTGCGTTTGCATTCTGGAACTCCCAAACTCTCTGCATCTGAATTCCAAAAACTCTCTGCTTGAACTGCTACTCCATCTTCAAGACTGAGCTTACAGCAGCTTCAAGACTGAGCTGAACTCTCTGAACTCCAAAACTCTGAACTCTCTGAGCTGAACTCTTCTGTTGAACTGGGAAGTGCCACATTTAAATGGGCTCTACTTCCGGTTCATTTGAGAGCTTTTGATTGGTCGATGGACCAAAGCAGAGGTGTGGTTTGTGATGTAAGGTGTTATGGAAAGTCAAGGATTGTTTAAGAACAGACAGAAAGATTGTTGGAGAAAACCAGTCTTCGTGGAGCCACTCACCAAGTATCTCGCTGTAAAAGTTAAACATGACATTTCTTTTCAGTAAACTTCTTAGTTGACCGAACCTCGAACTTCGACACACTTACAAATTTGCTCACTTCAAAGCAGACGATCAAGAAATTGAATCATTACTCTGTAACGTACTCTAACTTGATTTCTCTTTGAATTGAGGATTAAGAATCATTACTACTGTTTAAGTAAATAAAAATGAGTAGTTCACTTCAACATGTAAACATTGTTTGAACTAACACAATTTGATTATCAAAACATTTGTAAAATAGTAATGATCATAGAGAATTGTCTTTTTCCACTTGATTAATTCAAGAAAGAAAGTCTCAGGATGGGTCAAACTGTATTTCTGGATTCAAATCAATGAAATGACAGTTTCTGTCCATCTGGTCAGTTTTGACATCAGGCCTAGTCCACTACACCCCCTTGATGTAAAATAGTGAAACAGCTTCTCATCTTTGTTTCATATGCTACCTTGGTCCCCAAATTATCATAATGCATTCACTGTCCTTCCAAGGTTTTGTGAATGCTGTAAGGTAAAATAAATGCAAATTTTTGGGTCATGAAGCATAACCTGGATAAAATCCTGTTTTCAGTGTATCAGACTCTTAGATTCAATGAAACGGACTCTTCCCTTAGAGTTATTTGACATTATAGATAGTTACCAGCAAAGTTGACTTGTGTAAAAGAACGCTATAGCTCATAAAGTCTCTTAAAAATTGCTGTGGCTGTGTGTATTTTTGTTGTGTTGGAGAGTGAGCCATATTGTTTGTTGCTGGAGTTTTACTTCCTCTTTTCTGTTCTTGCA
Source organism: Nematolebias whitei (assembly GCF_014905685.2). Taxonomy (NCBI): domain Eukaryota; kingdom Metazoa; phylum Chordata; class Actinopteri; order Cyprinodontiformes; family Rivulidae; genus Nematolebias; species Nematolebias whitei. The sequence goes on from NC_056507.1 coordinate 36,382,142, forward strand.
TTTTTCATTCTGTGTAAGATTTTATTTTTATTTCTTCTAATTTCTGTTTTACAACATAACCTTTTTCCCCCCACCTAAAAAGTGTCAAGTTAGTACTCATAAGGAAAAAAAATCACAAAATTTAAATAATATGGATATATTTTGACAAAAGCTCAACCACAAGTATTTCAGTCTTTCTAAAGTTTAGGCAAGTGTAATATGACAAAGAGAAAACCATAGATGAAGAAAATTCAAATTAAATCTTGACTCTAGTCAAGATTTAATTTGAATTTTCTTAATCAGTGACTTTCTGTTTGACACTGACTGTTGAAGAACCAGGGCAACAGTTGTTGTATGCTCAGACTCTCCCATCTCACCTGCTGAAGCTTGTTACTCCTTCAGTGCTGATCATGGGTGTCTTGGTGACCTCTCTCACTATTCACCTTATGTTATGCTGTTTATTTGTCATAAACAGGTTAACACAGGGTTAACAGTGCAATGAAATGTTCAGGATGAGAAGAAAAGATTTGACTCGCTAAAAAACAAACAAGAAATACTAAAGCATACAACAAGGGTAGAAAATAAAGTACCAAAAGTATAAAATACAATATTTACAAGGTCCGAAAGAAAAATGGTAAACAAAAACATGGTAGAATATAATGGTGCAAGTAGGATGAGTTCATTTGAATACGTATTTCACAGGTAGTAATATAAGCTTAAAGTCACATGATATATATTGCACATAACTAACATAAACAACACAGGTTGTGTGACAAATTATTGCACAGGATGAATTTTGATGGTAAGGTACTGACATACATGATACAGTATATGGCATCTATGGCACGAGATAGTCTATATATGAGAAGCCTGATCAAGAAAGCTTATCAGAGACTCTACTTCCTCAGGCGGCTGAGACGAGCTGGTCTGGGAAGCTCAGTCCTCACCTCCTTCTACAGGTGTGCAGTGGAGAGCATCCTGTGCTCCAGCATCAACGTGTGGCATGGAGGCTGCACAGCTGCAGAAAGAAAAGCTTTGCAGAGAGTGGTGAAGGCTGCACAGAAGTCTGTTGGAGTCAGCCTCCGCACCATCACGGACATCTACACCTCTAGATGCAGGAAGAGGGCCACCTGCATCACGAAGGACCACACTCACACATCACACACACTTTTTGCCCTTCTCCCCTCAGGAAGGAGGTTAAGGAGCAATAAGTGTAGAACCATTGGACTGAGGAACAGCTTCTACCCTGAGGCTGTTAGACTCATGAATATCTAACCAGGATAATCACTGTGAAAAATCACATCATGTTGCTGCTGATCCGTTTCATGTTGCTGTGTTCATGTGTGCTCATCTGCTCACACAGACTCATGTTCGTGCTGCTGTTTGACGTAATATTTTTATGCTATTAGTGCTTAGTGTATTATTTAGTTTATGTTTTTCATAGTTCATGTCTTAGATCTTATTGCTGTTTTTCTTTTACATTTTATTGATGAATGGAACTGGGACCCTGTGTACATAATCTCGTTCCACCACATGTACCACATGAGATGCAAATGACAAATAAATATCTCTGAATCTCTGAATCTGAATCTTATATATGACATGCATAACATACTGTACATACATGATACATCCACATAGTGAAGGAGCAATAAACATATATGTCATTGATGTGGCTTAGTGTAATGTTATTGTGAATAGTTCAGTGTTATTTATCGAGAGTTCAGTAATCTGACAGCTTGTGGATAATAACTGTACTTTTGTCTTTTTGTACGTGATGGCACACTCTTGTATCATCTGCCTGAGGGTAGTAGAAGGAAGAGTCCTTGTGCTGAGTAGGTGTGGTCCTTAATGATGCTGCGTGCTTTATGCAGACATCGGCTGTGCTAGGTGTCCTGGATGGTGTCGAGACTGCTACCAGTGATTTCCTCTGTTGTTAGCACCACCCTCTGTAGTGCTTTCTGACTGGTGCAGTTCCCGTACCACCCTGTGATGCAGCCTGTCAGCAGGCTCTCAATGATTCATATGTCTGGCTACTTCGACGGGCTGTACTGAAATGTAATTCTGTTGTGCTTTGGTGCAATGACAGTAAAGCTGATTCTGATGTTCTTGCATAGCCACTCAGTTTGAGAGGAAAGCCTGCTCTTGGTAGATTTAGAAATGTGTCATATTTTACCATTTCTTGATGATGAAATAAGTAAATAACTAGAACGTCTCCTGGGTATGTTTTGATCCTTGGCCTTTTGTATTCCCCCCCCCCCCCCCCCACACACACACCAGTTTGTACTTTTTAATCATCTTTTGGTTCAGTTATTATGACAGTCACTCTAGAAATGTGAGTATTTATGAAATCACTTGTTATATATTACACATTATTTTTAAATTGGCATTATTAGGTTAAAAAAAGATTTATTTTTGACTTTTTGAAGATGTTTTGTGTGTGTGTGTGTGTGTGTGTGTGGGGGGGGGGGTGTCTCTGTGTTTATAGAAAGCCATTTTATATTGTCCATCAGCAAAAAAGCATAAAACATACAAGGGGTAAATTCATTTTATTGGCTCTCTATATTCTCTCATTAAATATTCCTGCATGACTCAGACACCACAACAACCAAAACCTTTTATTAAAAATAAAATATATATTCTTTAAGTATTTCATTCATAGCCTCCCTCTGTCTATGTGTGGGGGGAAGGGTTCTGACTGTCGTTTGTGATTATGCACCAAATGGCAGTTCAGATTACCCACCCTTTTTGGAGTCCTTGGAGGGGGTACTGGAGAGTGCACCTCCTGGGGACTCCCTTGTTCTGCTGGGGGACTTCAATGCTCATGTGGGCAATGACAGTGAGACCTGGAGGGGTGTGGTTGGGAGGAACGGCCCCCCGGATCTGAACCCTAGTGGTGTTCTATTGTTGGACTTCTGTGCTCATCATGGATTGTCCATAACAAACTAGGAATGGGGCCGATCCGATCCAGTATTGGTATCGGCCTCCGATACTAGCATAATTTACGTATCGGATTTTCCGATCCACCTGCCGATATTTCCGATCCATGATGCAAGTTTGCTTCAAACTATGGAATGGATTTCCTGAACGGCGGTGTGTCTCATGAAGCCAGAGTAATAAGACCCGCCTCACATACAAGAAATCCAGTTCATAGTTTGCAGCCAGCTACAACGTGAGGGCTGAGTTAGCAGCACTGTGGCTAACAGCTAACAAACTTTTCATCTAAACATGTCCGCTGTGTGGAAGTATTTTACACTAAACACCACAAAACAAGACAGCATCGTGCAATGTCTACAGAGCCATAGCGCCACATTAAACCACGTTAAAGTTAGTTTTACAATGGACATTCGGGCTCCGTGGCTACAGCGGGGCACTACACTTTGGTCAAACCGAAAGAGGTGACTCGACCCCGGCCAGCCGCGTCCAATCTGCCCCACTCAATCTGCCTGTCTCCGAGGAGGGACAGACTGAGTGCGGCTGCCCCAAATCAGGCTGCCTGCTTCGGATTGAACAAGAAGAAGACGTCACTGAAACCATGGAGCTCAAATGTTTACAGAGAAGTTGCTAAACTTCATCATAATTAATGACCAACTACTATCAGTTGTAGAAAATGAAGAATTTCACAGCTTGATACTTGCAGCCAAGATATAATAGTTTACCCTTGTAGTGAACTAGGCCTCCGACCTCAACCTGTCTCTGAAGACCTTCATGGGACAGGAACGTTGGTTACGTACTGTAACCCCAGATTCTATGAATATAGGCGTAGCCCTTTAAGGCTGTCGCTGATGGGTTTATCCCGTTATGCAGAGCATAAGCACTGAAAAAATTTAGTCCACGCCCACCTGCTGTGTGGGCCCCACCCGGTCCGTATAAATTACGTTAAGAGCGGGAAATCGGCTCCCAAAATAGCTTTTTTCTTCAGCCATTTAGGAGCCAGTGAGGCCCGACGCTTAAAGGGCTACGCCTATATTCATAGAATCTGGGGTTACAGTACGTAACCAACGTTCTATTTCATATAGGCTTCGCCCTTTAAGGCTGTCGCTGATGGGTTAAGGGCGAAGCGGATGTAGTCCTCGCCTCACTGGGTCCATTCGAACACAGTAAGAAGCGGAAGCTTGCCCAAAAAAAAAACGTCTTGTCACTCAGCTCCCCGTGTGCATAACTACGCATCGCGTAATTATGTGCCATGCACAGACGCATGTTGTGTAACTATGCGTTCTGACAAAGCATGAACACCCCGGAAAACTTTCAACGGAAAAATGTTGAAAAGAGGAGGGGGGGGGGGTGCATGAACCAACTGGTTCATGGCTGAACAGTATAAACAGATTAATATCCATGAATTGATTATTGATCAAATGAACTGATTGGTAACAATAGTCATGAACTGATTAGTGACAATAGAACCAAAATCACAGACACGACTTGTGACTGATAACAACATCTCACACTGTAATGCATGCAGACAGAAGTGAGCTTAAACAGAGTTCCATGAGAACAACAATATTCATTCTGTTAGAGCACTAAGGACAGAATGTGTCATGGAACGAGCCGTTACATCACGTAGGTAAAAGCGAATAAATGAGCAGGGTGTTGACCATGCAGCCGCAGTGCAAATGTCCTGCATTGACATACCATTATGCAGAGCAGTCCAAGATGCGATACCCCTGGTCGAGTGTGCTTAGAGGTTGACAGGAGGCCCTAAATCTGATGCTCTGTAGGCTTCAGAAAAGGCCTCACACAGCCAGTGTGACAAGCGCTGGATGGATAACGGCGACCTGCAGAAGCATGTCCCCCCCCTTCCCCAGCCTGACAGCAACGTGTCCGTGAAGACTGACCCGTGACGTGGGTCTGCTGAGGGGGACTCCCTCTGACAGAAAACAAGGTGTTTCCCCAGAGTCGGAGGTCTGCTCTCACAGAGGAAGGGACAATGATCATCCATCGTTGTTTTACTGGATCCACATGCAGACGTGCAGAACCACCTCTGGAGGCGTCTCATGTGAAACAAACCAGCGGAACCACTGTGTGAGTGACATCATTTCCAACAGCTTCATGACGGAGACAGCTGTTATCACTTGCCAGGTCTTACGTGACTGAGTTGACTTTAAAAAAGTGTCGAACCTAGTTTGTGATAAACGAGCTTTCATGGTGGTTGAATTTAATTCCACTCCCAGAAAACAAATGTCTGGGCCGGGAAAATCGAGCTTCCTTCCAATTTATGGCGAAGCCCAGATTTAACAAGTGTGATGTCAACACCTGATCCTGCATCAGCGCCTCCTGTCTGGAGTGACAGGAGCAGCAGATCATCCAGGTAAAACAAAAACTCTCGTCTCTGTGTTAGGATGATCGGTATGCGTTCTCTGGATGTTATACAACAGATCCAAAAAACGGTCTCACCCCTCCAATCCGTGAGTAAAAACCCTGTGTTTTCTCTCCGTTGGGGGACTCTGTAGATTACTTTTATCAGAAACACTTGGGTTTCTGCATTAGGGATGAGATTTAGTCTGATGATGACGGGACCGTTTTTATAACTCCTCTGAATGGAGGGGTTCGGGTTGCAAACTGTAACTTGTACCATTTGCATAAAACCTTGTCCATCCATCTGAAAAACGGCGAGCATGTTTTAGCCACTCTACGTAACGTTCGTAGGGTGAACGTGCGTTAAGTGATGTGTCATGTTTTGTACGGCTGTCAGCCGTCCGCCCCTCAACCGCCGTCATGCGTCGCGGGAATGTTTTCTGTGTGATCCCGGGCGAGACTTGAGCTGAGGCGAAGCGTGTGACAGCTGATGACGCGGTGGGGCTGCGCGTTTGACGTCGCTGTGCGAACGTTGAAAAGGCGGAGGGCGTGACTTCATTTACGCCGTGCTGTTGGAGTGAAGGCTGCTAGCCCCGCGGGAGCACACGTTGTTCTCTCGAGGGACGCGCGCCGCTCTCGCTGGAGGGGCGCGCGCTGGAGGGAGGCGGGACTCATTACCGGGTTCTTTCAGCTGCTTCACGTTTAAGCTGCGGTGAGCTGCCGAAAGCTGAGACGCGGTGGGTGACGACTGCCCGCGTTTGATTCGTTGAGACTGGTGTCGTTTCTTGTGAGAGAGGAGGACCTCCACCCGAACCAGCCTGCGGACCACATTTATACCGATGTGAGCTGGTAGCGCCATCAGCTGTGTGTGTGCGCCAGCATCAATGCAGCGCCGTTGGATGGAGGCTGTTCATTTTAGTGATCGACTCGTCATGTCTAGAGCGGCGGTGAGTTAAAAACCTTATTTAAGGACACCGGCTCATGTGGAGGCTGTTCCATCCCACGAGTGCGAGTTGACATCGCTTGAGTGAAAATCGTGCAGCTCGGGATTATAACGAGTTATTTTCACTTACCATCGTGCCCTGTAAGCGACTAGTAATGTCTTAGAGTGGCGGTGAGTTTAAAAAACCTTATTAAGGACACCGGCTCTTAATGTGTGTGGCTGCTGTGAGCTCATCCGGGCTTACAGACTGGCTAAAAAACAGACACTTTGATCATTAATGATGATTTATTTCAACTTTCGTGTCACTTTTACACACACCCTCCGGAGACCGTCATTTTGAGAAACTTCTCTCTCATGAGCTCTGCGATTGTTTGCCCAGAGCGCTGTCTTGCAGGCGAACTCTGGGGAAAACGCTGAGCTGCAGGTTGCCGGAGTGAAGAGGGCTGGATTCTGACGGGCGGGGCTGGTGGTGGAACTCAGCGAGAGCCGCGGCCGTGGAAAGTCGAAGCTTGCTCGCGACGGTCCCTCCAGCGGGACGGGGTGGGCCGCGCGGCTTGATGAGGTGGCGCACAGCCTCTGGCACCTCCTCCGACTGTTTCAATTCGCCAGCATGGTTTGAAACTGCTCTGAACAACGCGTCCGCGATGGGCTTCATCAGGTCTTGTGCAGTTTCTCCGGCAGCGAGGGGAGTAACGAAGCCAGGTGGGTCGTTGGATCATCGTCATCCGCGCTGCAGTCCTCGACAGGCAAACCGTGGGAGAGGCACATATGTTGAGCTGGCGTCAGCTGCCTTACAGAGGGAGTTCTTTGTCTCCAAGGCAGGTCTGCGGCCTTCAGTCCCTTGGACATGCTATATGCTAGCAGCGCACGTTGTTTGCTAACTGCGGCTGCCTGAAAATACATCGATGGGCTCGATTGGAGAGCGTGGTCGCCGTCTGGTTCGTGTTCCTCCGGAGGGACGGGACGCTGCTCCGACCTGGGCAGCTTCGCACCGGAAGCTTCCGTGAGGCTTGGCTCCAGGAGGGGTTACCGAGGAATAGCCCCGCTCGGTGAATCCCTCAACTCTGGTGATGGGAGCGGACTGGGGACCGACTCCTCCAATCTACCAGGAAAGAACCGTCTGCGGCCTCGCCCGTCGAACGTCCCGTTGGAACGCGAGGCCGTATGGATCAAGACGGTGAGCCACAGTGGAGCCCGGTGAAAAACAACCTTCCCGCCAATCATCCGAACTGGCGGGAAAAGGCGAGGGACGTAGAAAAAAGGGGTCCCTTCATGTCAGCCTCCTCCTGGGTTCCGCCGGGCAACCGAGAGGGCGCTGTCGGCCGGGAGCGGTGTGATCGCCGATGCGAAACGAGGTGGGATGGGGTGAGCATTCACTCAGCCCCCCTCCACCTACACTACGCTCCCCAGGAGGGAATGAGCAGCGGGGGCTGCAGCTGAGCACGCCTTGCCCCGGAGGAACCATCCGGTTCGCCCCGAGGGTCGGCGATAAGAGGAAAAGATACAAGATGACGTTGTCCAGCGTGTAGTGACCTGTCACTGGGAAATGTTCCCCGTCGCTTACCTTGGAATAAGACTGCTCGTCATCTTCTCCTCGGGGAGGAGAACTCACCGGACGACCGGAGGTCGACTGCCGGGCCAAGCATCCTTCACAAAGGTTGGTCATTTACACAATTTATCCTCTTTGTTCTTCTGACAGTGCTATATTAGCTCGCTGAAGAAAAAATGGGAACCGATTTCCCGCTCTTAACGTAATTTATACGGACCGGGTGGGGCCCACACAGCAGGTGGGCGTGGACTAAATTTTTTCAGTGCTTATGCTCTGCATAACGGGATAAACCCATCAGCGACAGCCTTAAAGGGCGAAGCCTATATGAAATAGAACTGTTATTTCATTGATTTGAATCCAGAAATACAAATTAGCTCATCAAGAGACTGTTTAATTGTATCCTGAATTAACCAATTGAAAGAACACTCTTCTTTTTACATTATCATTACTATTTCAGAATATCTTGATAATCAAAGTGTGTTTAGTTCATACCATTTCTAAATGTTGACATGAACCACTCATTTTAAATAAACTGTGAAACAGTCTTAATGATTTTTAAACCTCATTAAAATTAGAAATCAAGTTAAATGTCTATTTACAAAGTAATTATGCATTTTGATCTTCTGTCTGAATGAGGAGTAGTGATGTCGGTCGAAAGTCAGAGACAGTCAGAAAGCAAGTTATTAGAACGGAGTGTCTTGTTTTTAAACCTAGCAGACGGTAAAAAGAAGCAACTGGCACCTGCTTCCTCTCACTTCGCCATAACATTCCTCTGTCTGTACTAATCGTTCGTAAACATTCATGCAGCCTCTCTTGACTTTTAATAACCCTCTGACATCACTAAAACACCCCCCTGTTGGTTGTTTCAACCAATCAGGAAGTACCAAGTGACCAGAAGTGAGGACTCTTTAAAAGTCAACACTTCCTGGAACTATTCAGTCTTCAGTCTTCTTCAGTCTTTGACCGCAGTCTTCCTAGAGTCTTCCATTGAGTCTTCTACTTCTGAGTGGAATCTCTGACTGAAGTCTTCCTGAGAGTTCCTAAGGAACTTTCAGATTTAATCAATAGCTGATGGATTTGACAGTGAGACGAGGGTCCGTCCATCCCAGCTGGAGTCACAGCGCCTCGCTGTGAACTCACCCGGGCGTAACGCCCTACAACTTAGAAGGAAGCTTGTTCTGTTTAACAGAGTAAACCACACGACTTCTGACGATGACCAGCCACCCTGACCGGAGACGCTGTAAAGGGATCGTACTAATGGACTTCTGTTCCGGAGTGGAGGTAGCCCCTGCCTAAGGTAACAAAGTCTCTGCATGTCCTGAAGTGTACCGGGGGTTTGAGCTGGTGTTGAAAGAAGCGTGCTAATTCTGGTCAACAACATACATCTTCCTTCATCCACCTTCCTTTTAAACTTCTCCTTCCTTCCCTTAAAACTTTTCTATTTGCCAGTAATCTAGATGCCTCAATCAGTAATGTTCTGTTGTCTTGTTAGTAAAGTGTGCCAAGTTTTTATTAATCAGAACCAGATCAGCAAATCAATGTGTACATGTATTGATGTTAAATTTTGATTCTGTTAAATAAATGACCGCATTTATTCTGATGGGTCAAAGAAAAATGGCGTCTCATGTCACTGATTAAACAATCCTCACAGTTATCTTGGTCACATGGCATTAATTTAACTCGAAAAAGAAAGAATCCGTTGTATTTAAATAATTAATATTCTTCGTGCTTGAACTACCTTTAAGAATAATTAATTAGTAGTGAAGCTACAGCAAAGCTTACCCCCACATTCACTACACCCTCCAGGAGATATTTATCAGTACAACAGTAGACGATCATTAAAAAAACATGATTTGAAAATTATATTAAAAACAAAAACAGCTACATTATAAAGTGATGTAAAATACTAAAAACAGGAACATGTATGTTGGTTTATGCCATGAACTTAGCAGATGTTTGAAGCCATTTAACATTTAATTTAATTTAATTCATTTATTCATTCATTTAAAAGAAACAAAATTTAAATAAAAAATCATCAAAAAGAAAACATTGAATGAAAAGAGTGCAGAAAGAAGAAAAAAATTCTTATATCTGCCCCTTATTTAAAAAAAATATAAAACAACTAAACAATCACTTAAATTAATCACTTTAATATCCACTTTAAAGCTAGGAATAAAAAGAAACATGTTTTGTGTTAGCAGAATTTAATTCTAACTTTAAAACTTATCCAACATTAATAAAACTTACCTCAAGTTGCCATTTTGGACATACATGCATATATTTGTACAAATTGTACTTGAGAGGAGATTATTACAGCCTCATAAAATCTATGATGATCATGATATCGGAACTGGATCGGTATCGGCCGATATTCAGAGTTAGTTATTGGGATCGGATCGGAAGTAAAAAAAAGTGGATCGGTGTATCCCTATAACAAACATCATGTTAAAGCATAAGGGTGTCCATATGTGTTCTTGGCACCAGGACACCCTAGGTCGCAGTTCGATGATGGACTTTGTTGTCGTCTCATCTGATCTGCGGCCGCATGTCCTGGATACTTGGGTAAAGAGAGGGGCGGAGCTGTCCACTAACCACTACCTGGTTGAGTTGGCTCCGATGGTGGGGGAAGATGCTGGTCAGACCTGGCAGGCCCAAACGTATTGTGAGGGTTTGCTGGGAACGTCTGGCAGAGTCTCCTGTGAGACAGAGCTTTAACTCCCACCTCCGAGAGAACTTCAAACATGTTCCGGGGGAGGTAGGGGACATTGAGTCCAAGTGGGCCATGTTCCATGCCTCTATTGTCGAGACAGCTTACCAGAGCTGTGGCCGCAAGGTTGTCGGTGCCTGTCGCGGTGGCAACCCTCAAACCCGGTGGTGAACACCGGCGGTGAGGGATGCTGTCAGGCTGAAGGAGTTCTATTGGACCTTTTTGGCCTGTGGGTTCCCAGAAGCAACTGAAGGGTACTGGCAGTTCAAGCGACATGCAGCTCAGGTGGTCGCTGAGGCAAAAACTCGGGCATGGGAGGAGTTTGGAGAGGCCATGGAAAATGACTTCCGCATGGCTTCAAGGCGATTCTGGTCCACCGTCCAGCCTCTCAGGGGGGAAAGCGGTACACCACCAACACTGTTTATAGTGGGGGTGGTATGCTGCTGACCTCAACTCGGATGGCGTGGGTCGGTGGGCAGAATACTTCGAAGACCTCCTCAATCCCACTGGCATGCCTTCCACTGAGGAAGCGGAGCCTAGGGACTTTGGATCGGGCTATCCAATCTCTGGTGAAGAGGTCCCCAAGGTGGTTAAAATGTTCTTCGGTGGGGCCCCAGGGGTGGATGAGATTTGCCCAGAGTTCCTTAAGGTGCTGGATGTTGTAGGGTTGTGTTGGCTTACATGACTCTTCAATATTGCATGTATCATCGTGGAAGTTCCCCTGGATTGGACGACCGGGGTGGTGGTCCCCCATTCAAAAAGGGGGACCGTAGATTGTGTTCCAACTACGGGGCATCACACTCTTAAGCCTCCCTGGTAAGATCTATTCGGGGGTTCTAAAGAGGAGGGTCCGTCGGATAGTCGAACCTAAGATTCAGGAGGAGCAGTGCAATTTTTGTCCTGGCTGTGGAACACTGGACCAGCTCTACACTCTCAGCAGGGTCCTTGAGGGTGCGTGAGAGATGCCCAACCAGTCTACATGTGCTTTGTGGACTTGGAGATGGCGTTAGACCACGTCCCTCGAGGAACCCTGTGGGAAACCCTGTGGGAAACCCTGTGGGGGGTACTCTGGGAGTATGGGGTACCAGGCCCTTTGATACGGGCTGTTAGGTCCCTGTATGACCGGTGTCAGAGCTTAGTCTGCATTGCCAGCAGTAAGTCGGGCTCGTTTGCAGTGAGAGTTGGACTCCGCCATGGTTGCCCTTTGTCACCGATTCTGTTCATAACTTTTATAGACAGAATTTCTAGGTGCAGCCAATGTGTTGAGGGGATCCGTTTTGGTGGCCTTGGAATCGCATCTCTGCTTTTTGCAGATGATGTGGTCCTATTGGCTTCATCAGGTCGAGATCTACAGCTATCCGGGATGAAGATCAGTTTCTCCAACTCCGAGGCCATGGTCTTGAGCCAGAAAGGGGTAGAGTGCCCTTTCTGTGTCGGGGAGGAGGTCCTGCCCCATGTGAAGGAGTTCAAGTATCTTGGGGTCTTGTTCACAAATGAGGGAAAAATGTAGTGATAGATCGATAGGCGGATGGGTGCAATGTCTGCAGTGAAGTGGGCACTTTACCGGTCCATCGTGGTGAAGAGAGAACTGAGTCAAAAGGCAAAGCTCTCAATTTACAGATTGAGCTACATTCTTACCCTCATCTATGGTCATGAGCTTTGGGTTGTAACCGAAAAGATGAGATCACGGATACAAGTGGCCGAAATGAGTTTTCTCCGCAGGGTGTCTGGGCTCTCCCTTAGAGATCGGGTGAGAAGCTCAGTCATCTGGGAGGGACTCAGAGTAGAGCTGCTGCTTCTCCATGTCGAGAGGAGCCAGTTGAGTTGGCTCGGACATCTGGTTAGGATGCTTCCTGCACGCCTCCCTGGTGAGGTGTTCCAGACACGTCCCACTGGAAGAAGACACAGAGGAAGACCCAGAACACTCTGGAGGGACTATGTTTCTCGACTGGCCTGGAAATGCCTCAGGATTCCCCCGGAGGAGCTGGCCCAAGTGGCTGTGGAGAGGGAAGTCTGGGCCTCCCTACTTAAGCTGCTACCCCCCGTGACCCGACCCCGGAAAAGCGGAAGAAAATGGATGGATGGATATTTAATTAATTCAACCTTTATTTATAAAGAATAATCTCATTGAGTCTCATTTTCTTGAAAATGAGTCCTCGTACTAAAAATATTAAAAACAGGAACCTGTCTGCATTGATTTTTGCATTGAACTTAACAATTTACGATAAAACTAAGAATATAAAAAACTATTAAAAAAATAAAAATGCATCAAATTCCTTGTGTGTGTGACGGCATAAAAAGGGATATAAAATTACAGAAAGACTGCCATTTAAAGAAATGTACCAGTAGCTTTTATAAAAGAGAATGTCTTGCTACTCAGCTTCTGGGCATCTGATAATATACAACACTTGTGCAAATTAACAACAATTGTTGTGCATAAACCCCAGTGCTAAAATACAAGTTTGATTAATGAGAGAAATTACAGTTTCCCTCAATTGTTTTTTCTGGAGGAATATTTGTTTCTGCACATTTGTCTACTTCTTGCATCTGCTTATGTTTGCATGTGGTGGAGTCTGCTGAATGGACTTGGGCTTACTTTCTCTGTTTTTGTGTCACCATGTTTTGTTGCAGTTCCAGTCAATTATGTGTCAAAACTAGGGGTTGAACGAGTATATAATTTTTAAACTCGACATTAACATAATAAAACCCGAGTAGAACTAGAGTATTTGACGACGTCATAGATCTCAAGATACAAAAATAAATAAATAAATAAAACCGCAAAAAAAGGTAATTATTTACAAAAAAAAGACCAACAAAACATTGGGAGCGTATATTATGCTCCTACCATTTATCATACTGCAAATAAGTCACAGGAAAAACTAAACCATTAGTTATTATTATTAAACTGCAAACGTGAAGAAACGCAGCACGTCAAAAATGAAACTTAAACCGAAACTGGTTCTGGTTCGGTGGATTGGACCCGGTGTTACACCATACTCTGTGACCTGCAACAGTGCAACTCCGCCCCCTACGGTCATACGTGGTCACATAATATGACGTCACTACGGATACTCGACGTAACATTTTTAACATCGATAGATGTCCTAGCAATCGATGTGTAGATTACTCGAGTACTCTGTTAATGCCCTAGTCAAAACAGAGAGAAATTGTTCTGCTTCATAGGAACTGTTTGGTTGTTTTTCTACTCTAAGCTTTATTTGTGTTGTAGCAGACTTTTAGTCATGGTCACATACAGAAAGCCGTAAGAAGCAACCATAACAGGGTACATTTTTCATTATTATTATTCATTTTCATTATTCATTCTAAAGTCAAACCAAAAAGGTCCATGCTCAATAATCTAGGCAGGTATATAATCCAACAATTTTCAGTCAGGTTATCTGGACAAACACTTGACTTAATAAACTTGTTAAGGATCCCTACATTAACAAATTCCACCATATTTCAGTGAACCATAACTGCTGTGTTCTGGATCCAGTAATGAGAAAATATTTACTTGCTCACCATACCAATGAGAAATATGAGCATGTGTTATGGGTGTGTGTAGTTTGTGCTTCCCCCAAGTGGCCAGAATGTCAACTAAATGTTGGGTGAAGTTAATTAGGCTATTTTCTTTACTCATATAAACATCCTAACTTTACTTAAATATTGTTATAAACCTACATATATATGCTTTATTGTTTAATTATACAAACATGCTGTAAATTTAAGAGATGTATGCATTTTATCCCTTGCAGACAGGGGATAAAATCTAAAAGAGAGTGAGCAATAAATCTGAGCTCTAGCAGGCACTGGATCTCAGCCAAAAGTAAATGGCATTTTTTTTAAATCAAAACCAGTGTCTCGCCTTTTGGTCTGGAGCCATCCCATAAATAACAAAATAAAATCATCTCTCGCCCCTTACTGGAACGGGCTCAGTGGCTAACTCTCTCTCAGCTCTGCCTGCAACGGTCCCTGCGGAGGGAGCTCTGCTGCTACTTTCCGCATTTGATTTATTGTTGAGATGCTTAGTAACAGAGAAGTCCAGCTCTGGGGACATGGTCATATTTCCTCCCAACAGTCCCCACCCTACCCGTGTCTGTGGTGATGTATATGTGTGATATGATGAATGGGGATGATCCAGACAGAGATAAACCCAAAGGGTTGTCTCTTTCTGGATTTCTTTAAGGAAAAAGGCTTAATAGTATCCCTAAGGAAAGTGTGCGGTTTATTCTGATGCCAAAGGAGAATACACAAAGTGGAAAATTATTGAAACTTCATTAAAAAGTCAGCATGTTGTGACTAAACCCAAAGAATGCTTTGGGTTTTTACTGATTACATCATTGATGAAGGACTTTAAATCTGTTATGTTCAATATATTTAAACTGCAACTTAAAATCACGTGCCGTGTCTACCACCCAACAGCACTGCATGACTGCCTGCATTTCCCCTTCTACTTTTCTGTTGTTTAAAGCCAGACCATAAATTTGTTTTCCAGACACTGATGAACTCGGGTTTTCCCATGTGCGGTTTGAGTTGTGTGCTTGCAGGGTTTTTGTGTTGTGTTGGTCTGAAATAAATCTGACCAACAATGACAACACAAAGTTTGTTTTCTCAGTCATCCAGGTATATAACAACAAAAAAGG
>NC_056507.1:36397657-36419619 GCF_014905685.2 Nematolebias whitei
AAGCCTCTTGGATGAGGGGCGAAACGTTTCTTTTTAACAAAAAAACGAAGTCCAGATGACATGATTCAACCTTTTTTGTTCAACAATGACAACGTTTAACCAAACAAGGGGATTGATTATTTTGTTCTGTTCATCAGTCAGGCTGAACAGCAGCTACTGGTACAGCTACCAGTGTGCAGAATTTACAAGTACATTTCAACCACAACAGGGCGGCACAGTGGGTCGGTTGGTAGAGCTGCTGCCTCTCAGCGAGACAGTTGCCAGTTTAGATCCTGGCCGGGGCCCTTTCTGGGTGGAGTTTGCATGTTCTCTCTGTGCATGCGTGGGTTTTCTCCAGGTACTCCAGTTTCCTCCCACAGACCAAAAACATGCATGTTAGACTGATTGGTAACTCTAAATTGTCTCTAGGTGTGAGTGAGAGAGTGAATGGTTGTTTGTCTCGTTTGTCTCTATGTGTCCCTGTGATGGACTGGAGACCTGTCCAGGTGCCCCCCACCTCTCACACAGTGACTGCTGGACATGGACACCGGTGACCCCCGCTACCCAAAAAGGAAGAAGCGGGTAAAGATAATGGATGGATGGAACGATGATGTTTTTTCTATAAATGAAAATAAGCAGTTGCTGCCACTTAAACTGATTATAGTAATCAAGATATAAATTGCATTGATTATATTTAAAACAAACAAAAAATGTCTTGATTTACTAATTTAACACCTTTTTAATAATACCATGAGTTTTATTTATTGTTAAACACTCCCGCACATTATTTGGGATTGTAAAAATAAAAATTGTCTTGTGATATTGTAGAATTTTATGTTTTAGAGGTACAATATACAAAAAAGAGAAAACATAGTAATGATATTATAATAATTTAAAAATATTAAAGGATACTACATAATTTTTTTGTTGGGTTTTAACTCATAACCTGGTTGAAACTATGTGAAGATTTTCAGTGACGGAGAGAAAAAATATTTTTTGTTTGGAGAGAATATGTGATTTTTATGTAAACATTTCATTAGTAACACAGTTACAGATTATAACAGGACACAAAATAGTTTTATTCTAAAGTGTTTCGAGAACTCTGTTGAAATTTGCTAAAATAGGCAGAAAACTTAGAGGTCGGCATCTGCCAAGAAAACAAAGACGGATGCATCTTTTTATTACTGACCTGTCATCAGCAACCTTAATTAATTAAAATAAGTTTCCATCAATGTACTACAACTTCTCCTATGCATTTTGTCTTTTCGCACATGTTTCAATAAACATAATGTACCACTTGTAAACTTTTCTAGAACTGTTATTGTTAATTGTGATGGTATAGTCTGCCATTAACGTTTAGTAACTATAATACAGTCAGGGCCCTTTCAGCTAGAAAAATACAACATTTAACACTCGTTCATCAATATGACCCCTACTCTTCTGCTGGCTCTGCAACACTCTCTTCTTAAAGCCAGCAGATTTCTCTTGAACTGTTCAGTAGCCAGAAGGTAGAGCACTGGGTCCAGGCAGCTGCTTAAACTGCAAATGGCTTCACAGAGCTCATAGGACACACCAAGAACGTGGGCGTCAAAGGGGCTCATCGGGCCATGGATCTGCATGAACACCAGGATGATGACTATGAGGTGGTAGGGCACAAAAGAAACGGCAAATACAAGAACAGCTGCAGCGATGAGCTGCAGTGGTTTCCTTCCCATTTGCTGGGCTCCTCGGTTCCTTCCTCCTTTAGAAGGACGTCTCAACACTTGAACGGTTGTTTTGTAAAAAAACAGCATGATGCAGAGAGGGAGCAAGAAACACACTGTTGTTCTGACAAGGATGATTGGTTTGACGGAGTGAAAAGGTTCCTTGAAGTGTTTCAGACACACAGTAACATTTTCTGACCGTTGAACAGTACAAGTTACAAAGATGTCGGGAACAGTGATGAGGATGAGCCCAGTCCATGCACAGACTGAGCATATCTTGGCTTTACTCACATTCCACCAGCGCAGAGAGCTGATAGGGTGCACTGTCCCTACATAACGGTCGAAACTGACCAGCGTCAGGAAAAGTATGCTGCCGTAAATGCTGACGTTAAAGGAGACATTTTTCATTTTGCAAAATGTCTGTAAGTCTTGAGGATCTGGTCTTTGGAATTTGAAGTAGAGGTTTAAGGGGACGATGAGGATCCAGACAGAGTCGCACAGAGCAAGGTTCAACAGAAACACGTTGCTGGTTTTTAAGGTTTTCTCCAACCAGGTGTAGTAAGCTAGAACTGCCAGGTTTCCCAGGATCCCTACAGGAAGGGTGAAGGTGAAGATCGCCAGCAGTACAAAGCAATACCATCGATCATTTTCAAAATACCTACAGAAATCTTCAGAGTCGTTCTGGAAGCTGAGAGCCACATCTGAGGAGAGAACAGGTCGGGGTTAGTACTGTTGAGTCTTGATGTTGTTTGAGACCAAATAATGACGTGAACTCTCAGCAAGTTAGAGAATGTGCTCCAACATCACTGTGTAGCACAAGAGCTGCTCTGCTGGAGAGAGGAAAGCTCTGCAGAGAGTGGTGAAGGCTGCACAGAAGACTGTTGGAGTCAGTCTCCCCACCATCACAGACATCTACACCTCCAGATGCAGGAAGAGAGCCACCTGCATCATGAAGGACCCCACTCACCCAGCACATACACTTTTTGCTCCGCTCCCCTCAGGGAGGAGGTTGAGGAGCATTAAGTGTAGAACCACTAGACTGAGGAACAGCTTCTACCCTGAGGCTGTTAGACTCATGCACCTCTAACCAGTCAAATCACTGTAATGACACTTTATCTATGCTGTTGATTTCTTACCCATCTGCTCACAACAGACTCATGTTCGTGCTGCTGTTTAATACACATTATTTATACTATTATTGTTAGTGTGTATCTTCCTTGTATACTGCTTATTTTTCATTTATTCTTTATATATATATTGCTGTTTCTGGGTGTAACTGGGGCCTTGCGTACACAATTTAATTCCATGTCATGTACCACGTGATGTGAATGACAATACAGTTTCCTTGCACCTTGAATGTGCTGGCTTGACCAAGAACAAAAACACAAACAGTTTGAAATGATGCACATTTACATCTTTTTCAGACACAGTGTGGCCTCACATTAAGCTCTTTATAAGTTGTATACAAAATTTTGGGATAACATTAAACATTTAATTAGTGGATTACTGCTGAAATTTTTAGTTGTTACAAGTAATAAAAAAACGTGTTGTTTCACCTGCAACATGGTCAAAACTCTTGGTTGTATTGGCAGTATTTCAATACTTCTTTTTTTGTATGCCAACACTGACTGTCTTTTTAAAGACAGTTTATTTATGTATTGAGTTATGTTTGAAAATACATAGTTTTTCTATGCATTTGTGTTTTGTTTATCTGTTTGCAAAAAATCTCATAAGCCAGTGGACAGATTTTTTTGAAATGATCAGAAAGTAATCATTGAGTTTTCACTCCAAGACAGCTGACACAGCTAATCCACTATAACAAACATAAAAATGGCCATAACTTAGTCAGTTTTACAGATATTCTGTTATAATTTGATGTAGTAGTACCCGAGTTTTGTTTACACCACATACTCTAAACACTGTTTGCAAATCTTGCAAAATGCATATGATAACACATTGTTTTCAAGGTTTGGTCAAAATGGCAAAACGACATTTCTCAGCACATGATGTTGATTTAAAGCTACGAAAGGCTGCAGGTGATCTGCATTCCTCTCAAAAAACATTAGCCTGCAAATTCACTTTTGTTTTAAAAATGGCCGACATATGCCCTACAGTTTTCCAAGATCATACATAAAGTTGTTTCTTTTCTACATAGGCTATTCTATGGAACAGAACTAAAGGAAAATTACACTTTTTAACGCTTTCTTAGATAGATAACTTTTACTAACTGGCTTTTTTATTGTATGTGACTGTTTTAGTACAGTTCCCTGAGAAAACTTTTGTTGTGACTTGCATTATATAATTAAACTGAATTGAATTAAATTGATTTATATTCTGAAATTTTCCTCCAGAGTGATTTTTTGCATTCAGCAAAAAGTTACCTTAGTGATAAAGCAAGAGTAAAAGAGCATCTTTTTCAGACTGATCATTATTCAATCATCATAATTCAATTAATCTCAGTGTAACTCATTACCTGTGTAATAATCTGTCACACAACCTGTGTAGTTTGTTAGTTATGTGCAATATATATATCATGTGAATTTAAGCTTATATTAATACCTGTGAAATACTTATTTATACTAATTTATCATACTTGCACAATTATGTTCTACCATGTTGTTGTTTACTATATTTCTCTTGGACCTTGTAAATATTATATTTCTTTTTCACTTTTTAGTACTGTATTTTGTACCCTTATTGCATGCTTCAGTATTTCTTGTTTTTTTTTTAAATTATTATTATTGTTTAGCAAGTTGTATCGGTTCTTCTCATCCTGAACATTTCATTGCACCTTGTGTTAACCTGCATATGACAAATAAACAACATAACATTATTCTTGCTTCTTGTACAGCTCAATGTATGCCAATACAGAAAATGATCTAAATTGTCTGTGGTCATAGTTACGAGTCATCCCCAACACATGCTCGGAGTGCTAACGCATGTTGCATGCTCTCACAAATTAACTCAAGGTTGTCTGTAACATATTTTACAGGGTTTGAATACAACAGCTATAACAATATAAATATTTTAACATTTCTGACATTGGCTGATTGGACAAGACGATGTCGTTGTGTCAGGCATGCTATCCACCTCTGCTATCTATGTTGGTTGTGATCTTGTTTTTTCTAACTTTCTTTTTGCCTTTGGTGTGGTCTATGTCACTGCTACTAGTGTATGACCGCTGGGCCCTTTTAAAAATTAGAGGCAATGTGGGGAACCTTTCAATCAGCTGTGGTAAATAAAGTCGCTGCCACCCACCTTGTCTTAGTACCTACCTGTCTATGGCGGTCTGTTGCTGCATTGCCCCCCCAAAGAGCCACCACTGGGTCCAGGAATCTTATCACCCATGGCGTTCACACCTCTCACTAAGAACTGTTACCGTTGGCTCCAGTCACTTGTCCCAGACACCAGCTGCCCACTCTCCCACTTCTGGCACATACGGACCTGCACTCGGGGCTGCGCTCTGAAGCCCCCCTACCAGCCAGTAGGCCTGCCATTGTGAGTCATTGGTGTTGTATCTTCACTCCTGAGAACGCCGGACTGTTTACTGCTGCTTTTATGGATTCACAGTTTTATGTTTCCAACTAAATTTGTCCAGATGATTTCCTTACCTCTTTACAAACCAAATTCTGGACTCCATTGCTCCATTTTGGTTTAAATCCACCAAACTGAGAGCAGAGCCGTGGTTAAATGCCCCACACGCTCTCGGCAAAAAAAAAAAGTACCAGAGATAAAGAGGCAAAATGCCAGTTATTTATCTAGCTTAATTTCAAACAGTATCCATTGTCCTAAAGTGTTATTTAACACAATTAACTCTGATGTTAACCCTGTCACTTGTGTTCTACCAGCCGCTGTGTGAACTCCTCAATTTCTTCCATCAACCGGCCTCAGTCAGACGGGGTACTGGTTCGAATGCTTGCTGCTGAAGCTTCAGTTGAGTTTGAACAGTCTGAACCAGTTTCTCTCGCTGATGTTCAACACATGAAGCTGTGTCCTCTGGCCCTCTGGACATTCTTCCTTTTAAGTTTTGAAAAAGGTTTTTAGTACTGTAGTTGTTTTTGTATTTTTTTTTTCATTTGTTTTTTTTGTTTAGAACTTTTTTGAATTTTCCATGTACTGGATGACTGAGCATCTTCACCAGTGTAGTTTTTTGTGTCTTAACTTTTTTAAACTCTTTCTTTATTTTAGGAACTGTCCCTGCTTCTTTTAAACATGCTGTGGTTAGGACACATCTCAAAAACCTCACCTTGACCCATAAATTTTATCAAATTTTATACTGTTTCTCATTTTTAGCTAGTTTTAGGAAAATATATTTTCATGCAGTTACAACCTGTCTTAGAAAAACATGGAATTTATCAAAAAATTCAGTCTGGATGTAGAACTTCTCACAGTACTGAGTGAGCCCTGTTAAAAGTCCATAATGACAGTGCCATGTCCATGGATGCTAAGGGTCCTGTTGCTTTAGTATTGCTGGACATTTTCATGCAGTGGACCATGCTGTCCTTCTGGCTCGTCTTCAACATTATGTTGGTATATCTGGTTCAGCTTTAAATTGGTTCACCTCCTACTTTACCAACAGAACTTTATCTGTCGTAGTGAGTACCTGTACTCTGTCTTCCTCTATTGCCCCTCTTTCTTGTGGTGTGCTGCAGGGCTCTGTTCTCAGTCCTCTCCTTTTTTCTCTTTATATGCTGCACTTGGATCAGTTATAGCCAATCACCACATTTGTTTTCACTGATGCAGATGACCTACAATTTTATTTGCCTTTGAAGCCTAAAAGTAGAAATCCTCACATTTATTTTATTGATTGTACTGCCTACATGAAACAGTGGCATTACCTAAATTTTCAGTTTTTAAATGAAGAAAAGACCAAATTTATATTTTCTGTGATGATGCTCCTTGTAACGTTAGTGCTTCCAAGTTCAGGCCACAGTTTAAAACTTGGAGGTGACATTTGACAAGGATTTGAAGTTCAAGAAACAAATAGCCTCTGTAGTCAAGGCAAGCTTTTATCAGCTACATCTTAAGCTTTTTTTAAATTGTCCTGACCTGTAAAAAGCCATTCATGCTTTATCAGCTCAAGGCTTGACTACTGCAGTGCTCTGTATCTAGGGATCACCCAATCCTCCATCAGACATCGTCATATGGCTCAACATGCTGTGGCCCATCTTTAAACCAACACTCTCAGACGTGAACACATCACCCCAGATTTATTTTAGAAATTATTTTTAACTTTTATTATTCAGTTTTAAAGCTCTTAATGGTCAAACCACACCGTATGTATTTGACCTAGTAACTTTTTGTGAAATGATGTTTGGATCAACTAATACTTTTTTAAGGTTTGTCCCAAAGTCCAAATACAAATGTTGGGGTGACGGGGCCTTTTCAGTTGCCACACCCAGACTCTGGAACCAGCTACCTCAGGTTTTCACTCCATCGCTGGTCTGGGCCTTTAAAATCTAATCTTAAAACCTTTTTATTCAGGCAGGCTTTTAATACTTAGTGGCTTTCTGACATTTTTGTATTTTTTTAATTGTTTGTTTTTAACTTTTGTATTGTGCAGCACTTTGTGCACCTTTTGGCTGTTGGAAATCATAAATCAGTGTTGATTGATAGATAAATTGATTGATTGGTTGATTGATTGAACGTTGTCTTGTAACTCCCATCTCCTCATAAGATAGTTTTAGTTGAACCTTTTGACATAAAAGGTGCAGTATGCATTTCTTTTCAGGAATGGAACAGCTTGAATTTTTATTTGTATTTAAAAAATCAAACATTTCTTTACTTTCAGATGGATGTAAATCTGTTCTGTTGACTCAAAGTTCACTCACTGACTCATGGTAACTGTGTATTCATATTATCTGTCTCCAACAACTCTGAGCATCATCATTGTGTTCAGGAAGTGAATCCTTGGCTGCAAACAGTTGCACCTGAGGGACTGCTTTTCTGTTGCCACACAGTAGCTTCTGTTTTCTCCTAATTAGAGATAATAACATCTTAATTTTGTTCACTTCGGCTGCTTAACATGTATTCCCATTTAACACCTGTGAAGGAGAAATGCTTTTCCAGTATATAGGTAAAAGCTGCAAATCACACAGCTACACTGCAGGTATTATTCTGACAGTATAGCACTCTGAAGAAAACCTGCTACTTAGGAGAGTTTCACATGGTTATACTGTAGCCAGTTTAGGTAATTTAAAGAAGCCAGTAAAATAAAGTTAATTAGATTTTTTTCAAAGTATTTTGTATAATAGAGAAAAGAAACAACTTAAAAATAATGTAAAACTGAAGTTGCAGCATAAACTGAACCATTGCTGGATCAAATCAAGCCCACCTGCTGTAGTTGTGTCAGACGAGTTGTTGTTGAGCACTGTCATGATGAACGAGACTCTGATCACATCTCAGATCGCCTTCAGTCCACCTCCATCAGCTGTCTGCTTCACATAGAGCGGTCGGTGTGCTGTCTGCTTTACCATGGAGACTACAGTACGTGCGCGCAATAAACAGGGGATTAAGTAGAACTTCTGTTTCAACATTACTGGTAATTGCTTGTCTCTATGTGTGCCAATGATGTGTCTCTTTTAGTTGTTAATGTTTGTTTTTCAGCAGTCTGCATGACCTGTCAGTGGACTGCTCCATAAATCTGGTGGTTTCAAAACTTAAGCACTTCTAAGAATCTCATTATGAAGCAAAGTAGCAGACTAGTAACCATAAAGCTCACAGTTAGATTAACCTAATTGTCTTGCACAAAATGAAACAGTTAGGAGGTCAGTTTTGCCCCCTTGTATTACTACAATTTGCTATTGACATGAATGATTTTCAGCTGTAAAGTATTTTCAATGTACAGTTTTTTAATATATAATAATCACCACTAGGTGGAGACAAAGCTGCACCTTTGATTAAGGACCTACTTGTGGAAAAGTTAAAATAATTATAGTTATAAAATAATAATAATATAAATTAGTCTCCAAATGTATTAAAAATATATAAAACATATTTTTTGCAGATTCATAGCAAGTCACAGTAAAACTTCATATTGTTTGTTTCTTCTTTTGATTGTGTTCTTTGTGCGTGTTTGTCCATTTGTCTTGTAGTTGTCCCCTGCTTGGCCGAGCCTCAGTGGACGATGCTCATGAATCATTCCTTATCAGGGTCTTCTACTGTACGGGAGGCGCAGTGACTCAAATACCTTTGGTGAATAGTCTTGAATCACCTTTGTTTAAATCTTGCCCATGTAGGCTGAGTTTGTGCGTTCGTGTTTATTGGCACATTGTGCTGTGTTCCGAGTCAGATCTGACTGCACACTGCAGACCTATATCTGAGTCAGAGGCTGGTTGTCACTGGAGGTAATTAAGTTCACCCATGCAAGTCAACTCAATTATGCAATCGTGATGAGCCCTGAAATACCACAGAGCAAGACGTATGTGTGGCTTCAAACCAGGCCCTGCTACTTTCTAACATGTTGAGGTTAACTCTCGGCTAGCAGTGAAACACAACACACTGTGATATTCTAAACAAACAAACAAAAAAAAACTGATGTCTAACAGCAGATCAATGTTCAAATAGTTTAACATTTGAACTTTGACTAAAAGTTTAATTCAATAATGCTGCTTTTAAGTGGAGAAGAAAAAAAACAACACGGAGCCAGCAGAGGCTGAACAGCATGCAAAACTACCGGAGAGTAAACCAGTCAGGCTTTAATGGGGAAGTAAATGGAGCATTCTGCGTTGCTGTCTCCTCAGGTGTGTGTGTGTGTGTGTGTGTGTTTGTGTGTGTGTGTGTGTGTGTGTACACAAACACGATGAGTTCTCCCGAGAAGCCATTACTGAAAGGGATGCTGACTGAGCTGGAGGAGTAAAAAACAAAGGGTCCTTCCTGGATGCAACTGGCACCAGATTACAGCTGGCAGAGATGAAGCACTGTGTGTGTGTGTGTGTGTGTGTGTGTGTCGGGGGGGTGGAGTTAAGAGTGAGACCAATACAGTTGTAAGCAACAGAAATATAGCTTTGTGCTTGCCTTGCTAATTCAGATGGGTTTCTAAATTAACACTAGAGTTTACCACATTTAAACAGAACTTTGGAAACTACGTTTTTATTAATTCAACCTTTATTTAAACAGATAAATCACATTGAGCCTCGAAGACTCCTTTACAAGTGAGACCTGTTTGGACAGACAATAAAAAGTGTTGAAAAATAACACTTGTAAAAGAATTTAAAGTTTTGAAATGATCGCCGCTCATTTTAAGGAAGCACTGCATCGGTTCTTTGTTCTGGCAGCTTATACGCCATCTGCATTGTTATATTCCCTGCTACTCCTAAAGGAGCTGTAAAATGATTTTCCCAAGCTTGCACACCTCCATGGAGGCTAACCTTGCTAGATGCTGGAGACAATGGAGCCTGACGATGATGAAGCTGCCCAATCCTGTCGCCTAGTTAGGAGGGAGAATGGTGTTTACATTGTCCGACTTAATGTCTGCTTCATCCTCCTCTTCAGCTGCCCTATCCTCTTGAGAAAAGAAACTGACAATACAGCGGGTAAACTCTGTGACGGGCTTTTCCATCATGGAAGTTATTTGGAAGTTATTTAACTAGCACACAGTCTTTACTGTGGTCAAGGGTTCGAATTCCTGGGCTGATGACAAATGCGTATATGAGTGGGAAAGATGAAGCACACACACCTGCCTCCACCCTCATTTGCCCCACTCTGGGTCCTTAAGCAAGGCCTGTATCCCCCAGCTGCTCCCAGACTGCCTTAAATGTGCTGTGGTTGCATCAAGAAGAGCATCCAGCATTAAAACAGTTTCCAAGTCTTTGTACAAGTCCACTCCATGTGGCAACTCCTGAAAACAGAGATCTGCCACAAAGTAAAAAAAAAACAACAACAACATTTTAGTCACCTTATTTTCTTGACAAAAATATAATGACAAGTCCAGAACTAAAAATGTTCAGATTCAAGACTAACTTTGATCTCTTAGACAACAGACAGTTCAGCAACTCATTCATACCTGGAGACAGCTGGACAGACTTGGATGGATGGATGGATGGATGGATGGATGGATGGATGGATGGATGCATACATGATGCTGATTGGTCAGCTGGTGACAGACTTGGATGGATGGATGGATGCATGCATGGATGGATGGATGGATGGATGGATGGATGGATGGATGGATGGATAGATGGATGGATGGATGGATGGATGGATGGATGGATGGATGGATGGATGCATATATACATATTTGTCCCCAAGGGGAAATTTGTCTTGGACATTGTGCACTAAATAAAGCTTCTTCCACAATTAAATACAATACAAACAATAAAATTATGTGAGCACCACAATAACAAATAAAAAACACCTATTTGTCAATAAAAACACATATTGCACATTCTCACATACATTCCAGCAAGTAAACGAAACAACAAATTGGACCAGAGCATCAGCAGCATGACAAAAGACTATTTGCCAACTTGATTTAGCAATCTGTCTGATGTAATAACAAATAAAAACAAATGATTTTTTAAATCTGTGAAGTCTACCAGCAGGGATTCTGAACCGTTTGCCAGATGGTAACGGTTCATATTATGATTTGAGGATGTGAGCGGGGTCAGACAGTACGCTCCGAGCAAGTCTGAGGACAGACTCATCATAGATGGACCGTGATCAGTCCTTCATCACCTTCATTGCAGTTTGTACCATGCAACTAAGTGTAGATTTAAGTTGCACAGAAGGATTACCTTGGTGATGGTGGAGCTGCCATGTTTGGTCATGCCTTTTTAAAGAACTGAACTTATCCTGGAACCAAAACGTTTATAAGGGTTTTTTAATTAGCAATTGATTGATGTAAATTATGTCACCAAATTTAAGCCTTTTTTTCCTCTTAAAGTTCTGAAGATCTCCCACTGAGCCTCTGCTAAGCTTGGCTACTCAAAACAAAATGACGCATTGTTTAGAAGGTTTGTCTCCAACGCCTCCACATCGACTGTCATTCTGTCATAGATTCATGGCAGTGAGGCGACGCACAGTTAGCTGGCTCTTTTTGTTCAAGGAACGTTTGACTAATCCTTGACATGGTGAGGTGGCACCAAGTTTGTGAGACAACTAATTTTATATAAGTTTAAATACAATTTAAGTGGAGTCCTGATTTACTTTCTCACTCACTATATTCACAAACTCACAAGATCACATGATTAGTTCTGAAAGTGTTCAGACAGCTGCTGACACAACTGAGCTTAAATGTTTGCAGAGTCCACTGAAAAAACATCCAAACCACAGTTTTTTCCCTTGTTGTGAGATACCCAGGCACAAAAACCTGCTCCCAATGTGACTGTATGTCTAGAGACCTAGAAGTGTGTAATTTTTGACACAGTTTAGTGTTTGTCACCAGAATCAGATGGTTTCAAAAGAGACCAGAATTACAAGTGGTGCACGAGGTTCCTACACAACTGTAAATTGTTTGGAAAAGTCTCAAATTATATTTTTCTGCTCCGAAAATTTGAAATATAGTTTGTTCAAAAGTTCTAAACCAACCCTAATTTTGTTGTATTTGTTAAACTTGTGCTTTTCAGACTTCATTTATATGTTTGGACTATGAATATCTTATGTTGAGAAATGGCAGAGTTGTACCTGTTTTTGTCAAATCATGAAAATAACATCTTGTGTTGCGTTGTGAATGACCCTCGGCTACAACCTCATCAAATTAGAAGTATCTGTAAAATTGACTGACATGGTCATTTTGGTGATAATATTGATTGTGTGGTGGTCATCTGGAAATGGATCGACTCCAAGACTTAATCAGTTGTAGGTGTATTCTGTTTGTTTAGTCTATTCAGTGACCTGTGAGATATTGTGCTAACAAAAAACAAATAATTAATGCTGAAAGTTTAAGGGGAAATCTGGCCCAATGACTATCACTTTGAATATGTGTTGTTAATGACTCAAATACTTACACCAAATATTTGCATATGTATGAAATGTACAGAATAACAGGGGCAATTCTAGAACATGACCTTTAGGGGTGCTTAGCCCCCAGTGTTGACAGTGGCTCTTGGCTTGAACAACGCAGTGACAAAGTTTAACCATTTTGTCTGATTCAATTCAATTCAGTTTATTTATAAAGCACCAAATCACAACAAAGTTGTCTCAGGGCACTTTACAGGAACATTCACATGCAAAAAAAGCCAATTAGTAAAGTTCTCTATCTAAGGAATCCAGCAGACAAGTTGAATCTTGGCTTCGTTGCAGTCTCCCATCCTGAGCAAGCACAGTGGTAACAGTGGAAAGAAAAAACTGTCTTTTAACAGGAAGACACCTCCAGCAGAACCAGGCTCAGGACAAGTGGCCATCTGCTTTGACCGGCTGATGATTTTTCATGAAATCCCTCTGACCGCAAAGTGTTCATAATGCAAAACCTCAACAATGTTGTCAGAGGAAAAGGGGGTGCAGGTCCTGCAAGTAAGGGGCGTTTCACTTGAGGACAAATTGAGCTTGCTGATTGGTCAGTTGCTGACAAGCTTCATTGATTGACAGGTGGTGAAAAAGATCCGACTTGCGCAAAAAAAAAAAAAAATCATAATTATACTGTCCTGTTGAAGATTGTCATAATTTATTCCATATTTATTCCAAATTTATTCAATATTTTGGTAAAATTAAAATTTGAGAGCTAAGTTTCTTTACAATATCCTAATGATAGATTCTTTATTTTTCAGTGGTGCTGAGTTAGAATTTAGGGGTGCTTGAGCACCCCCCAAAAAGAGGCTAAAATCGTCACTGTTAAATAATATCCATTATTGTGTTTTTAGAAGTTGAGTTGGCTGTGAAGAATCATAATCAGCACATCCAAATCTGAGGTCATGGTCCTCAGTCAGAAAAGGGTGGATTGTTCTCTTCAGGTGGAGGGTGAGGTTCTGCCTCATGTGGAGGAGTTCAAGTTTCTCGGGGTTTTGTTCACGAGTGAGAGAAAAATGGAGCGTGAGATTGACAGACAGATTGGTGCAGCATCTGCAGTATTGTGGACTCTGTACCGGTCTGTTGTGGTGAAGAGGGAGCAGAGCTGTAAGGCAAAGCTCTCTGTTTACCGATCAGTCTACATTCCTATCCTCACCTATGGTTATGAACTCTGGTGACTGAAAGAATGAGATCACAGATACAGGTGGTTAAAATGAGTTTCCTCTGCAGGGTAGCTGGACTCTCCCTTAGAGATAGGGTGAGGAGTTCATTTATCTGGAGAGACTCAGACTACTGCTCCTCCACATCGAGAGGAGTCAGTTGAGGTGGTTCAGACATCTGGTAATGATGCTCCCTGGGCACCTCCCTAGGGAGGCGCTTCAGGCATGTCCGACTGGGAGGAGACCTCCCAGAGACTTCCCAGTCTCCAGACACCTTGGAGTCCTCCCAGAAGAGCTTGAAGAGGTGGCTGTAGAAAAAGATGTCTGGTCTTCCCTGATCAAGCTGCTGCCCCTGAGACCCAACTTCGGAACAAGCGGAAGATCCTTTTAAAAGGGAGTTTTTCCTTTTCATTGTTGCCACTGTGCTTGCTCAGGATGGGAGACTGCAACGAAGCCAAGATTCAATTTGTCTGCTGGATTCCTTAGATAGAGAACTTTATTAATTGGCTTTTATGTACAAACCGGATTCCAAAAAAGTTGGGACACTAAACAAATTGTGAATAAAAACTGAATGCAATGATGTGGAGATGGCAAATGTCAATATTTTATTCGTAATATAACATAGATGACAAATCAAAAGTTTAATCTGAGTAAATGAAACATTTTAAAGGAAAAATATGTTGATTCAAAATTTCACAGTGTCAACAAATCCACAAAAAGTTAGGACAAGTAGCAATAAGTGGCTGAAAAAAGGAAATTGAGCATATAACAAACAGCTGGAAGACCATTTAACATTAATTAGGTCAATTGACAACATGATTGGGTATAAAAAGAGCTTCTCAGAGTGTCAGTGTCTCTCAGAAGCCAAGATGGTAAGAGGATCACCAATTCCACCATTGTTGTGCAGAAAGAGAAGCCAAGATGGTAAGAGGATCATCAATTCCACCATTGTTGCGCAGAAAGATAGTGCAGCAATACCAGAATGGTGTTACCCAGCGTAAAATAGCAAAGACTTTTAAGTTATCATCATTAATCATGCGTAACATCATCAAAAGATTTAGAGAATCTGGAACAATTGCTGTGCGTAAGGGTCAAGGCCGTAAAACTCTACTGGATGCTCGTGATCTCCGGGCCCTTAAACGTCACTGCACCTCAAACAGGAATGCAACTGTCAAGGAAATAACAGAATGGGCTCAGGAATACTTCCAGAAAGCATTGTCAGTGAACACAATCCACCGTGCCATCCGCCGTTGCCAGCTGAAACTCTACAGTGCAAAGAGGAAGCCATTTCTAAGCAAGCTCCACAAGCTCAGACGTTTGCACTGGGCCAGGGGTCATTTAAAATGGAGTGTGGCAAAATGGAAGACTGTTCTGTGGTCAGATGAGTCACAATTTGAAGTTCTTTATGGAACATTGGGACGCCATGTCATCCGGACCAGAGAGGACAAGGATAGCCCAAGTTGTTATCGAGGCTCCATTCAGAAGCCTGCATCACTGATGGTATGGGGTTGCATGAGCGCTTGTGGCATGGGCAGCTTGCATGTCTGGAAAGGCACCATTAATGCAGAGAACTATGTTCAGGTTCTAGAAGAACATATGCTCCCATCTAGACGTCATCTCTTTCAGGGAAGACCCTGCATTTTTCAACACGATAATGCCAGACCACATTCTGCAGCAATCACAACATCATGGCTACGTAGGAGAAGGATCCGGGTACTGAAATGGCCAGCCTGCAGTCCAGATCTTTCACCTATAGAGAACATTTGGTGCATCATAAAGAGGAAGGTGAGACAAAGAAGGCCCAAGACGATTGAACAGTTAGAGGCCTGTATTAGACATGAATGGGAGAGCATTCCTATTTCTAAACTTGAGAAACTGGTCTCTTCTGTCCCCAGACGTCTGTTGAGTGTTGTAAGAAGAAGGGGGGATGCCACACAGTGGTAAAAATGGACTTGTCCCAACTTTTTTGGGATTTGTTGACACCATGAAATTTCGAAACAACAAATTTTTCCCTTAAAATGATACATTCTCTCAGTTTAAACTTTTGATCTGTGATTTGTGTTCTATTCTGAATAAAACATTAGATGTTGGCACCTCCACATCATTGCATTCAGTTTTTATTCACAATTTGTTTAGTGTCCCAACTTTTTTGGAATTCGGTTTGTATGTGAATGTTCCTGTAAAGTGCCCTGAGACAACTTTGTTGTGACTTGGCGCTATATAAATAAACTGAATTAAATTGAAAGATCAAAGAATGGATGGATGGAGTTGTCTGTGGTAGCCATAATGAATGGAATTGACACCAAATATTATTCATTTGTAGATGTACATCCAGTGATCATTATGCGTCTGAAATCATCATGTTAGTCTGTCTCCAGACTCAGGCCTGTTGCAAAAATAGATCTGTGAGCTCAGTGGGATTTGCCTGGTTAAATAAAGGTTAATTAATATATAAATAAATTACTTCCTGTGTTTTATTAAAATGTGTCCAGTGGGTCATGAGGTAGTTTACTAACAGACAGGCAGTTTATTCCAAATGGTTCACAAAATTTTAAATAAAGATCTTGTGCAATTCTTTCTCACTCAGAATATGTTTAGTCTCAGATACTACACACCTCGGTTGGCCTGGGAACACCTTGGAGTCCTCCCAGAAGAGCTGGAAGACGTGGCTGTGGAGAAACATGTCTGGGCCTCCCTGCTGCTGCCCCCGCGACCCAACTTCCAAACAAGCAGAAGATAATCGAAGGATGGAAACTACATGCCAGATTTTAGCTCAATATCTGTGAAAATGATTGCACTGTAGCCAATTTGTGTTTTTTAAGTTCAGTTCATGTTGAACTGTTCATGTTGGGGGAGTGGTGGCGCAGCGGTTAGAGAAGGTGGGCCTGTGATCGGAAGATCACCGGTTCAAACTCCGGTACCAACAACATAAAAAAAAAATGTGGGTGGGGTAGGTGAAGCACCTGCCCCCACCCTCATTCGTCCCACTCTGGGCCCTTGAGCAAGGCCCTTAACCCCCACCATCTGCTCTTCCGGGTGTCCTAGATATCAGCTCTCTGCTCCACACAGAGGGCTGTGGTAGCTCGGTGGTCCGTGGTTGTGCCAGGAAGGACATCCGGCGTAAAAAAAACTGCCAAGTCTTTGTGCAACTTAGTTCACTGTGGCGACCCCGAACACTGGGAGCAGCCGAAAGAAGAAGAAGAAGAAGAGAAAAAAAGTTCAGTTCATGTTGGAGAAATTCTCTCGTTTTCTACCTTTGTTTACTCAAAAGAACCACAACTTATGGCAGGTGAACATTTTTAACAAGTGTTTTACTTGTAAAGGTTCCATACATAAACACACATGCATGAAGACCGGTCACAGAAACGAGCCACGAGCGCTGTTACCTGCTCGCTTTTATAACACTCTCAGCTCAGCAGAGTTCAGTGGGAGTCTGAAGCCAGCTGCAGCCTCCACACAGCACTCTGTCTGCACAAACATATGGTTCATGGGCATCATCCTTCAGTTTGACATAAGAGAGTGTTCTGGGAGAAAATTGAGTTGTTCTGGGAAACAATCGAGCCAAGTCATTTGTCAGCAGGGCAGAGCCACAATAATAAAGCACAATAAAAACATTCATAACTTTTGACCAAAAATTCTCTGACAGTTCAACTGAAAGATGGCAGCCATCTTGAATCAGGTTGACTCCATCTGTTTATGAAAGTACATTAAATGAGTACATTTTGCAAGTTTTATTTAAATATGTTTAGATTTTTATGAAGCATTATGGAAGTAAATACAGAAAATTACATACATGTACTGGGACAGTCACAGGCAAAAACTTTATCACCAGCATTTTGTCTTTTAATGGTGGGTGATACTGAGCTAATTAATTCAAAATGTTTGCAGAGTAGTTATCGTGGTCATTGTTTAATTTGTATAATACCTTGTGGAGTTTATATTTTTATTAAATGAATGCTATCTGCCATATGTTTCAGCCTTGTAGTAACTGGTGTGCTCACTTGTCTTTACACAGTTTACTCTGAAAATGAAAATACCTTCACAAAATGAACCTTGTGTTTCACTGAAGAACGCCTTAAAGACCATAAACAGGCAACAACCGTACCTTTGTTCTGTCTACTGTATATTACCAATAAATGTTTGTAGTTGAGCATCAGCAATGGTCAACAATTCTGTTAAGAAATATGGAAATCTAATTTGTGTGGAAAAATCTTCATTTTTAAAAGTGAAAAGCTGTAGACTCTCTGTATCCTGATGCATGCTCAATAAACTCTCTGGGTACAATAAAAATGGTTGTCTTCATAAGTACTGCTCAGAGTGCCACCAGAAGACAAGTTGAACTTGCTTCATTACACAATTAATATCCAGAGATCTACTGATGTAAATATCACGAGTAGAATAAAAATATGCTGATACTTCAATGGAAAATAGTTGAGTATTGAAAAAAATGACGCCTCAAAAAGTTTTAAATTATTTTTTTTTTATCTTAATTTCATCTCCCAAAGGGCACATGTCTGACAGTGGAATATTATTGATTTTCTTCAACTAATTTATTCACTTTCAGCTTCATCCCTACAGATGAGCACACACATCTGAGCTCCCATTCGCCTGTGTTCTCGTCCTTTAGGTCGATATCTGCGACTGAAGATGTTCCGCGAGGATCACGGCTCCTGGATGACCATGTTCTTCAGCACTATCCTCTTCCTTTTCATCTTCTCACACATCTACAACCTTTTCCTGCTGATGGCTGGAAGCATGGAGTAAGACATTTAATTTCTCTTCTTTTTCCTCGCATTACCTTACATTCACCCAATCCTTCCCATTTGTTAGAACTTTTGTATTCTTCCTTTTCGATGGTGTGATTGATTTTAACGTCTTGCCTGAACAGAGACTCGATACCAGCCTGATTAATCAGCCCAGACTTTAAATCACAAGTGGGCCATAGGAAAGGGGGAAGAGAGTTAATCCTGAAAGATCATCTTCAGCACCAGTGCTTATTTTCCAATGATCATATCTTATTTCTTGACACTTGTATGACTGAAAACCAAAATGTTGTTGTCATGTCTCTCAATCTTGATTGTATTTTTTTACTGCTCCAGTTTACCTGCTGAGACTCCGGTGTGCACAGCAGAGCATGACACCCACACATCAAGCTTGTGACAGGAATCCATTCATGCATTAGCAGTCTGTCCATTCAGAGGAAAGAAAACATGCCCTTGAAGCCAACCATCTAGGCAGTAGGTCACAGCGACATGATTTACCATCTAGTTTTGTTTGGGTTGCAATAAAAAAAAAAAAAAAACAGCCTACGACCAAACATTGTGGAAGGTATTACTTCAGGTGCACACTGTCAAAAAAGAAGGCCTGGGCTTTAATGGGATCTGTCTATGCCATGACGTTTTAACATATTAACAAGAAGCTCCAACCATCCATAAGGTGCAGGCAGATGAAGGCTCTTACCTTACAGGCAATGCAGGTTTGTATTTTCCTATGGCCAAAGGGATGCATATATGTAATCAGCCCATCTGTCACTCTGACCAACACAATGACACCAGCATCCATCTTGTTCTTTCTGTCTAGTTGACCAAGAAAAAAATAAGAGAAAGCTTTACGTTGAGTGAAGGGACAAGTCTCCTGAGACAATGGATGTTGCTTGCTCAGGGAAAAGTCACATTTGCAGTTGCACTTAGTGCTGCTGTCACAAAAAGGATTTCTTTTTATCTTGATGCTGCCTGCCAGCCCCCACCCCCCCCCCCCCCCCAATTTCAGCTCTAAAATTTCAAGGAAATGGGTCCTTTTAGACCATGAGTGCAATTGTTTACTGGCAAGATTTTTTTTTTCAGTGACAGGGATTATAAACTAAAGAAAAATCAATGATTTTCTCAAATGTTTTGAGAAACATGACTGGATCATTTACGGTATGTTAATCAGACTTGCAAGTTTTTATTCTTTGCATTTCTCTACATAGATGTACATACAGTTCAAATATTTACATCTCTTCATCATAGGCATTCATTCAACCTTTATTCAGACAGGTTAATCCCATTGAGCCTCAGGAACTCATTTACATGTGTCATTATAAATTTGGACCCTTACAAAATGTTTTAACCATGTTTTTCAGGTTGGAATAATTATCTAACCTA
Source organism: Nematolebias whitei (assembly GCF_014905685.2). Lineage (NCBI taxonomy): Eukaryota > Metazoa > Chordata > Actinopteri > Cyprinodontiformes > Rivulidae > Nematolebias > Nematolebias whitei. The sequence continues at coordinate 36,417,587 of NC_056507.1, forward strand.
ATGGGTTTTTTTTAAACAAGAGTTGGTTGCACAAGTTTAAATTTATTGTAGATTTGCTCTAATCAGCAAAGGGTCAATGTTTTACGTTTAGGCTCCATTATGTACACAGTGAGGAAGAGGCTAGCCGAGAAGCAATGGGACAGTGAGAGGACTGAAGAGAGTAGACAGAGATATAAGGAAATGCAATGTTGGATAAAGAGGGGAAAAGGCAAAGGCAAAACAAAAGATGTATGATGAGTTGTACAAGAGAATGTGCACTAAGGATGGGGAGAAGAATATGTACCGACTGGCGAGACAGAGGGATCAGGCTGGAAAGGATGTGCAGCAGGTTAGGCTTGTTAAAGATAAGAATAGTAATGTCCTAACAAGTGAAGAGAGTGTGATGGAAAGATTGAAGGAGTGCTTTGAGGAGTTAATGAATGAAGATAATGAAAGAGAAAGAAGAGGTCATATAAATTGTGAATCAGAAAATGGGAAAGATAGTTCAGAAAGTATTTAAGAGAAGTTTGGAAGACATTTAAGAGAATGAAGAAAGTGAAGACAGTAGGAACTGATGACATGTCAGTACGGTATGGTAATGTCTAGGAGAGAAAGCAGTGAGATTTTTGGCTTAATTTTTCAATAGCATTTTTGAGAATGTGAAAGTCTCTGAGTAATAGAGGAGAAGTGTGTTGTGCCCATTTTTAAGAACCAGGGTGATGTACAGTGTTGTAGCAACCACAGGGAAATTAATTTTATGAGCCACATGATGAAAATCTAGGAGAGAGCTGTGGAAGCATAAATTATGTAAAATGTGACTCTGTGAGCAGCTGAATGGCTTTATGTCACAAAAGAGCACCACAGATGCCATCTTTACCTTGAGGATACTGATGGAGAAGTATAGAGAGGACCAGAAAGAACTACCTGTGTTTTTGTGGATTTAGAAAAAGCATATGACAATATGCCAAGGGAGCTATGGAGTTATACAAGGAAATCTGGAGTAGCAGAGAAGTATGTCAGGTTAGTACTGGACAAGTATGAGGCTAGCTGGACAGTTCTGATGTACTTTAGGAGTGACGGATACCTTCAAAGTGGAGGTGGGACTACATCAAGGACTGGGAGGGATGAGGGAATCATGGTTGGGGGGATCTTATCCCCTTCTTGTTTGTTTTGGAGATGGGCAGACTAACAGGTAAGGTCAGGTAGTAATCCCTGTGGACTATGATGTTTGCAGATGACAATGTGATCTGGGGTGAAAACAGGTGAAATTAGAGAGGTGGAGGTACTTAAAAGTAGAGGACTGAAAGTCAGTCATTGCAAGACGGAGTACACGTGTAAAGGAGAGGGAAACAGGTGGAACACTGAGACTATATAAAGCAATGGTCACAAAGGCGCAGGATTTCAAGTACAAACTGGATTCCAAAAAAGTTGGGACACTAAACAAATTGTGAATAAAAACTGAATGCAATGATGTGGAGGTGCCAACATCTAATATTTTATTCAGAATAGAACGCAAATCACAGATCAAAAGTTTAAACTGAGAGAATGTATAATTTTAAAGGAAAAATCTGTTGTTTCCAAATTTCATGGCATCAACAAATCCCAAAAAACGTTGGAACAAGTAGCAATAAGTGGCTGGAAAAAGGAAATTGAGCATATAATGAACAGCTGGAAGACCAATTAACACTAATTAGGTCAATTGACAACATGAGTGGGTATAAAAAGAGCTTCTCAGAGTGTCAGTGTCTCTCAGAAGCCAAGATGGTAAGAGGATCACCAATTCTACCATTGTTGCACAGAAAGATAGTGCAGCAATATCAGAATGGTGTTACCCAGCGTAAAATAACAAAGACTTTTAAGTTATCATCATCAACCTTGCATAACATCATCAAAAGATTCAGAGAATCTGTAACAATCGCTGTGCGTAAGGGTCAAGGCCGTAAAACTCTACTGGATGCTGGTGATCTCCGGGCTCTTAAACGTCACTGCACCTCAAACAGGAATGCCACTGTCAAGGAAATAACAGAATGGGCTCAGGAATACTTCCAGAAAGC
>NC_056507.1:36420019-36451989 GCF_014905685.2 Nematolebias whitei
AGATCAAAAGTTTAAACTGAGAGAATGTATAATTTTAAAGGAAAAATCTGTTGTTTCCAAATTTCATGGCATCAACAAATCCCAAAAAACGTTGGAACAAGTAGCAATAAGTGGCTGGAAAAAGGAAATTGAGCATATAATGAACAGCTGGAAGACCAATTAACACTAATTAGGTCAATTGACAACATGAGTGGGTATAAAAAGAGCTTCTCAGAGTGTCAGTGTCTCTCAGAAGCCAAGATGGTAAGAGGATCACCAATTCTACCATTGTTGCACAGAAAGATAGTGCAGCAATATCAGAATGGTGTTACCCAGCGTAAAATAACAAAGACTTTTAAGTTATCATCATCAACCTTGCATAACATCATCAAAAGATTCAGAGAATCTGTAACAATCGCTGTGCGTAAGGGTCAAGGCCGTAAAACTCTACTGGATGCTGGTGATCTCCGGGCTCTTAAACGTCACTGCACCTCAAACAGGAATGCCACTGTCAAGGAAATAACAGAATGGGCTCAGGAATACTTCCAGAAAGCATTGTCAGTGAACACAATCCACCGTGCCATCCGCCGTTGCCAGCTGAAACTCTACAGTGCAAAGAGGAAGCCATTTCTAAGCAAGCTCCACAAGCTCAGATGTTTGCACTGGGCCAGGGGTCATTTAAAATGGAGTGTGGTCAGATGAGTCACGAGTTGAAGTTCTTTATGGAACACTGGGACGCCATGTCATCTGGACCAGAGAGGACAAGGATAGCCCAAGTTGTTATCAACGCTCCGTTCAGAAGCCTGCATCACTGATGGTATGGGGTTGCATGAGCGCTTGTGGCATGGGCAGCTTGCATGTCTGGAAAGGCACCATTAATGCAGAGAACTATGTTCAGGTTCTAGAAAAACATATGCTCCCATCTAGACGTCATCTCTTTCAGGAAATACCCTGCATTTTTCAACACAATAACACCAGACCACATTCTGCAGCAATCACAACATCATGGCTACGTAGGAGAAGGATCCGGGTGCTGAAATGGCCAGCCTGCAGTCCAGATCTTTCACCTATAGAGAACATTTGGCGCATCATGAAGAGGAAGGTGCGACAAAGAAGGCCCAAGACGATTGAACAGTTAGACATGAATGGGAGAGCATTCCTATTTCTAAACTTGAGAAACTGGTCTCCTCTGTCCCCAGATGTCTGTTGAGTGTTGTAAGAAGAAGGGGGGATGCCACACAGTGGTAAAAATGGACTTGTCCCAACATTTTTGGGATTTGTTGACGCCATGAAATTTGGAAACAACAGATTTTTCCCTTAAAATGATACATTCTCTCAGTTTAAACTTTTGATCTGTGATTTGTGTTCTATTCTGAATAAAATATTAGATGTTGGCACCTCCACATCATTGCATTCAGTTTTTATTCACAATTTGTTTAGTGTCCCAACTTTTTTGGAATCCGGTTTGTACTTCAGAGATTCTTTATTATCATTTACACCACATGTGGTACATGTGGTGGAACAAAATTGTGTACACATGGTCCCAGTTACATCAACAATAAAATGTACAAGAAAAACAGTAATAAGCTCTAAGACTATGCACTAAGAAAAAAACCTCAGCTAAAAATATGCTAAGCACTAATAGCAAAAAAACAATAAACACAATACGCTGAACAGCGGCACGAACATGAGCATGAGTCTGTGTGAGCAGATGAGCACGCATGAACACAGCAACATGATGTGATTTTTCACTTCTGGTTAGAGATGCATGATTCTAACAGCCTCATGGTAGAAGCTGTTCCTCAGTCTGGTGGTTCTTCACTTAATGCTTCTCAACCTCCTGAGGGGAGCAGGGCAAAAAGTGTGTGTGCTGGGTGAGTGGTGTCCTTCATGATGCACGTGGCCCTCTTCCTGCATCTAGAGGTGTAGATGTTGGTGATGGTGGGGAGGCTGACTCAAACAGACTTCACCACTCTCTGCAGAGCTTTACTTTCTGCAGCTGTGCAGCCTCCATGCCACACGTTGATGCTGGAGCACAGGATGCTCTCCACTGCACACCTGTAGAAGGAGGTGAGGACTGAGCTTCCCAGACCAGATCGCCTCATCCTCCTGAGGAAGTAGAGTTTCTGATGAGTTTTCGTGATTAGGTCAACTGTCCAGAAAATGCAGAATATGGTAAAGAGGTGAAGAAGAAGGTCCAGACAGGATGGAATGAAAGAAGAAAAGTTTGTGACAAAAGGGTGGCAGCAAAGGTTAAAGCTTACAAGACAGTAAAGACTGAGAGAGGGAGGGAGACCAGCTATGTTATATGGTTTGGAGACAGTAGCACTGATAATAAAAAGATAGGAGACAGAACTGGAAGTGGCAGAGATGAAGATGTTGAGATTTTCCTTGGGAGTGACACGGATGGATAAGATTAGGAATGAAATCATCTGAGGTACAGCACAGGTTGAACAACTGGGAGATAAAGTTAGAGAGGCCAGACTTCCAGGCTCAAGACAAGCGGCCATCTGCTTCGACTGGCTGGGATTTGAGAGGACACCCAGTCAAAGCAAATGGCCACTCGTCCTGAGCCTGGTTGTACTGGAGGTTTTTTCCTGTTAAAACAGTGTTTTCCTTTCCTCTGTTTCCTTTGTGCTTGTTCAGGATGGGAGACTGTGATAAAGTGAAGATTCAACACAATCTGCTGCTTCCTTAGATGAATAACTTTTACCAATTGACTTCTATAACAAATGTGAATGCTTTTGTACAGTGTCCTGAGATGACTTATGTTGTGACTTGGTGCTATATAAATAAACTGCTTAGATGTTTTGGACACATTTTGTTGTACATGACTTTGGTTGGCCTTGCTACTATTTTTAAGTGCTTTATAAATAAAGTGATGTGATATGGTATGGTATGGTATGGTATGGTATGGTATGCTATGGTATGGTATGGTGTGGTGTGGTGTGGTATGTGGAGAGGAGTGACAGTGGGCAGAAGGATGTTAGAAATGCATCAGCCAGGAAAACGACAGAGAAAGGCCAGAGACAAGTTACATGGATCTAGTTAGAGAGGGCATGGAGTTAGTGAGGACAGAAGATGTAGAGGACAGATTTTGATGGATGACGATGACTCGCAGTGGCCACCCCTGAAAAGGGAACAGCCGAAAGAAGAAATAGAAGATGCACACACATCACCATGGACTCAGGGGATGCTGATAGAGAAAGAAGATTCTGCTCTTAGACTAAAACCTTCAAGCTTGATGGACAAGCTATCTGGAGACAGGTTTTACAGTCAGATCAGACAAAGACTGAGCTATTTGGCCACCATGACAAAGTTTGTGAGAGTCAAGATGGGGCTTTAGAATCTGAAAACTGCATCAACATTCAAGCCTGGTGGTAGTTGCTGTGGTACTAGTGCGTTTTACAAAGTGAATAGAATAATGATAAACTTTGCTCAAATGAACTCCCATGTGGTTGAAACTCAGACACAATTGGGTGTTTCAACAAGACAAAAATTCACCCCACCCCCCATTTTTTTCCTGTGGTTTTTGGAATGGAGTGGGCAGGCTACCATCGAGCTTATAAAATGGTTTTCCAAAAACCCTGACCTCAATTTTATTGAAAAACTGCAGACTATGCTTAAAAACCAGGTTTGTGTCAGGAAACTGACTTAAATAATTTCTTTAAATTCTATTAAGATAAGTTGTCAGATTAATAGTGATGTATGTATAAAGTTGAGCCTGTATAATTTTGACTTTCATAGATTATGGAAAATGCATAATAAATTCAAATTTGTGTGCAAAATCTCTTTTTTAACAATCATAATCAATCAACCTCAAAAACACAAATTCAGATCAGCCATTAAAAGTCTAAAAGTAGTTATTTATGCTCATAATGAGTGCACAGTGACTGATTAAATCACCACTTAAGCTGAAATTCTAAAACCCTATGAATTGTTGTAGCATCATGCTGGCAACATCATGGGTCTCTGGGCCCATGAGCAAGGCCCTTAACCCCCATCTGCTCCCTAAACAGGTCTCTCTTGAAAATGAGTTATCGTGGCTCAATGAAACTACCTGTATAAATAAAGGCTAAATGAAAATGAAAAAAAATCATGGGTGTTGTAAAGCCCTCCTTTCAACAACAGATGGCGCTGTTGTAAAGTGAGTTAACCTACCACAGCTGAAGCCCCAGCTCCGTCTATATGCAGCCTCACACTCAATCCGCCTGTCCTCTTTTCCAGCTTTTTTTTTCATTCTGCTCCAACAGAGTGTCCACCAAGGACCTGGACCCAGCCAAAAACCATTAGTGCTCACATCTCTGTTCAAACCAGACATGTAAGAGCAATGTCCAAACCTCCATTTAAAAACTGGCTCAGGGCTTCAACAGCTGGATGACTGCAGCAGAGTGAGCTAAAAGGTGCACAGGAGTGTTGGGTGAGGAGAGGTGAGGGGGGGTGAGGGGGGTGAGGGGGAATGGTCCAGCTCTGATCATGCAGTGAAACTTAAGTCTTTTGATCTATGTCCAAACCAGTATTTGCATCACTCCTCCTGCCGCTACCCCGCCCTGAAGCAAAGCCATTGTAGTTTTTCCACAGCCCAAAAGAAAAAAGTAGAATATCCCTTTGTTGCCGCAGCTGTCCCTCTGTGGGGATAAATGCTGTCTTTTTTTTTTTTCATTTGTTCTGAAAGAACTAGTTGCTGTGGGATATTTTACCACCAGTGGTTGGAAGGCTTGGTATTTTGGCTTGGGTTTGCTGTGACATCAAGCCATGGTGGTGCGCTGCAGGGAGGTGTTTGTGTGTTTGTGCTTGTGTGTGGGGCTGCACTTTACACAGACACACATTCACACAAACACTGCATATTGTTTACGTTGTTGCGAACCTCTTTCAAATTTACCGGGAAAACCAAATGACAGTGGGGACTGCACCCCCCGCCCCACCGCGCTGTCTCCCTGATATGATGCTGTATGCTGTGCGCACCCAGCGCTCATTAATATGCTTTAATTTTCTCTGACCTTTCATTTGGTCTCGGGCTTGATTTAATTAAAACCAGTGAAACATCCACGAGGAAAGAAGATAAACTGTCGCCATCAGGGCAGCAAACAGTCACTGATAAGAGATTGTACATCTTTTTGCATGACAAGTATTTATTCCTGTTTAGTGATGTAAAAAGAGATTCATCTGGGCTATTATCAGTCTGCACAAAGAGATTTCCAGCCTGTGTAATCACACAGCACGTTGGCAGCCAATATTTGGACAGCCACTTCCAGGTCAAAAGCTCTACCTTTTACTTGGTTTATGTCATTAGCAAAGGCAGGGTAAAGGGTCCGACCATTATGGTGCTGCCTGGGAACTGTAATCCACCACTTGTTACCAAACCCTCACATCTGGGCTATTTGCATTTTAATGTAACTGTCAGATTAGGCACGCGTGTGTTTGTGTGTGAGAAACCATAGAAGTGTGACAGCCCAGGGAATTTGACGGGCTTCATGCACGTTCTGTTGCACAGCAAACTCCCATTTCACCATCTTATGGTACCATTACCAGCCAAAATCAGCCCCTAATTAGATGGTGTTATTTAATTAAAGTGGCTCGATGCATGGTGCACACATTAATCAAGGCTAATTTGGAGAAAAAAGGGGGGGGGGACGTAAAGTAGGTGGAGGGAGTTGGGAAGTGTATGGGAATCTAATGAGGGGGTGGATTGGGACAGGGATACTATAGCTTTTTATATCACATCTATACTTTTATATATAATGGAAATAGAGGGAAGAGTGTCAGGATGGGTGAGGGAGGTGCAGATGAACATTAGATGGGGGCAGGTTTGCAGAAGGTGTATATTTAACAAAGGAGCAGTGAGTGTTGGATGTGGTATTTGACTATGGTGGGATTAGACCCCACTGTATGAGAGTATTTGTCTATATTTGGATGATCCGTTGTGCAGCATGTGTGCTAGTCCCCCTTGTCTGTCTGTTTGCTTGTCTGGGTCTAAGCTGGAGTAATACCATGAACAAAAGGCTAAGTAAATATCATGTTGTGGTATGTACATGCCTCCTGTTGCGTGCCATTTTTCATGTGAATGCATTTCCAACTATAGTTTGTACAACTGGTACTTTTTTGATTTCCTTTCTTTATGAACAAACTGTGCTTCTCAGTTTCCTGAAGAGTTGCAGAGGCTTGCAGTCTTGCACCTTGACTTTTTAACATGTTCAAAAAATTTAGTGCACACATTTTTTTCTTTCACAATAATTGCACCGTTGTTGTGAGCATCTCAAACCCATCTGTGTGTGATGTGTGTGGAGTTGGGCATAAAAAGATGGGCATGCTGTTGAGCTGCAAATCCAGCACAACCACTTTGCTATGAACTGCGTGAGTGTGTGTGTGTTTGTGTGAACTTTAATAGGGCTAGAATGCAGTTTTGCAACATGTCGACATGAGAATAAGCTGTGATTTTGAAAATCTGCGTGCTCAAAATGCAATGTTGGTCCAGATGACCAGACTGAACATTGTTGGATTTTATACTTGGATTACTGAGCATGAACTTTTGATGCAATGCTGGTCACTTAGTCGCAGACACTCAGAGCTCACTGAGACTGCAACTGAAAATGGGTGTATTTTCTCATAACTCTGAGTTGCCAATTAGTCTTCCAACAGTCATAGACTAATGAGATCAATGAGACCAGTGGACAGATTTTAATGAAACTTGCCAAAATTAATCATTGGAAATACAACAACTTTTGAAAATTTGGAGTCAACCTGATTTAAGATGACCACCACTTTAGTCAACACAAAAATTTACTAACAGTCACCTGTACACTTGTTAAGCTAAAATGTGGTGTGGTTGAATCTTAAATGGACTGTAAATACACTGATAGGACACACATCAGAGGCTATGAGGGGTTCAGTGTCTTGCCCAGGGACGCTTCGACATGTGACTGCTGGTGGATTTGAACCCCCAACTCTCGCATTGGAGGACGACTGCTCTAACCACTCAGCCACAGCCGCCCCGAATCTTAGGGTGCATTCACACCAGCCCTGTTTAGTCCGCTTTAATCGAACTCTAGCTCGTTTTCCTAGAAAGTCCGGTTCGTTTGGAGAGGTGTGAACGCGCCATCGAACTCTGTCATGGAACAAAAAGGCGAACCCTGGCCCGGGCTAAAACCTAGGTCTCGGTCCGGTAGAAGCGAACTCCAGCGCGGTTCGAGTGCAGTGTGAATGTAAACAGACCGGACCCCGCTCCGCAGGACAAACAGACACGCCTTATATGGAGCCGTCAGCTGCCTTGTGTGAAAAACAATATTCTCCATGGTCTTCTGTCTCATCTTCTGCTCATGCTAAGTCAATTTTTGAAAAATGACAAAATATAACTTATAAAACTGCTAAAACTTGATGCCACTTCGTTTTTATTTTTATTTACAGAAGAAGAAGAAGACATGTCTTCAGAGGTTTTTTTGTCGTTTCTTTCAGTAGTTCTTGGTGCAGCGCCCCCTCAGGCGAGTGGGGGAATAGGTTGGTTCAACAGGTTGGCTCGACTGCACAGTGCAGTGTGAATGCAAACGCACCAGCTCAAATGTAAACAAAAGCTCATGAACATTGGTCCCGAACCGAACCGAGTCTACCGGACTATCTGGTGTGAAAACAACCTTCGTCATCCACAACACATAATCTGAGCACTAACCGATTGCAAGGTCTTGCAATATTGTGTGCCGTTGAACATATTATTTTTAAGATTCAATCAAAAAGGCAACAGTGCCCTATTTTTCAAGGTAGTTTAAAACTCTGTCATGAAAAGCATCAGGTAATGCACTGCCTGGCCAAAAAAAAAAGTAGCCACTTGGATTTAACTAAGCAAATAGGTACGAGCCTCCTACTGGATAATTATTGCATGGGCATCTTTCAGTTGGCAACAAGTTATTTAACCCCAACTGGTGCAATGAGTTGCTTCTCATTACTTAACCAAGTTGAAAGACTCATTGCGTGGTGGTGGAAAAGATGTCAGTCTGTTTGAGAAGGGTCAATCTAAGGAGATTGTAGAAACCACTAAAATTGGGTTAAGAACTGTCCAGCGCATTATTAAAAACTAGAAGATAGTGGGGACCCATCATCTTTGAGGAAGAAATGTGACAGGAAAAAAGTCCTGAATGATCGTGATTAGCGATCACTTAAACGTTTGGTGAAATCAAATCAAAGAAAAACAACAGCAGCACTCAGGGCTATGTTTAATAGTGAAAGTAAGAACATCCTGATGCATGCTCAATGCATGCTTTAAGACCAATTGTTAGCATGATTAACTCTGTCACTTACAATGTTTCCAAATATCTGGCGTAAGTACTCATCCCTTTAGTTGGCAGCTCAGAACACCACATACAGAACACCATGGACTTTGTGGATAAGGTGAGGGATGTCATCATGGAGACTGATGAAACAATGGTCTCTTTTGATGTCACATCACTCTTTACGTGCATTCCTGTTGATGATGCAGTAGAGGTGGTCAGTTTAAAATTAAAATCAGACACGACCCTGAGCAGCAGGACCACGCTTTCCACAGAACAACTGTGTCAACTCTTGAAACTGTGCCTGCAGTCAACCTACTTCACATATGGGGAGCAATGTTATAGGCAGAAACATGGGTGTGCTATGGGGTCTCCAGTTTCTCCTATTGTTGCCAACCTGTACATGGAGGAGGTAGAAAAGAGAGCCTTGACGTCCTTTTCAGGGACACCACCAAGTCATTGGTTCAGGTATGTTGACGACACCTGGGTTAAAATTAAATCTCAGGAAGTCCAACATTTTACTGACCACATCAACTCTGTGGATAAATACATCAAGTTCACACGAGAAGATGTAAAAAATGGCAGGTTGGCTTTCTTGGACTGTGAGGTCTCAGTCTCTGATAGAGGACATTTGCAAACTGAGGTGTACCACAAACCCACCCACACAGACCAGTATTTGCAGTTTGACTCCCATCACCCTTTGGAGCACAAGTTAGGAGTCATCAGGACTCTGTACCACAGAGCAGACAGCATCCCCACTAGCTCAGGAGCCAGGCAGAAGGAGAAATCCCACACAAGACAGGCTCTAAGTGGATATCCTAACTGGGCCTTCCTGAAAGCAGAGAAGAAACCCAAACAGGACTCCAGTCAGTCATCAGGTGAAAAGGAGGAACCCAGACCCAGACCAGTGGTCATTCCGTATGTTGAGGGAGTATCAGAGAAACTGAGACGTTTATTTTCTAAACATAACGTCCCAGTGGCTTTTAAACCCCAAAATACATTACGGCAAAGACTGGTTCTTCCCAAAGATCCAGTCCCCCGGCACAAACAGAGTAATGTTGTGTATGCTGTTCAGTGTCAGGAGGGCTGTGATCAGTCTTACATCGGGGAAACTAAACAGCCACTGGCCAAAAGGATGGCCCAGCACAGAAGATCAACATCATCAGGCCAGAACTCTGCGGTCTACACTCATCTCCAGGCCAGCGGTCACTCTTTCAGGGATGAAGATGTTCACATCCTGGACAGAGAGGAACGATGGTTTGAGAGAGGAGTAAAGGAGGCCATCTTTGTGAAAATAAATCGTCCATCATTAAACAGGGGTGGATGCCTACGTGTTCAATTGTCCCCCTCTTACAATGCTGTGATTGCTAGTATCACTCAGCCCTCTGTGAATAGTAAACAGCCATCAGTGTGCTAATGATCCATTGTTAGGCTGATGGTCCTTCTTGAGCATGTGATCAGCTGGTTTTGGTTGTCAGCAGCAAAACTGGTTGATCCACTCTGAGAAGGTGCTATTTAAGAGACTGAGCTGAATACAGCACCTCAGACTGAGGAAGTCTTTTGGATAAGAGACAAAACGTTTCTACATTTTTTTGTTGTTTTGCTTTGTTTTGTTTTTTTTTGAATGTCCAGAGGGCCAGATTTAACTTTTTTAGATGAAAGTAAGAACATTTCCACATGCACAATGTGAAGGAAAGTCAAGGAATTGGGACTGAACAGCTGTGTAGCTTTAAGAAAACCACTAATCAGTGAGGCTAACTGGAAAAAAAGGCTTCAATTTGCTACGGAGCATAAAGATTGGACTCTGGAGCAATGGAAGAAGGTCATGTGGTCTGATGAGTCCAGAGTTACCCTGTTCCAGAGTGATGGGCGCATCAGGGTAAGAAGAGAGGCAGGTGAAGTGATGCACCCATCATGCCTAGTGCCTAGTCATCAATGCAAGATCTTGGTGAAAAATCAATGCAACACTGGATGGAAATAGATCTTGTGACATTGAAAAAACTTATCGAAACAATGTCACAGAGAATGCATGCCGTAATCAAAGCTAAAGGCGGTCCAATGAAATATTAGTGTGTGGCCTTTTTTTTGGTGGAGACTTTTTTTTTGGCCAGGTAGCGCACGCGCGTTTGTGTGTGTGTGTGTGTGTGTGTGGTAGAGATTGAACAACTACATATTTAAAAAAAATTGACATTAACATCATAATGCGTAACCATGGCAACAAGGCAGTTTCTACAACCAACAGCAGCTGATTAATATCTCAAAAGCTCAAGTAATATCTCAACTACAGCCCTAAATTTCAAATGAGTTGAAAAGGATGTTCTGTGGACGCATTTTCATCTACCTGCCAGCTGTGCTCGAGTGCCTGACCACTGAGATCCTGGAACTAGCAGGAAACACGGCTCATGACAGCGGAAGGACAGGATCGTCCATCAGCACCTACAGTTGGCTGTCCGCAGCGATGAGGAGCTCAACAAGCTGCTGGGAGGAGTGGCCATTGCCCTGGGAGGATTTCTGCCCAACATTCAGGTGATCCTGAAGCCCAGGAGGCCAACCAAGTGCAAGTAAACGGATCAACATCTGTGGCCAGTTTTTTTCAGATCTGCTATAAGACGGACCATCACAAGAGATCCTTCCTGCCCACAACCATCAACATCTAGAACAACTCTTTTATGAAACAAGGAAAATGAGCTACAACAACATTTAATTTCCCTCTGGGATTAATAAAGTATTTTTGAATTGAATTGAATTGAATTGAATAATAGTCGAGTCAATGTTGACGAGTTGATGACGTCATAGGAACTCAAGACGTTAAAAAACATAACAAAAAAAAGTAATTTATTATTTACAAAAAAAGAACAACTCATCGGGACCATATATTTATGCTCCTACCATTTATCATACTGCAAATCAGTCACAGGAAAACCACAACTATTATTAAGCTGCAAAAGTTAGTTTTATTTTATTTAACCCACTAAATAAAGTAAACCACCATGGCAGTGGTGGATTCTCCACCGGCAGTGGTGTGCACCCGTTTTTATTTAAATTTTATTTAGTGGGTTAAATAAAATAAAACTAAAAACATCATCATCTTTAGTGAAGTACTTCCACACTGTTGATGAGTTTCAACTTGTTTGGGAAGACTTTGCCTGCTCCTCTCCTTTACTATCACAAGAAAAGAGGCATAGATGCATCTCAGTAGAATTCCTGTTTGGCACAAAGTGAAATTGTAAAATGTTTTTACTGTAGAAACGATTCCTTCTGGTCTTGTGTGCGGTGGCAGAAACTTGTGACATAGTGCGGACGTATGTTTAATCATGTACAGGATGTTCAGCATCGTCCTGTACTCTGAACAGCTTCTGGAGTGTTCTTCTTTCTTCTAGCGGCTCCTGGAGCTTCAGAGCTGTCACAGAGTTACTCTTCTTCATCACTTTGTTTAGTTGTTTTGAGTCTCTGGACTCCATTACTGCTGCACCAACAAATGGCTGAAATGAAAATTGCACTTTTTACCACAGACCTTTGGATAATATGCAGGATCTTGCTGTAAATCTCAAGTAGTAAAGTTTTTTCTGTCCTATTCGTGTTTTAGTTTAGTGAAGCTTTTATTTTTTTGTCTAGTTGTTTCTCCAGGTAAACTAACAATATATTTTTTATTCCTCCATCATTTCTACCTTTTCTTCCAGGGTTGAAATAATGTAGGCATTTTTTTTCTGCTAGGCCTAAATTCCACGTCTATCTTCATTTTCATCATCTTCATATATAAAAATTTGCATCTATACTCGTACTTTCTACACTCATGTCTTGTAATGTTTCACACTTAGCCTGCATGTTTGTTAAGCGATTAGAGGAAAGAGTTTTCTCTAAAGATTTTTTCTTTCATGATACCCCTGGAAGCAGACTGAGGCTGTGAGGGAAGTAATTTTCATTCTGTTTGTATTACCCTGATGTTTTCTGGGACAGAGGCGAGGAGCGTCAGTGGTGGCTGCTGTCATTCTTATTTCCCTGAATATATACAGCCAAATAGCTGCGAACAATAACCGTTATAACCCTGGCAGCAGTGGATGTCAGCTTTGAATGTATTCTACAATATAGACATGAATATGCTGATCAGCCACAATATATAAACCACGGACATGATGGTTTATGTGACCCATTCATTCAGCCAAACAACTTCAACCTCCACCGGAACTTGAGACATTGTGTAGTAGCAGCTTTTTTTGAGCTTATTTGGCAGACTGTGAAGATTATTAGTCAGATTTGGATTTTGGGTGCTTGAAAACATGTTTCATGTTTCTCAAGCTGATGCTTTTATTCTATTGCACAGTACCTTAAACCAAAGGAGGCTGCTTATTACCGAGTGTTAAAACTTCAGTAATGTTTATATGAGCAATGTATCAAAATAAAGTTGATATGAATTTCAAGTAGTGAACTTGATTGTAATGAGACAAACCATCTGCTAGTGGGTTAAACGTGGCAGATACCCCTTAACCCCCATCTTCTATGGTGTTGTCTGTTGGAGCAGCAGCTTATCATCAGCTGAGAAGAAGCAGCTTGATAAGCTCATCAGGAAGACCAGTTCTGTGCTTGGATGCCCCCTCGACCCAGTGCAGGTGGTGGGAGACAGAAGGACTCGAGCTAAAATAACATTGCTGGACAACGTCTCCCACCCCATGCATGAAGCTGTTGCTGAACTGGAGAGCTCGTTCAGTGACAGATTACTGCATCCTAAATGCACAAAGGAGCGTTACCGCAGGTCCTTCCTCCCAGCAGCTGTTAGACTCTACAACCATCACTGCTCCCAACAAACTCAATAAGTATTAAATACATGCTGACCTCTGCTCAATCACCCACTCTACCTATAATACTGTACTGTCAATAGTCCGTCCTCCTCATTGTTCAATACATACTGAACACTATGTATGTCTTGACATGCCCATTTTTAAAAACTGCACAGTATTTTCTATTATAGTCTTGTATATTATTATTATTATTATTATTATTATTGTTGTTGTTGTTGTTGTTGTTGTTGTTGTTGTTGTTGTTGTTGTTGTTGTTGTTGTTGCTTACCTTATTTCTTTACATATATTTTTTAACCGTTTAGGAACTTTTTTGTGTGAACCTTTATATATGTTGCTGCTGTGGAATTTTCCTCCTGTGGGACAATAAAGGCTGTTTCTATTCTATTCTATTCTATTCTATTCTATTCTATTCTATTCTATTCTATTCTATTCTATTCTATTCTATTCTATTCTATATGTAAGTAAGTAAGTGCTATGTGTTGTCATCATTGTATGTTTCTATACAATGATGAAATGAGTTCTCTGCATTTAAACCGCCACACCTGAGATACACCCAGGTGGAGCAGTGGGTAGCTACGTAAGCGCCCAAGGAGCAATTAGGGATTGGTTGTCTTGCTCAGGGACAACATGACATGTTTGTGGGCATGGCGGGGAGTCGAACTGTGACAAAAAAAAAAGAAACAACCCACCAATGAACAAAACAGAAACACAGCCAGCACATTATCTGTTTAAACAAAATGTACATTAGTCCTGAGATGAGTGGAAGCTGTGGTGCGTGTCCTTGGCGTTCTTCATGTTGAATTTGTAATTTGTTGTTGCAGCCACAGTGAGGCATTCAAGATGGACATGGGTCAGTTGGTTTCTCTGTTTTTGCTTGATAGTGTTCATGGTTGAGAATGTTGACTCACAGGTGTAAAAATTTCAGCTTTTAACTATTACCCCAATCCCATGAAGAAAACACAAGTCAACAATAACAATGAATACCAAAGTCCATGCTCAGCAATGAATATGTGTACGGATGAAGATGCCCCCTTCACATTTCCGCCTGCCCCCTCATGTAACCATGCCTAGAACCGGTCCTGTGATGCTCCTACTTCCTTCACCGCAGATGACAGAAGTTGCGGAGACGCACGCGGCCGGTGATGATCAGCTGATCCTTCTGAAGCTTAAGAGGACTTTTTCTTTTTTTACCTCTACCAGCCAGTCGGACCTGCCCCCTCCTCAACAAGTAGATTAACACAATATTATTCGTAAAACCGCATCAAAGAAGCCCAAGCCAACATGCACAGTAATTGCGGAGTGCACCAGCACGTTTTAAAAATGTGCTGGTGTATTGTTGTAACCTGTCATGAAAGCCACCAATAAAGCATGGCGAGCCGCATGTGGCTCGGGAGCTGCACAATGAGTATCCCTACTCTACACCATCTCGGTCCCCCTCAAGATCATATTGATTGAAGTCAGGTAGCAATTATTGATGTGTTTACATGTAGTACTGTCATTTGAGGCTTGCCTTCTCTTAATTTTCCTTGTGCTTTTTGGGGTGACTGCTGTAGCCCAGAGAAACAGGTCTCTCTGATAAATGAGTCCTCGTTACTCAATAAGACTAACCTGTATAAATAAAGGTTGAATTAATTTAAAATGTTCCTCCATTAATTGAGGGGTTTAACAAAATGTGCTCTATAGATGATTTTATTTGCAGTAATTTTCTTCTCATTTTGTGTGAATTATGAAAGGTCCAAGGCTGCATGGAGGAAACTTGGCACTTTTATACATCTGAGCTGCCAGGTGAGGTATCAACTGCTGGATGGATTTTATTGAAGCTTTCAGAAAGTAATCACTAGATGAGTACACCTATAACATATTAGCTTTTAGAGTCAAACTGATTCAAGATGGCTGCACCAACCAGCTGACGTTTAAAACACAAAAATGGCCGTACCTGAGCCAATGTTGCAGCTACTGAGCTAAAATTTTGTGTGCCAGCTTTTTTTCTTTTCTTTTCTTTTCAGCTGCTCCCTTCTTCAGGGGTTGCCACAGCGAACTTACACGAAGACATGGCAATTGTTTTTACGCCGGATGTCCTTCCTGACGCAACCACAGACCACCGAGCTACCACAGCCCTCTGTGTGGAGCAGAGAGCTGCTGTCTAGGGCACCTGGGGGAGCAAGTGGTGGGGGTTAATGGCTTTGCTCAAGAGACCAGAGTGGGGCAAATGAAGGTGGAGGCAGATGTTGGTGTTTCACCTTTCCCACCCACATTTTGATTTTGTTGGTCCAGGGAGTCGAACCTGCGATCTTCTGATCACAGACCCACCTTAATTAACCTCTGTGCCACCACTCCCCCAGTAGTTGAGCATAATCTGCACCAGATACTTTGAACACAACACATTGCATGACCTAAAACATTAGCATTAACATACACTGTCTATCTGTCTGTCAGCAAAATAATTCATGTATGATTGGATGGATTTTAATTAAACTCCTAGAAATCAATCAATAGATGATCTACAACTACAACTTTTATTTATTTACTTTAAATCGCAACCCAATTTAAGATGGCTACCTCATTTGGTTGTACATAGCAAGAAGATAAATGACTATAACTCAGTCAAATTTACAGACATTGAACCAAGATTTGGTGTGATAGAAGTTGAGTCATATTTATCATTTCCTCTGACAGATTGTGAATAACGTCATTTACAAACTTTGACCAAAATGGCTACAACTCTATTCCTTCTCATCAAAAGATGAGTTTTGTATAAAACTCTAGCATAAAATGCAAGAATGCTAGCCCTGTAATGTTTAAAATGGAAAAATATATATACTGTATCCTTAACTTATGCACAACATACATCATCAGAAGTGGCTGAACTCACTTTTGTTTCTTACTGCTCAAACCTTTTGTTAGTTTCTCATTAGTAATAATCAACAGAACCAAAGTTGAACATGCACCTGTGAAACTGGAACAGAGTGATTGCACATCTGCATGGAATATTTTTAGCATCATAATATACAGCTTCCATTAGACCATAGCAGACCTAGAATCTATCAAAACCTATTGTAGTGGACTAAGCCTACGTCGAAACCCAGTCTAAGGTCAAAACTCTTGACCTTTAGAACCTTGTGGGACAGAAGCTGTCATTTCATGTATTTGACTCCATAAATACAGGTTCACCCATCCTGAGACTTTCTTTCTTGAAGATTCAAGTGAAAAGAACACTCTCTTTTTATTATCATTACTATCTTACAAATGTTGATAATCAAAGTGTCTTAGTTCAAACCATTTTAGATGTTGCAGTGAACTAATCAATTTTATTAACTGAGTAATGATTTTATTCTCATGTTAAAAGCTGTGCAGAGTTTATGCATTTTTCTGATTTCTGCTTTTGAATGAGCAAGTGTGTGCGTTTACAAGGTTACAGTCAAACGAAAAACAAGTTGTTATGTTAAAACTGTCATGTTTTAGAATCCTCTCAGACGTAAATAGAGATGTTTTGCACCTGTGTCTTAGGCACGCCAAAACAGAACCCTCTCGGTCTGTGAGAACATTTCTGAGCTGTCTCATAACAATTCTCGCTGTCTCTAACCCCTTACGTCACAAAAACACACCCCTTCTGGTCGTTTCTGACCAATGAAAAATCCCAAAAAGTGAACCGGGAAAGAGCCTTTAAAATGTCAGTACTTCCTGGTTTACACAGTCTCACGGAGTTACAGACTCAGAGAGTGGTCGGAGTTCTAAGAGTCTGAGAGCGTAGAGTTCGGTGAGAGTCTACTCAAGTTCTGCTGAGTTCTGATGGAGTGCTGTTGGAGTTCCTGACATGACAACAAAGCTCTTCCGAGTTCCATGGGATTATAACATTTTCCACTGAGGTGAATGTGTGTCGAACAGAGCCTCGCCACTACTTCTGACGGGCAACAGCCATTCTAAGGAGACGCTGGACCGGTAGCGTTAACGGAACACCATATCTGCTGATTATCATCAGAGAGGTAATGGGTCAAGTTTCCTACCAAGCGTACCGAGGCGAGCTGGGCTTCTGATGGAGAGTGTCGGTTCTGGAAAACACTTAATTTCCCTCACACACCATCCTTTACTCCCTCTAAACTTCTTTCCATCTTTAAACTTTCCTATGAAGTAGAAATTCTCCCAGATATTTAGAAATGTCTGTGTAAAGTGCTTATTCACATCCGTGTGGGTAAAAGATCATAGTTGTACAGTTTTATAAATGTCTGTGGTGCAGCAACGGTAAAATCATGGCCGTATGATTTTTCCTGATTGATTGCTTATGTTGTTATTTTCATAATTTGCCAAATTAATGTAAATGTTTGATGTTAAATTTGATTCTGTAAATAAATGACCGCATTCATTTTGATGGGTCAAATTTAAATGACGTCTCACGTTTGCATTTCCTTAAATTCAGTGCACGTTTTATTCAGTCCAGAAAAATGAGGAACTCGCGTTAAATGATGAATATATCCCAGCATCTGTTCATCTACACTATCAAACAAGTATCTTTAGTGCTCTTTGATAGAAAAGGAGCAAATGTTGCTATATGTGACATCCACCTCTTTAGACATATTTTAAAATAAAACCATGTCACTAACATTAATCATGTAGATTTTTTTTCACTTTTTGTTTTGGAACTCTTCATCATTGACAAGTAACTAATGATACAGAATTTATCATGTACTCAAAATATCTAGGTTCTGTGCTTCTTATAAGTAGTTTTTTTTTTTTAATTTACTGTTTTTCTTGGGGATACAAACAGTGGAATCCTGACTTGCATTGTCTTTTTGATTTTATACTTTATACATTTAGTTGGTACTTGAACTTCACTTTCAAAGGTCATATTCTTGCATGCATTACACGTACATCCATTCATCCATCCATCCATTTTCTTCCGTTATCTGGGGTTGGGTCGCGGGGGTAGCAACCTAAGTAGGGAGGCCCAGACCTCCCTCTCCCCAGCCACTTGGGCCAGCTCATCCAGGGGAATCCCAGGGCGTTCCCAGGCCAGCTGAGAAACATAATCCCTCCACCGTGTCCTGGGTCTTCCTCTGGGTCTCCTCCCGGTGGGACGTGTCTGGAACACCTCACCAGGGAGGCGTCCAGCAGGCATCCTAACCAGGTGCCCAAGCTACCTCAACTGGCTCCTCTCGCCATGGAGAAGCAGCGGCTCTACTCTGAGTCCCTCCCGGATGACCGAGCTTCTCACCCTATCTCTAAGGAAGAGCCCAGACACCCTGCTTAGAACACTCATTTCGGCCACTTGTATCCGTGCATAGGAACATAGATTGACTGGTAAATCGAGAGATTTGCCTTTTGACTCTGCTCTTTCTTCTCCACAGCAGACCTGTACAGCGCCTACTTCACTGCAGATGCTGCACCTATCAGCCTATCGATCTCTCACTCCATTTTTCCCTCATTTGTGAACAAGACCCCAAGATACTCCTCCACTTGGGACAGGACCTCCTCCCCGACCCAGAGAGGGCACTCTACCCTTTTCCAGCTCAGGACCATGGCCTCAGATTTGGAGGAATTGATCTTCATCCTGGCCGCGTCACACTCTGCTGCAATCTGCTCCAGCAAAAGCTGTAGATCACAACCGGATGAAGCCAATAGGACCATACCATCTGCAAAAAGCAGAGAAGCAATCCTAAGGCCACCAAAACGGATCCCCTCAACACCTTGGCTGCATCTAGAAATTCTGTCCATAAAAGTTATGAGCAGAATCGGTGACAAAGGGCGACCTTGGCCGAGTCCAATTCTCACCAGGAATGAGCCTGACTTACTGCCGGCAATGAGGACCAAGCTCTGACACAGGTCGTACAGGGACCTAACAGCCCGTATCAAAGGGCCTGGTACCCCTGGTGCATTATACATACAACTCAAATAACTTTTTCATAACTTTGAGTCTTAACTCCTAACTCATTAGATTGTCTCTTCTGTATTGTTGAATACAACTGAATTTCACATAGGTCATTTAGCCCAAAACTAAATTGTGGACACATCTTGTACAGTGCCTTTGAAAGTATTCGGCCCCCTTGAAATTTTCAACCTTTTGCCACATTTCAGGCACATAAAGATATAAAATTTTTATTTTTTGTGAAGAATCAACAACAAGTGGGACACAATCGTGAAGTGGAATGAAATTTATTGGATGTATCAAACTTTTTTAACAAATAAAAAACTGAAAAGTGGGGTGTGCAATATTATTCAACCCCTGTACTTTCAGTGCAGCAAACTCACTCCAGAAGTTCAGTGAGGAACATCCCGAGGAGCACTGTGCAAGCAATCATATTGAAATGGAAGGAGTATCAGACCACTGCAAATCTACCAAGACCTGGCCGTCCCTCTAAACTTTCATCTCGAACAAGGAAAAGACTGATCAGAGATGCAGCCAAGAGGCCCATGATCACTCTGGATGAACTGCAGAGATCTACAGCTGAGGTGGGAGAGTCTGTCCATAGGACAACAATCAGTCGTACACTGCACAAATCTGGCCTTTATGGAAGAGTGGCAAAAAGAAAGCTCTTTCTCAAAGATATCCATAAAAATGTTGTTTAAAGTTTGCCACAAGCCACCTGGGAGACACACCAAACATGTGGAAGAAGGTTCTCTGGTCAGATGAAACCATAATCAAACTGTTTGGCCACAATGCAAAACAATATGTTTGGCGTAAAAGCAACACAGCTCATCACCCTGAACACACCATCCCCACTGTCAAAAATGGTGGTGGCAGCATCATGGTTTGTGCCTGCTTTTCGTCAGCAGGGACATGGAAGATGGTCAGAATTGATGGGAAGATGGATGGGGCCAAATACAGGACCATTCTGGAAGAAAACCTGTTTGAGTCTGCAAGAGACCTGAGACTGGGACAGAGATTTATCTTCCAACAAGACCATGATCCAAAACATAAAGCCAAATATACAATGGAATGGTTCACAAATAAACATATCCAGGTGTTGGAATGTCCAAGTCAAAGTCCAGACCTGAATCCGATCGAGAATCTGTGGAAAGAGCTGAAGACTGCTGTTCACAAACGCTCTCCATCCAACCTCACTGAGCTTGAGCTGTTTTGCAGGAAGAATGGGCAAGCATTTCAGTCTCTCCATGTGCAAAACTGATGGAGACATACCCCCAAGCGACTTGCAGCTGTAATTGCAGCAAAAGGCGGCGCTACAAAGTATAAACGCAAGGGGGCCCAATAATATTGCACGCCCCACTTTTCAGTTTTTTATTTGTTAAAAAAGTTTGACACATCCAATAAATTTCATTCCACTTCACGATCGTGTCCCACTTGTTGTTGATTCTTCACAAAAAATAAAAATTTTATATCTTTATGTTTAAAGCCTGAAATGTGGCAAAAGTTTGAAAAGTTCAAAGGGGCTGAATACTTTCACAAGGCACTGTAAGAAGGTTTAAATTACGAATACAAAGAGCTACACATGTAAAATCAACAATCCTACTAAACATTTCTTACATACTCAAACCCATGAAGTGAACACAATATATATACATGAGGAAAACAAGAATACACATTGAAGAAGACAAATATTGAGCATTGCCAGCTGTAGAAGCTGGTGTTAGTGTTCATAGGTTTGTTTGTGTTTCACTTGAGGGCTTAAAACTTACATCTTAATATTAATGTTTTTGGCAAACTGTTCAAATTCTGAAGAGCTCTAAACAAAGTTGTTTTTATAACATTTTGTACCTTGCTGATTTACAGTGTCTAATAACAGGTCTTTGTGTTAGCGCCTACTCTGCTGGCTTTTAAAATAACTTCCTCTTCAGTATTATATAATAATAACTGAGGTATAACCATTTTTTTTTTTTTTTTGCTAAGGTTGTTTAGCTGTGGTATTCATCTTGAATGTAAATGACTTCAAAAGCTAACCAGATGTAGATATGTGTCCGATGATTACTTTCCGAAAGTTCCAGAAGTCTGTCCATCGATTTGTGTTTTTTTTTTTTTTTTTGTAACAGGGCTGGCGACAGCAGTTAATGCCAAAGCTTTAAACTAAAATCTTTAGCTAAGTGAAGGAATTCAGAATAATGCTAATGTTAATCAGTTGTACATTTCTATCTAGTAGTTACTTTCTGAATGTTTCAGAAAATCGGCTAGATCAGATTGCAAAACACATTGAGACCTTTTGGTCCAATTCATCCATCCATCCATCCATTATTTTCTGCTTATTCCAAAGTCGGGTTGCGGGGGCAGAAGCTTGAGCAGGGAGGCCCAGACATCTCTTTCCACAGCCACCTCTTCCTGCTCTTCTGGGAGGATACCAAGGCGTTCCCAGGCCAACCGAGAGACATAGTCTCTCCAGTGTGTCCTGGGTTTTCCCCGGGGTCTCCTCCCAGTTGGACACGCCCGAAGCACCTCTCTAGGGAGGCGCCCAGGGGGCATCTTACCAGATGCCTGAACCACCTCAACTGGTTCCTCTCGATGTGGAGGAGTGGCGGTTCTACTCCGAGTCTCTCCCAAATAACTGAACTTACCCCATCTCTAAGAGAGAGTCCAGCTACCCTGCTGAGAAAACTCATTTCGACCGCCTGTATTTGCGATCTCATTCTTTCTGTCACTACCCAGAGCTCATGACCATAGGTGAGGTTAGGAACGTAGACTGACCAGTAAACGGAGAGCTTTGCCTTACAGCTCAGCTCTCTCTTCACCACAACAAACCAGTACAGAGTCTGCTATACTGCATATGCTGCACCAATCCGTCTGTCAATCTCATTCTCCATTCTTCCCTCACTCGTGAACAAAACCCCAAGATACTTGAACTCTTCCACTTGAGGCAGAACCTTACCCTCAACCTGAAGAGAGCAATCCACCCTTTTCCAGTTGAGGACCATGGCCTCAGATTTGGAGGTGCTGATTCTCATCCCAGCCGCTTCACATTCAGCTGCGAACCGCTCCAGTGAGAGCTGAAGATCACGGCACAATGACGCCAACAAGACCACATCATCTGCAAAGAGCAGAGATGGAATCCTGAGGCCACCAAACCGGAAACCCTTCACCAGCTGGCTGCACCAAGGAATTCTATCCATAAAAGTCATGAACAAAATTGGTGACAACGTGCAGCCCTGGCAGAGTCCAACTCCCACCCTGAAAGGGTCCAACTTACTCCCTGCAATGCAAACCAAACTCTCACACCGCTTGTATAGGGACTGAACAGCCCGTAACAACGGGCCTACAATCCCATACTCACGAAGCACCCCTCACAGTGTACCCTGAGGACCACGGTCGAATGCCTTCTCCAAGTCTACAAAACACATGTAGACTGGATGGGCAAACTCCCATGACCTCTCAAGGACCCTAGTGAGGGTAAAGCGCTGATCCAGTGTTCCACGGCCAGGAAGGAACCAACAATGTTCCTCCTGGATCTGAGGTTCAACCAACAATCGGACTCGCTTCTCCAGTACCCCTGAATAGACCTTACCAGTGAGGCTATGGAGAGTGATGCCCCATAATTGGAGCACACCCTTCGGTCCCCCTTTTTGAAGAGGGCAACCACCACCCTAGTCTGCCAGTCCAGTGGCACTGCCCCAATGTCCACGTGACGTTGCAAAAGCGTGTCAGCCAAGACAGCCCCACAACATCCAGAGCCTGAAGGAAATCAGGGTGAATCTCATCCACCCCCAGAGCCCTGCCGTCTCTGAGCTATTTAACTACCTTGGTGACCTCAGCCACGGTTATGGACGGATCAACCCCAAAGTCCCCCAACTCAGCTTCCTCCATAGAAGACATGCTGGTGGGATTGAGAAGGTCCGAGAAATATTCCTTTCACCTCCTGACAACATCACTGGTTGAGGTCAACATCACTGCACCTTCACTGAACACAGTGTTAGTAAAGTGCTGCTTTCCCCTCCTCAGCCACCCGATGGTTTGCCAGAATCTCCTCGAAGCTGACCGAGAGTCTCTATCCAAGGTCTCACCGAACTCCTCCCACATCCGAGCTTTTGCCTCAGCAACAGCCATGGCTGCACACCACTTGGTCCTCCAGTACTCCTCAGCTGCCTTCAGAGTCCCAGGACTCTGGAGGAGTCCTAGGACTCTTTCTTCAGCTTGATAGCCTCCCTAACTTGGGGTGTCCACCACCGAGTTTGTGGATGACCACCGCGAGAAACACCGACAACCTTGCTGCCACAGCTCAAGGCAGCTACTTCAACAAGCAAGGCGAGGAACATGGCCCACTCAGACTCAGTGTCCCCCACCTCATCTGGGATGCGGTTAAAGCTCTTCCGCAGGTGTGAGTTGAAGATCTCTCTGACGGGTTCTTCTGCTAGGCGTTCCCAGCAAACCCTCACTACACGTTTGGGTCTACCGGGTCTGTCCGGCATCTTCCCCCACCATCTGATCCAACTCACTACCAGGTGGTGATCAGTTGACAGCTCAGCTCCTCTTTTCACCCGAGTGTCCCAAACAAACGGCTGCAAATCAGATGACACGACTATGAAGTCAATCACTGATCTACGACCTAGGGCCTCCTGGTGCCAAGTGCACTTATGGACATCCTTATGTTCGAACATGGTGGTCGAGATGGACAAAATATGACTAGCACAGAAGTCCAACAACAGAACACCGCTCAGGTTCAGATCAGAGAGACCTTCCTCCCAATCACGCCCCTCCAGGTCACACTGTCATTACCCACATAGGCATTGAAGTCCCCCAGCAGAATAAACGAGTCCCCAGCTGGCGCACCTTCCAGCACCCTTGCCAAGGACTCCAAGAAGACCGGATACTCTGAACTGCAGTTTGGCGCGTAGGCACAAACAATAGTCAGAGCCCGTCCCCCCACCCAAAGGCGAAGGGAAGCCATCCTCTCATCTACTGGGGAAAACTCCAACACCCATTCACCAAGTTGGGGGGGCTACAGGTAGACCCACACCAGCTCGACGCCTCTCATCATGGGCAACTCCAGAGTGGAATAAGATCTAACCCCTCTCAAGGAGATCAGTTCCAGAGCCCATGCTGTGCGTCGAGGTGAGCCCAGCTATATCTAGTTGGTACCTCTCAACCTCACTCACAAGCTCAAGCTCCTTCCCTGCCAGAGAGGTTACATTCCATGTCCCAGAGCTAGCTTTGGTAAGCCAGGGTCAGAGCGCCAAGGTCCCCGCCTTCGGCCACTGCCCATAGCATCATGCACCTGACTTTTATGGTCTTTCCTGCAGGTGGTGGGTTCACAGGAAGGCAAACCCATGCTGCTCCATTGGGCTGAGTCTGACCGAGCCCTATGTGCAGAGACCCAGTCACAAGGCGCTCGCCGATGAGCCCCTCTCCCAGGCCTGGCTCCAGGGTGGGGCCCCGGTAATTCACGTCCGGGCAAGGGACACTGAGTTCCTTGTTTTGTTTTGTCCATAAAAATCTTCTGAATCGCTCTGTGTCTGGCCTGTCACCCAGGACCAATCAGCCTTGGGAGACCCTACCAGGGACAATTATAATCGACCCCGACAGCATAGCTCCTATGATCATTCAGGCGCACAAACTCCTCCACCACGATAAGGTGGCGATTCAAGGAGGAGCATCGAGACCTTTTTGTCCAATTCAGAAATAGATAATTCTTAATTTTTTGTGCGATTCCCACAGTTTGTCAAATTGTTTTACTATGTCATAATAGAAAATAAGTGTTGTTCCTTTCATTGGATAGTGGGTCATTGTGGACAGAAACATGTACTGACTTGTTTGTTAAAAACTTTACAGGATTTCTAAATTGTGAATGTGTTTGTTGTTTTGGATTTAGATCCATTTTGTCCTAAAGAAAAGCTATGTAGAGTTGTTCTCCTCATTCAGGGTAACAATAAAGACTAAAGAACCCAATCTGCAGATAGCTTATTACGATGTATGTCTGATTCTTCAAGAAGTGACAAATAGAAATTTATGTTTGAAGTTGCCTTCGGAGAGGGTAAAGTGTTATCGAGCAGAGTCTTTATTGGCAGCTTTATGCTTCCTGGTAAATACTGCTGCTCCCTGTTGTAAACTCCTTACACAACACTGGTCACTGTAGTGCACGGGAAGGAGACAAGCAATGCATTTCAATGTGCAGCCAGCCAAGGTCGCAATTTAATGTTCTGAATGAGTCCAGCCTTTTACAGGGCAAAGGAGGTCATGTCGTTCTACAGTCACTAAATCACTGCCAGTCTCTCACAGAGAAAATCGGTTTATAAAAGCCATGACGACACCTATGTCCAAAGAGATAATAACAAATAGTATTAAATGACTCAATGCGAAAAAATTAAAACTCCATCAGCATTTCAATGGGATTTACCTGTGGGACCTGTACAATTGGATTAACCTGTTTCAATAAAGGTTGGAAATTTCATTTTAAAACTTTAATTTTCAGGGTTTCTGTGAGCATTTAAAAGTAAATTGAAATGAAGAAAAACTGAATTATTTGTAGCCAGAAATTGTTTGCATATCAAAACACTTCCATCAAGGTTCATTCTCAATAATCCAGGTAAAAAATCCAACGATGTTCAGTCAGGTCATCTGGACATTTTCTTTTTTTTTTTTTTTTTTTTTTTGTAGCGAGATGCTTCGCCCTCCATCCGAAGGGCTTCATCAAGCTGAAGAGTTACAAACAAACTGTTTCCCCACTAAGCAGCACACTCCTGTAGTAGACCAACCAGTTTGCTGGTGATAAGATGGTTTCTGGGGGCCGTCCTTTCCCCAGTCAACCCCTCCCAGTCCGCCACAGCCAAAGTAATCTTGTAGCTGCCCGTGAATATAGGAGAACACTGAGATCATCTAATACATTTCTACTCTCTGTCCCAAAATCCAACTACAAACGATGGGGTGACTGGGCCTTTTCGGTTGTCGCACCCAGACTCTGGAACCAGCTACCTCAGGACTTGCGCTCCACCACTGACATGGAGCATTTTAAATCTAATCTTAAAACCTTTTTATTCAGGCAGGCTTTTAATACCTAGTAGGTCTTTGACAATCTTGCTATGTTTTAATTGTTTTTGTTTTTAACTGACCGATTTTTTTATTCTTTTTTGTTTTTAACTTCTGTACTGTGCAGCACTTTGTGCACCTTTTGGCTGCTGGAAAGGGCTCTATAAATAAAGTTTGATTGATTGATTGAAAGTAGTTCAATACATCAAGGTTCATACTCAATAATCCAGGTTTTAAAAAAAATCCAACAGTGTTCAGTCAGGTCATCTGGACAGTTTCCTCTTTTATGCTGCTTAGTGGGGAAAACAGTTTGTAACTCCTCAGACTGATGAAGCTCTTTGGATGGAGAGCGAAACGTCTCTCAACAGAAAAAGAAACTGTCCAAATGACCTGACTGAACATTGTTGAATCAAAACACAGTAAAATTGTTAGCTTAGAATTGCTATGTGGATTGTTAATCACACAGGGAGAAAATTTAGGTCTAAATAATATATATTTTTTTTACTACATGTAAAATTGTTCAAAGCACAGTAATATTAGTAAGCTGTTCAAGTAAATTGTGAGTTATTATGTTTAGTGCTTAAAAATCCAGAGCAGTTTTATAAGAATATTTTTTCTTTGTTTTTAAGCTAAAGGCCTTAATGTTTATTGTGTTTTTGAACATCATTATAGTTTTATCCAACATTTTTCACTTAGGTCATCTGGACAGTTTCTTTTTTTGTGCTGAAACATTTCGCCTTCGATCCGGAAGGCTTCGTCAGTCAAGGAAACACACAACACAAAACGGATTCTTCCCCCAACAGTTTACTCCAAAGTGGAACAAACCAGTTATGTTTGTGCTAAGATGGTCTCTTTGCCACGGCCCCTCATCCATTGCCGGCCGTCTTCCTTGTTGACAGTCGTGTCAAACTGGTTGAAAACAACAAAAGTCCATGCTCAATAATCCAGGTATACAATCCAACATTTTTCAGTCAAGTCATCTGGACAGGTTCTTTTTTTTGTGCTGAAATGTTTCGGCTTCGATCCTGAAGACTTCATCAGTCAAGGAAACACACAACACAAAACTGATTCTTCCCCCAACAGCTTACTCCAAAGTGGAACAAACCAGTTATGTTAGTGCTAAGATGGTCTCTTTGCCACGCCCCCTCCTCCATTGCCGGCCCTCTTCCTTGTTGACAGTCGTGTCAAACTGGTTGA
The DNA here is from genome assembly GCF_014905685.2 of Nematolebias whitei. Taxonomy (NCBI): domain Eukaryota; kingdom Metazoa; phylum Chordata; class Actinopteri; order Cyprinodontiformes; family Rivulidae; genus Nematolebias; species Nematolebias whitei. The sequence continues at coordinate 36,447,145 of NC_056507.1, forward strand.
AAACAACAAAGTCCATGCTCAATAATCCAGGTATACATTCCAACATTTTTCAGTCAGGTCATCTGGTGTTGTGCGTTTCCTTGACTGATGAAGCCTTCCTGATCGAATGTGAAACGTTTCAGCACAAAACAAGAAACTGTCCAGTTGACTTGACTGAAAATGTTGGACTGTATACCTGGATTATTGAGCATGGACTTTATTGTTTTATGTTACCAAACTTATCTACTCATTGTTTGTGCTGTGGTTTGAACTTCTTATGTTTGGAATTTTCTATTTCTATTTTTATTAAATGTAAAGTTTTCTTCACACTTTTTACCAAGTATGTTGTTTGGTTTGTCTTATTTAACCCTTGTAAGCCTATATTACACTTAAGTTTATAGATTTGTGGTTTAGTGTATAAGTTTTAAGTAAAAATTAGTTCACACTCTGTAATGAGTTACAACAAAATATTTTCCTGTACTGTGCATTAGATAAACCGATTTTATCACCTTCTGTTAGAAAATGGAGTTAAGGACTTTTTGAAAATACCAGTGTTTTCAGATGTTTAATTGGCATAGTATTATGCATCATCTTTTTGTATTCTTGGTCAATGTGTGTAAAGTGTTTGATTTAAAGTTGTATCTTGATGAAAAAGTTGCTAGTGAGTTTGGTGTAAAAACACCATTGAAGACATGAGAAGTTTCATCATTTGTGAATGTTTGTGAACAGAAATATGGCAAAGAGGTACAGAGCGAAACGCAAGATGTTTTTCTGTTTTTTAATGCTTTTACTGTAAGATTTACTTAAATTTGATCTTTTACGTGAAAACTGTTAAGTACTAACTACCTAAATAACATGCATGTTGTAATACCTACCACCAATTTTGAAGTCCATGTTACCTAGATAACCAGCATATGTCCAACTATGGAGCCAAGACACTTCACTCCATTGTTATCTGATTCTGATAGAGGATGAACAAATCTTTAAAACTTTTAAAATATATTTAGCTGGTTTTATCAAAGCAGCAATATATTGTAGCTGTAGTGAAGATGACCAAAAACAAACATGAAAACTTGTAAAGGAAGTGTGTGAATCATTCTCTAAGGTGTACAGTACATGTTTTTTAAGTACAAACTCTTGCTGCCAGCCCTAGTAGACAAGAGGTGATGCAAAAGAAGATGGTCTGTTCATCTTTTACATGATGACAGGCATGTTGCCGGGTTATTCAGAGTTATGGTGAGATCTATGAGATTTTAATTAGTTGATGCATTTCTACACTTTTCCATGTCTGCATTTAGTTTTAATGACCAACACTCAGTCAGAGAGTGGGTCAGTGTTTCTAAAAACCCCAGCATAATTCACTAAATGTACAAGAGAGACCAGCAGTTACAAATTCTTGGCATCGGAAAGCATCTAGAAATCTGATACTGCTAGTCGTAAACTTGGCAGCCACACTGTCTTCATCATTACCTTTGAGGTGTGCTAAGTAGTCTGGACAGTGCTGAGATATTAGTTTGTTCCCCTTTTTAAAAGTAAAGACAGGCTGGACATTGCAAATGAATTCTGGAAAGTGTGAAGTTTCCCCAGTTGTTTAAGGTGCATATAGAAACATTGCTGTCCTTTGAGCCCCTCCAACTGCTATAATGGACTTGTATACTGGACAGTGATGCACATTTCTTGGAGCGTGCGGCAATTTGCGATGAAAATTACTATTTTCACAACAGTGAACATGTTTGAGGGGCAGCACGGTGGCACAACTGGTAGAGCTGCTGCCTCTCAGCGAGCAGGTCCTTGGTTCAAACCCTGGTCCAGGGGCCTTTCTGGGTGAAGTTTGCATGTTCTCTCCGTGCATGCGTGGGTTTTCTCCGGGTACTCCGGTTTCCTCCCACAGACCAAAAACATGCATGTTAGACTGATTGGTAACTCTAAATTGTCCCTAGGTGTGAGTGAGAGAGTGAATGGTTGTTTGTCTCGTTTGTCTCTATGTGGCCCTGTGATGGACTTGCGACTCGTCCAGGGTGTACCCCGCCCCTCGCACAGTGACTGCTAGACATGGGCACTGGCGACCCCCGTGACCCAAAATGGAAGAAGCGGGTAAAGATGATGGATGGATGGATGGATTTTGTTATTTTACCTCTTTGTATTTCTGCAATTTTGGGTTTTGTACCCAGACTATTGTACCCAATGTTTCTACCCACCTGCCAAAGCTCTTCTATGCCCTGGCATCTCACCAACTTTCATAATTTAAAGTAATTTATATTCTTTTAATCTACTCATTGTCTACTGAAGTAGACTACAGAAAAGTCTGGCATATCACTTTGATGCAAGTTATTTTAAAAAATGTGTCTGGAATAAACTACAACATACATTATTAAATGTTTTTGGATTATGATTCAGTTAGGAAGGCAACACTAAATCTTAAATGTTAATTAGAAATCAAGATGGAGCATTTCTTAATCCCACCAGCATGTCTTCTATGGAGTAAGCCGAGTCAAGGGGTTTTGGGGTTGGTCTGACCATAATGGATTGAGGTCACCAAGGTACCATAGTTAAAAAGCTCCATGGTATGAGGGCTCTGCGGGTGGACACAATCTGCCCTGAGTTCCTCATGGTTCTGGATGCTGCTGGGCTTTCTTGGTTGACATGCCTTTGAAACATTTTGTAGACATTGGTGGCAGTACCACTTGATTGGCAGATTTTGATGGTTCCACTCTTCAAAAAGGGGGAAAGGATGACATATTCACATTCATGGGCTATCACCCCTGTTAGTCTCTTTAGTAAGGTCTATTCAGGGCTGCTGGGAAAGAGAGTTTGATTGATGTTCAAAACTTTGATTCAGGAGGAATCAGGGATCATTCAGTCCTTATACAAGCAGCGCAAGAGTTTAGTTCACATTGCCAGCGTTAAGTTAGGCCCCTTCAATATGGGAGTTGGACTCAGCCAAGGCTACCTCTGAATCTGAGGTCGTAGTCCTCAGTTGGGAAAGGTTGGATTGTCCTCTGTGGGTTGGGAGTGAGGTGCTGCCTCAAGTGGAGGAGCTCAAGTACCTTGGGTTTTTTTCATGAGTGAGGGAAGAATTAACTGTTAGATAGACAGATAGGTGCAGCTTCTACAATACTGCAAACTCTGTCAGTTAGATGTTAAGAAGGAGCTGAGCTGGGTGAGGTGAGCAAGGTGAAGCTCTTTGTTTACCAGTCGGTCTACATTCTTACCCTAAGCGACTAGATGAGATGTTTGATTATCTGGGAGAAATTTGTAATAGAGCCACTGCTCCTCCACATCTAGAGGAGCCAGTTGAGGTGGTTTGGATAACTGGTGAGGAAACCCCCTGTACACCTCCCTAGAGAGGTTTTACGGGCATGTTAGACTTGAAGGAGACCCCAGAGAAGTCCCAGGGCATGCTCTGTTTCTCGGCTGGCCTGGGAAAACCTTGGAATCCTCCCATAAGTGCTGAAAGAGTTGGCTATGGAAAACGATGTTTGGGCTACTTTCCTAGCTGCTGCCCTCACGACCTGAATCCAGAATAAGCGGAAAAAAAATGGCTGGATGGATGGCTGGATGGATGGATGGATGGATGGATGGATGGATGGAGTGTTGAGGATCCGAAGTTAAAGGAAAGGACCATTGTATTTAAAATTGAAAGCTATTTAATTGTTGGGATTTGGTTAAGATTAGACCTAAAACCTAACTAGGCATGGCAATAGATCTCTTTGGCTTTAATGTCAAGAGGGGAAAATATGTTGTTACAAATCAATATTTTTGTTTAAAATCTCAGTTTTATCTAAATTACTACCAAGAAAAATTACCAGATATGCCATGGTAAGTACATAAGCACAAAACAGCAACACTTCTGTATGACATGGAGGTACAACATAAAAACATAATCCACCTCACGTTTATTTCTCAAAAAAGAAACTGTCCAGATGACCTGATTGACCATTATTGGATTTTGTACCTGGATGATTGAGCATGAACTTTGATGTTATTTCACAATCATTTTCCTAAACTTTTGCTGCGCTTGAATGCAGCAATTAATATTAATGCACAACAAACAAATCAATTTGGATAGAGTGACATTTTTATTTTTGATACAACATACATATAAGGATTATATTTTTGAAAGATTGAAAAAGGCATACAAAACTAACAGAAAATGTTACAAAATATTAAATAAAATGAGTACCCATCTATATACTACTACTTGCTGAGAGGGTATGTCAAGACCACCAACTACAGATGCGTAGCACTCAGAATTTGGTACTGAAAGTGAATAGCAGCATTTTCCCCACTATTATCTAAGGAGGGCAACCCACCCTCCCAGTGGACTGGCCGGTCCCGCCTAAAAGGTTGGCATGTAATACATTTATATACATCTGTACATGTTTGCACGTGTCACACTACAGCCGAGGGAGACGCTAAAGCCGATTATACCTCTCCTCCCATGCCATTTCTGACCTCCTTGGGTCTTTTGTAACCAAAATTTAACATTGTATATGTCCAGAGCTCAATCATGAGTGTACAAATGTGTCCAGTTTGCTCACTTGGTCAAACTCCTGTTAATGGAAAGAGCCCTGAAGGGTCCACTGCCATGGTGGCATACACAGCCTGTTTAAGTGTCTGTGTCTTAGTGGGAACTGCTATTTCTGCTGCTTTAGTTCTTGGGATTAAACAATATTAACACTAAAATACATATACTGCATTTGTTTGTCCAAAATTATAGCAAAGGTGTGTCTTCGTTTAACTTGTCTCCCCCCCAAAAAACGCATAATGTTATCCATGAAATGAAGTAAAGTGTCACTTTCAAATGTTTGTAGTTTATCATACATACATACATACATACATACATACATACATACATACATACAT
>NC_056507.1:36451999-36455885 GCF_014905685.2 Nematolebias whitei
TACATACATACATACATACATACATACATACATACATACATACATACTGCATATTTCCATTCTACACAGGATTATAGGAAAAATAAATAAATTAAACAAGGATTTGGCTGTTTGGATATGCTAAGTTTGCTTATATTTGCAACCATACTATGACTGTAAATACATCAGCTCAAAAATTTTAAATATAATAAAAATATGAAAAGCAAGATATAATCCATTTGAATAAAACCATTTTAAGGACTTTTCAAGCCAATTTAAATTATTTTATTTTAATCATTTCATATTTAAATCTATCTGTCAAGCAAGTCATTTTTAAAGTTCTTTTATACTGTGCAAAGAACTACCTGTGCTATAACTAAGTCCATGCTCAATAATCCAGGTATACAATCCAACATTTTTCAGTCAGGTCATCTGGACTGTTTCTTTTTCTGACCTGACTGAAAAATGTTGGATTGTATACCTGGATTATTGAGCATGGACTTTGTTGTTTTCAACCAGTTTGACAAGACTGTCAACAAGGAAGAGGGCCAGCAATGGATGAGGGGGCATACCAAAGAGACCATCTTGTCACAAGCAGAACTGGTTTGTTCCACTTTGGAGTAAGCTGTTGGGGGAAGAACCATTTTTGTTGTGTGTTTCCTTGTCTGATGAAGCCTTCCGGACCGAAGGTGAAATGTTTCAGCACAAAAAAAGAAACCGTTCAGATGACCTGACTGAAAAATGTTGGGTACCTGTGCTATAGTTTTTAAATTATAATACCGTTGAATATAACAATGTTACATGAAGGTAAAAACACCCTTTCAGTCTCCAGCTTTAGGAGTTTTATCACTATAATCATATTTTGACAAGTGAACATACATATTATGAGTGTTGTTGTAATTAATGGACTGTCATCTTGCAGAAATTAATTAGACATCAAAAATTGCTTGATTAATACAGACAAATTAGACAAAGTGTGGAAAAATCAATGTAATACCCATAAGATATTTTTAATCTTTGATCTTTTATTGAATTACGTTTACTCGAAATGTCTCAACCCACCTAAAACAAAAATCTTTTTTGTATAAGCTTTTTAAGCACTAAATAAATCAAAATGGAAATTGGAAAGGCCACTTTCACTAATTGTTTTATATTGTTCACCAGCCTCCTATGCTCAGTTTTTGTCTGAGTTCTCTGAATTCTTAACAGACTTACTATTAAATACTGATAAAGTCATAATAATGGGTGATTTCAATATTCATGTAGATGTTGAAAGTGATAGCTCAAGCCTTTAAAATCTTAATAGAGTCAATTGGTTTTACCCAAAACATCTGCACATCTACTCATTCTTATCATCACACTCTTGATCTGTTTATAACTTGTGCCACAGAGATTAAGAACTTAGTAATACATCCTCAAAATCCTGTTCTTTTTGATCATTTTTTGATAACCTTTGAGCTTACGTTAAATTACACAGTCGAGAGAAAATTTCATCTTAGCAGATGTTTATCAGAAAATGTGTAACCAAATTTAAAGATTAAAGTATTGCAGAGTAATACATCAGAAAGCAGTGACTTAGATCTTCTGGTTGATAAATTTACAACTTCTTTGCAAATTTCACTTGATAAAACTGCTCAGCTGAAAAAGAAAGTAATGAATCAGAGGAGACTAGCTCCTTGGTTCAATTCTGAGTTATGTACTTGAAAACAGCCATCTAAAAAGCTGGAAAGAAAATGGCGCTCCACTAACATTGAAGAATTTTACTTATCTTGGAGAGATAGTCTGCTAACGTATAAAAAAATACGCTCTGTAAGGCTAGAACTTTATATTGTTCATCTTTAATTGATGAGAATAAAAATAACCCCAGGATCCTTTTCAGTACCATAGCTAGTCTAATGAATAGTCCTATCGCTGTTGAACCATGTATAAGCAGTGATGACTTCATGAGATTCTTTATAAATAAAATTATTTCAAATTAGGGAAAAATTTCAAACCAACCTTCCTACTATCGTCTCTGATTCCGTGTCAGATGAGACAACTATTAAAATGTCACTAGAACCTGATTTATGTTTGGACTGTTGAGTCCTCAAGGCTCAATGGGATTAACCTGTCTAAATAAAAGTTGATTGAAAAATTCCCTTTATTAATAACCACATCTTAGCTCTGCTTAATTTGTCTTTTTAATAAATGGTTACGTACCACAGCATTTTAAGATTGCTGTAATTAAACCTTTACTTAAGAAACATAACCTTAACTCAGGAATCCTATTCAATTATAGATCTATATCTAATCTAACATTCATCTTAAAAATTCTTTAAAAAAAATAGTTGCATGTCAATTACTTGATCATCTGCAAATAAATAATCTGTTAGAAGAGTTTCAATCAGGGTTTAGAGTTCATCATAGTACAGAAACAATACTAGTAAAAGTCACTAATGATATTCTCATGGCCTCAGACAATGTACTTGTATCTATTATTGGTCCTGTTAGACCTCAGTGCTGCATTTGATACAATTGATCTTAATATTCTATTACAGAGACTTGAATATAATATTGGAATTACAGGAACGGCTCTATATTGGTTTAAATCATATTTATCTGATATATTCCAATTTGTAAATGTAAATAATGAATCTTCTTCATACACCAAAGTTAATCATGGAGTTCCTCAATGTTCAGTGCTTGGACCAGTACTCTTTACCTTATATATGTTTCCTTTAGGTCAAGTTATTAAACAGCATGGGATAAATTTTCATTGTTATGCTGATGATACAGTTAAATTTGTCCATGAAACCCAATGAATCCGATCAGTTACTTAGACTACAAGCATGTCTTAAAGACATAAAAACCTGGATGACCCTTAATTTTCTCCCGTTGAACACAGACAAGACTGAGGTTTTGGTTTTTGGACCTGAGCACCTTAGGAATGAATTTTTCAGTCGTTCTCCCTCTTTAGATGGCATTAATCTGGCCTCCAGCTCTAATGTTAAAAATCTTGGTGTTATTTTTGATCAGGACATGTCTTTTATCCCCCACATTAAAAACATTACTAGAACTGCCTTCTTCCACCTGCGTAATATCACTAAAATTAGAAACATCTTATCTAAAAATGATGCAGAAAAACTGGTTCATGCATTTGTCACATCTAGACTGGACTATTGCAATGGTTTATTATCTGGGTGTCCAAATACTTCTTTAAAACGTCTTCAGTTGATCCATAATGCTGCTGCCAGAGTCTTAACTGGAGTTGGTAGGCGTGATCATATTTCTCCAATTTTAGTTTCTCTCCGTTGGCTCCCTGTCAAGTCCAGAATAGAATTCAAAATCTTACTTCTAACCTACAAAGCTCTCAACAACCTAGCTCCAACTTATATTAAAGATCTTATTGTTCCACATTTTCCTAACAGAGCACTTTGCTCTCAAGCTGCAGGTTTACTTGTGGTTCCTAGAGTTTCCAAAAGTAGAATGGGAGGAATATCTTTCAGTTCTCAGGCTCCTCTCTTGTGGAACCAACTTCCAGTTTCTGTCCATGAGGCTGACACATTGTCCAGTTTTAAGACTGGGCGTAAGACTTTCCTTTTTGATAAATCCTATAGTTAGGGTCACCTTAGACTACTAGAGGACAAATTGACATAATTTCTTTAAATTAATTGTTAAATTTAATAGTTTTCATTTCATACTATTTTTATCTTAACATGTGATTCTTGACTTGCCATTGTGTATCTATTCCTACCAAACCCAGCTGGTCGAAGCAGATGGCTGCTTGTCTTGAGCATGGTTTTTCTAAATGATTCTTCCTCATGAGGGAGTTTTTCCTTTCCATTGTTTCCTGCTTGCTCAAGATGAGTGTTCTATGATGGAAATATATATATATATATATATATATATATATATATATATATATATA
>NC_056507.1:36455985-36472748 GCF_014905685.2 Nematolebias whitei
AAAAAAATGGCATATTGTGATAAAAGTCATTATTTTCCATAATGTAATGATAAAAATGAAACTTTCATATATTTCAGATTCATTGCACACCAACTGAAATATTTCAGGTCTTTAATTGTTTTAATACTGATGATTATGGCATACATCTCATGAAAACCCAAGATGCCTGTCTCAAAAAATTAGCATATTGTGATAAAGGTCATTATTTTTCATAATGTAATGATAAAAATGAAACTTTCATATATTTCAGATTCATTGCACACCAACTGAAATATTTCAGGTCTTTAATTGTTTTAATACTGATGATTATGGCATACAGCTCATGAAAACCCAAAATGCCTGTCTCAAAAAATTAGCATATCATGAAAAGGTTGTCTAAACAAGCTATTAACCTAACCATCTGAATCAATGACGTAACTCTAAACACCTGCAAAAGATTCCTGAGGCTTTTAAAAACTCCCAGCCTTGTTCACTACTCAAAACCGCAATCATGGGTAAGACTGCCGACCTGACTGCTGTTCAGAAGGCCATCATTGACACCCTCAAGCAAGAGGGTAAGACACAGAAAGAAATTGCTGAACAAATAGGCTGTTCCCAGAGTGCTGTATCAAGGCACCTCAGTGGGAAGTCTGTGGGAAGGGAAAAGTGTGGCAGAAAACGCTGCGCAACGAGAAGAGGTGACCGGACCCTGAGGAGGATTGTGGAGAAGGGCCGATTCCAGACCTTGGGGGACCTGCGGAAGCAGTGGACTGAGTCTGGAGTAGAAACATCCAGAGCCACCGTGCACAGGCGTGTGCAGGAAATGGGCTACAGGTGCCACATTCCCCAGGTCAAGCCACTTTTGAACAAGAGACTGCGTCAGAAGCATCTCGCCTGGGACTGCTGCTGAGTGGTCCAAAGTTATGTTCTCTGATTACAGTAAATTTTGCATTTCCTTTGGAAATCAAGGTCCCAGAGTCTGGAGGAAGAGAGGAGACAGAATTCACATTGCTTGAGGTCCAGTGTCAAGTTTCCACAGTCACTGGGGTGTCATGTCATCTGCTGGTGTTGGTCCACTGTGTTTTATCAAGGGCAGGGTCAATGCAGCTAGCTGTCAGGAGATTTTGGAGCACTTCATGCTTCCATCTGCTGAAAAGCTTTATGGAGAGGAAGATTTCATTTTTCAGCACGACCTGGCACCTGCTCACAGTGCCAAAACCACTGGTAAATGGTTTACTGACCATGGTATTACTGTGCTCAATTGGCCTGCCAACTCTCCTGACCTGAACCCCATAGAGAACCTGTGGGATATTGTGAAGAGAAAGTTGAGAGACACAAGACCCAACACTCTGGATGAGCTTAAGGCCGCTATCGAAGCATCCTGGGCCTCCATAACACCTCAGCAGTGCCACAGGCTGATTGTCTCCATGCCACGCCGCATTGAAGCAGTCATTCATGCAAAAGGATTCCCGACCAAGTATTGAGTGCATAACTGAACATGGTTATTTTGAAGGTTGGCGTTTTTTGTATTAAAAACACTTGTCTTTCATTGGTGGGATGAAATATGCTAATTTTTTGGGACAGGCGTTTTGGGTTTTCATGAGCTGTATGCCATAATCATCAGTATTAAAACAATTAAAGACCTGAAATATTTCAGTTGGTGTGCAATGAATCTGAAATATATGAAAGTTTCATTTTTATCATTACATTATGGAAAATAATGACCTTTATCACAATATGCTAATTTTTTTAGAAGGACCTGTATATATATATATAGTAGAGATATAGACATATAGAGATTATATTTATATATGAATAAATAAACAAAATTAAATTGAATTGGACTGAATAGATTATTTTCAGGCAGTTCAGAAGCAGTGTCTTAAGTTTGAGCCTGAGACTCTTATTTGGTGTTGAATTTAGGATTTGTAAAGTTGCTAAAGGAATTTGAAAGTTTGTGAAGTCTTTATAATTTTCTATATTTCTGCATCAATATGACCTAAAATATCATCAGATTTTCACACAAGCCCTAAAAGTAGATAAAAAGAACACAGTTAAACAAATGAGACAAAACTATTATACTTGGTCATTAATTTATTGAGTAAAACCAATCAAATATTACATACTGTATTTGTGAATGGCAAAAGTTTGTGAACCTTTGCTTCCATCTGGTGTGACCACCCTCCTGTGCAGCAATAGCTGCAACTAAATATTTCTGGTAACTGTTGATCAGTACTGAGGCTTGGAGGAACATTCCTTTGTACAGAACAGCTTCAGCTCTGGATGTTGGTTTCCTCACATGAACTGCTGCTTCAGGTTCTTCCACAACATCTGGATTTGATGAAGGTCAGGACTTTAACTTGACCATTCCTAAACATGAACACTTTATTCTTCTTGAACCGTTCTTTGGTAGAACCACTTGTGTGCCGAGGGTCATGGTGTCGCTGCATGACTCTGATTTAATTCAGAATTCATTGTTCCATCAATGATGTCAAGCCATCCTGGCCCAGATGCAGCAACACAGGTCCAAACCATGATACTACCACCACCATGTTTTACAGATGGGATGAGGTTCTTATGCAGGAATGCAGAGTTTTCATTTCTCCAAACAAAACTCTTTTCTTTTAAACCAGAAAGTTTTATTTTGGTCTCATCGTCCACAAAACATTCTTCCAACAGTCTTCTGGGTTGTCCACATGATCTCTATTAAACTGCAGATGAACATCAATGTTCTTTTTGGAGAGCAGTGTCTTTCTCCTTCAACCCTGCCATGAACCATTGTTGTTCAGAGTTCTCCTGATGGTGGACTCGTGAACATTAACATCAGTAAATGTGAGAGAGACCTTCAGTTGTTAGAAGTTACCCTGGGCTCCTTTGTGATCTCGCCAACTATTCCACGCATGGAGTGATCTTTGTTGGTCCACCACTCCTGGGGAGGGTAACAATGGTCTTGAATTTCCTCCATTTGTACACAATCTGTCTGACTGTGGATTGGTGGAGTCCAAACTCTTTACAGATGTTTTGTAACCTTTTCCAGCCTGATGAGCATCAACAACTCTTTTTCTGATCTCCTCAGAAATCTCCTTTGTTCCTGCCATGATCCACTTCCACAAACACGTTGTGAAGAGCAGACGTTGATAGATCCTGTTCTTTAAATCAAACAGGTGCCCACTCACACCTGATCATCATCCACTGATTGAAAACACCTGACTCTAATTTCACCTTCAAATGAACTGATGTTCTTGTTGTATCTCGGTGCAGTGATAATAAAACATTCTGATTCTGATTCTCCTAGAGGTTCACATACAAATGTGTACTATTGGATCATTTTCCTCAACCAAGTATAATATTTTGTCTCATTTGTTTAATTGGGTTCTCTTTATCTACTTTTAGGACTTGTGTGAAAATCTTATGAAGTTTTAGATCATATTGATGCAGAAATATAGAAAATTCTATAGGCTTCACAAACTTTCAAACACCACTGACTCATCTGCTTATGAGGGGGAAATAGGATGGCCTGTTTGTGCTTTTGGGAATTTGACTATTTTTGCACATTACTACTCCTAATTAAAATCCATCTCAAGTAAGAACCATGGGATTTAGACTCTGGGCTTTGCAGCCCCACCTGGCTTCACTGTGATTCCACTAAAATCAGTGTACTATAGTGTCTTAAAGTCAGCTTTCTGTTAAACTCTATAAAATCAAGTCCATTTTATGTTTGGTTAAAAACGTCATTAAGCATTATAGCTCAAGTTAATGAAGATCAAAGAATTGTGACCTGAGCAATAAAAGCATCTAAAATGAAGTGCATCATTTGAAATTATGGAGAGAGAAAAAAAAGATTAATAAATATTACAGCCAAGCTGCAGGATTCAACCAAACAATCTCAAAAGCAACAGAGCAACTTAGCACTGAAGTGTAACTGATTCTACAGAGTTCACATTATTTGAGGAACTTTTTACTAGTTTAAAGTCAAACAGGGCAATAACGTCTAAACTCTAAAACTCAGTGTCCTTCGTTGCACAAAATCACAATTTCTTGCTTTCTTGATAGAACAAGACAAGCCAGGGAGGCATTGAAACGTCCTTGAATAATATGTCTGAACAAGTGTGGGGAAACCTGATAAAATTCCTCGTAGGGACAAAGCTGCCCGAGTCGGCCGCTCTGGCACCAGCATCATGACTAGCTCTGCGACTAAGTCACGGGAGCCATTTTAGAGCTGATTATTCATGGTCCTACTGTACTGATGTTTCACTACATCAAATCCTCTCATTAGGTCATCCAACTCCAAAGGCTATTAAATTTTCAGCCAGCATAAATAAGTTAGAGGACTCTGCCTCTGATCACGCTGAACGAAGAGTCCCCAAACTCATCACAGGTGCTCTGCAAAAGAGAGAGGAGGGGAATAAAAAGTCCATTGGTGCAGGAGTAACATTTGCTCAATTAAATATGTGAAAAGGGCAGGGGCTGGCAGCTGTGAATTCTTTTTAGATTTAAAGCTCTGTGTGTGGTGCCAGACAGCATTTTCAGAAATATCGATTGGAATTTCGCTTTGGGTAAATGACTCCCAATGGGATCTCCTTGGAAACTGGGGCAGTGCCAAGCCACTGAATGTCTAACGACTTAATGCAAATATAAATCGCCATTCCAATCAAGGCCATTTTATTTGCAAGCTTAACTGAGGGAATACGTCACCTGCAGGGCTTCACATTTTTTGTCAATAAAACCCTGTCATATGCATTAAATGTATTCTGAAGTGATAACATATGATTTTTATTTCTGTGAAGAATGTTTTCTCTGCTTTTAACGTATTTAAGAACACTCGTGGGTCATTAGCTTGCTATAATTACCGTATTTTTTCCTGTATAAGTTGCACCTTTTTGCATAACTTAGCATGCCCTGTGACATATACAGCGAAGCGACTTATTTATATTTTTCTCCATATTTATAACCCAATTTTTGGCTGAGATCTGACTAATTCATTCTGGCATGGAAAATATTGAATACTACAACAATTTTAGTCAGGTCACCTGGACAATTTCTTTTTTTGCTGAAACGTTTAACCTTCTATCCGGAAGGCTTCATCAGTCAAGGAAACACAACACAAAACTGATTTTTATTTTTATTATATTTTTGATTGAATACTACAATTTTCAGCAACTAGAGGGCATTCAACTAATATGGCAAGCCAAGTGTCTCATTAGTAGGTAAAAGTGTCTATTAATGAGACACTTGGCTTGCCATACCAAGCCACCTTCGTCTCTCTCCAGAACTCCTGGTGCAAACATCAAATCAGGTGTATTTTGCCGCGCCACCCTGGCAAAATACACCTGATTTGATCATCAAAGTGCATTTATTAAGGAAAAGTTCAACTGAGACACACCTTTGCTGTAATGTCGAGCAAACAAATAATTGTTTTTAAGTGTTAATCTTGTTAAATTCTTGTTATAGTCCTCCCATGCACACTCCCGTGGCCGCCATTTGGCAGCCAATCGATTTTTGACCTGCCTGGTGTGTTCCTTGGTCTTCATGATGCTCTCTGCGCTTTGAACAGAACCCTGAGACTATCACAGAGCAGGTGCATTTATACAGCGACTTGATTACACACAGGTGGATTCTATTTATCATCATCAGTCATTTGGGACAACATTGGATCATTCATAGATCCTCACTGAACTTCTGGAGTGAGTTTGCTGCACTGAAAGTAAAGGGGCCGAATAATATTGCACGCCCCACTTTTCAGTTTTTTATTTGTTAAAAACGTTTGACACATCCAATAAATTTCATTCCACTTCATTATTCTGTCCCACTTGTTGTTTCTTCACAAAAAATTAAAATTTTATATCTTTATGTTTGAAGCCTGAAATGTGGCAAAAAGTTGAAAAGTTCAAGGGGGCCAAATACTTTCGCAAGGCACTGTATTTAGAACTTTATAGGTACTTGTGATCGCTAATAGCAGCTAGCTTTAGTACTTTTGGTGCAAGACATTGGAAAGTTTACAATGTAAAAGTATAAAGTTTTATAAAACAATATTAACATGCACCAATGTCAAATTTTAGAGATCAGAATTGTTTTAAAATCACAGCAATGCACTCTAATCTTGTTTCCATCTTAGCTCAAATGTCCAGTTAGAACTAATTAATTTTTCCTAAACTGAAGTTGTTGATGAAAGTATACAATTGGTAACTCATAAGTCTGTCGCAATAAACAAATCAATCTCATGATAAATGAAAGTTATCAACCTCATTTTCATTTTTCGGCTTTATCGTTTCTTCGTGTCTCTCTCTTTCTACTGAAGACACTGGACGACAAAAGCTCAACTCCGGTGCTCTTCACTGTCCCCTCCCTTTCTCTTTAAAATCTGTTTTAACCGTCCAAAATCGTGTTTTTGGATTGTTAAAAGCAGCTAAGCTGAGAAGCTAAGCTACGAGCTAAGCTAACAGGCCGACCTCGGGGGGGGGGGGGGGGGGGTTAATTTGACAATAATTACTAATTATTGTAAAATTTCAAACAATATTATCGTTTATCGTTTAGCAAAATTTGTTATCGTGACAGGCCTAGTAATTTAGTAATTGTTCATAACCTTTCCCCAGAACCCTTTCTTCTAATATCCGATCATGTCCTTAAGTTACTCCATTAATTTTCAGCTAATACAGGTTGTCCTCCATTGATTTTCAACCATTTTTGACCTATATGAACACAGCTCATTTACCAAAAGACTTAAGTAGATATTTAATGACAACAGACAAAAAAAACAAAAAAACAGGATAAAAATAACCATCGTAGGTAAACATTCATACTGGTAATAAACTGTAAACCAGCAAGGTTGAAGCCGAGATATTCTTGAGCTTTATGTGCAATAAGAATCATTTTAGCGTTTGCTCGCGGCCACAAAATGGCCAAGAAAACAAAGATGAATGGAACTATTGACTTTAAAAACGACCCTTTGAAAGCACAGCCCGAGCTCTATCCATCGCCATTTATTCATGAGTGTGACCTGTCGAAGGTGGGGGGTGATAGGAGGCTGGAGGGGGAGGTGATGAGCGCCCACCTGCTCCTCTCAGGTTCTAAGACACTGCATGCTAGGAGATCAAACAGGCCTAGTCGCTCTCCACTTTTCTCCTCCTCTCCTTGGCAAGTTCTATATAGGAGGCGACTGACCCACTTTTCCTCCCTCCCTGAGAGCTATTACCTGGAGAAAATGGAGTGATGGTGTAGCGGGTGCGCTGGGTGGGTGGGTTTGCAGGTCTGAACAAAAGCTTCTCATCTTCTTCTCTTGCTTTACAGAGATGAAGGAGCAGCATGGACTCCTCAAGAAAACTTGTCTTTTTTTTTTTTATCAGATACCATCGCGTGTGAGATTGTTTCTCTAATAGCATGTCTTGGTCGAGTACAGGCTTTGCATCTGTGCAAGTGCACACGTTAACTCGGCTCACTCAGATCCAGTGCTTTAACAGGAGGGAACTCATTGGGATGGTTGTGGTGTTTCGAAATAAACTAGACACGAGACAAATCTGCCAAATAAATGGATAATTTGACAAACACTGCAGGAGCAAATGAAACCAGAGCTACTGCATCAGTTCCACTGTGCTGAAGTAAATTGCTTACTGTCCTGGGGACTTTTTGGAAAACAAGCTAGCTCTCATTGTTTTTGCAGGTTTAGATATTGATTGCCATCATTGCTAGTGGAGACAGTGACCGATTTTTCTTGATTCATTTTGACAGAGCTTTTACCTCTCGCCTATTTTGCCTCCTTCTAAAATATCCAAGATATTTTTGTGACCTTTGCTGTCTTGTTCATGCAGGCCTCACATGGTGACAGAATACATGGGCATCAGGAATGAGAGCTTTATGAAGATTGCTGCCGTGGGGACATGGATGGGAGACTTTGTGACTGCTTGGATGGTGAGATTCAAGCTCCTGTGTTTTCTTGAAACTCGATATGTTTGAATTTTTGAAAAATTAAACAGATTTTTAACTCTTTAATTTTAGTACCACACTGATGAATAAAAAACAAATCAGTTTAGCTGTACTGTAATAGCAGCTTGACGGGGTAAATAACAGTTTTGGAGTGAATCATAAAGGAACCTTCTTCTGTTCTGACCTTTGACCTAAAGTCATCTGCCAAATACTGTTCTCTCTAAAAGTCTCTCTGCCTTTATTGATCATTGAGTATTCTGGTATGTTTTTCCAAGGTCATACTCTAGGACAGGGCTATTCAACTGGTGGCCCGCAGGTTGGAAATCCAGCCCAGCAATGACTTCATAAAAAATAAAATAAATTGAGGGGCAGGGTTCTGAGTTTTGGTTTTTGGTTCTGTTTCTTGCATTTATGATTCAGTAAAAAAACACATTTAAAAGGTAACAGATCATTGTAATACTTGATTTATGTACGTAATGACTTTAATCTCTGGATGCCCGGCCCCTGAGCTGCTGACTTTCAGAAACTGTGGCCCCTGAGCAGTTGTGTTGAAAAGGCCTCCTCTAAATGGAAAAATGGAAAATGGACTGTACTTATATTGCGCCTTTCTATCTTATTTCAAGATACTCAAAGAGCTTTCCACTACAATCTGTGCCTCATTTACCCATTCATACAGCACTCTACTAGATCTCTACAAAGCTAATTGAACAAATCATTCTGAAGAGACTAATCAGTTCTTTATCACATTCATACACCGATGGGACACACATCTGAGGCAATGAGGGGTTCAGTTTCTTGCCCAGGGACACTTGGTTATGTGACTGCTGGTGGATTCGAACCACCAACTCTCGCATTGGAGGACGACTGCTCTAACCGCTCAGCCACAGCCGCCCCTAGGACATCTATCCAAGCAGAAATTGAATGGTTGCTTTCTTCAAGACTCATCTAAAACATGATTCATGCAGAAATGGTATCTGATTGTGAAATATTTTGAAATGTAAAATTTAAATGAATGATTTATATATTATCTGATTAAAAATCTGTCAATAATTTAACAAGCTTTATTTATTTTTATCTTACAGCAGACTATTGCTGTGTAACATAACTTTGAAAAGCATGAGTTGATGTCATTTGTACAGATCACCAAGGTTTAGCATCAGCTGTCTGGTGTATAATTCAATTCAGTTCAGTTTATCAAGTCACAACAAAGTTGTCTCAGGTCACTGAACAGAAATATTCACATATATAAAAAGCCAATTAGTAAAGTTCTCTATCTGAGGAAGCAGCAGATTGTGTTGACTCTTCACTTCATCGCAGTCTCCCATCCTGAGCAAGCACAAAGGAGACAGTGGAAATGAAAAACTCTGTTTTAACAGGAAGAAATCTCCAGCAGAACCAGACTCAGGACGAGCGGTCACCTGCTTTGACTGGCTTGGTTTGAGAGGCCAGGAAGGAGAGGCAAACGAACACAGAATGACAGGTCCAGGTGTACTTTCTATAGGAGGAAAGACAAAAACCATGTTGATGGAAATAATTACAAATACCAAACAGTAGAGTAAGTAAAGATAGCAGCAGAGCGAGGAAATGTGGTCAGTTTGTCCTCCAGCAGTCTAAGACCTACAGCAGCATAACTAAGGGACATCACAGAAAACCAAGGTCTTAAAACTGGATAATGTGTCAGCCTCACGGACAGAAACGTTGGTTACGTACTGTAACCCCAGATTCAATGAGTATAGGCATAACCCTTTAAGGTTGACGCTAGTGGGTTTATCCCTACGCACGCAGCACTGAAAACTTTAGTCCACACCCACCTGCTGTGTGGGCCTCACCCCCGGTCCGTATAAATTATGGTGAGACCGGGTAGTTGGCTCCCAAATAGCTTTTTTCTTCAGCCATTTAGGAACCAGTGAGGCCCAGAGCTTAAAGGGCTACGCCTATACTCATAGAATCTGGGGTTACAGTACGTAACCAACATTCTGTTTCGTATAGGCTTCGCCCTTTAAGACTGTCGCTAGTGGGTTAAAGGTGAAGCAGGATGTAGTCCATGCCTCACTGGGTCCATTCAGACACAACATGAAGCACCTGCTTGCACAAAAAAAAAAAAACAACAACCATTTAATCACTCAGCCTTTTGTGTGCATAATTACATGCTGCGTAACTGCGTGTTTCATGCGCAGGTGCGCACTGGAGAAAAGATCTCTGGTGAGGATAAAAGGCTGGGATAGCAGACCTGCTGCTGTGAATAGGAACAACGGAGGATACGAATTGTAACAGTGTAACAATAAACAGAGCAGACCAACAGCTCCTCGGGATGAACTGATTAACAACGATAAAATCAGCAGTCATGAACTTGTGACTGATAATAAATATCTCACCCTGTGACTGCATGCAGGCAGGTGTGAGCTCAAAAGTGAAGCTCCATGAAACAAATAATAATCATTCTGTCAGAACCCTGAGAACAGAATGGGTCATGGAGAAAGTAGAAACATCACATAGATAAAAACGAATAATTGGACATGGCGATGACCAGGCAGCCGCCATACAAATATCCTCCACTGTCATCCCTCCATGCAGAGCCATGAAGGATGAAAACCCTCTGGTGGAATGTGCTCTGAGATTCTCTGGAGGTTCCAGCCCAGATGAACTGAAAGCTTCAGAAATAGCCTCACACAACCAGTGTGAGAAATGCTGGGTGGATAGAGGACGTCCTGAAGAGTTGTCCCAGTAATGCACGAACATATGCTGAAAGCGGCGCAGTGCGGCCGTGTGCACCATGTAACATGAAAAATGCACGCATCGGACAGAAGGAGGTGAGATGTTGCTTCCTCCTCAGAATTATGAGGAAGAGGATAAAACCCATCCAAGTTTATCACTCTCTATCTGAATGAGCTTGTGATGCTTTTCAGAGCAGGGTTAAAAAGCAGTACAGCTGAACTGCCGTCAGCTTGAATTCTGAGACATGAGAGAGCAACAGAGAGAGCAGATAATCACTCACTCTCTTTGCCGACGTCAGAACTAACAGCAGGGCTGTTTAAAATGACAGAAATTTAAATGAAACCTGATCTAAAGGCTCAGAAGGATTTTTTATCAGAGCGTGCAGGACCATCATTAGGTCCCACTGTGGAGCTAGTGGACGTGACACAGGTCTGTGTCTCCGTACACCTTTCAGGAAACGCTTCATCAACGAGTGATTAAGAACTATTCTTTCACCGAAGCCCTCGTGACAGGAAGAAATAGCTGCAGCATAAGTTTTAATTGTGCTGAACGCTAGATCTCTGTCCATCAACTGCTGCAGAAAAGACAGCATGCCACCTAGTGGCCATGAGATGGCCTCTACGCCTGAGAAAGGATGAGGCGTATTAAAGTGAAACCTAACAAAGTTGATAAATAACTCTTAAGGTTTAGACCAATCAATAGTTGTGCTTTCTGACTCCTGCTCCATCAGCGGTCTCCCTGCCAACCTGCTTGAAGACATCACCTCAACTCTGGTTGTCTTGGACAAGTCGCTGACCACTAAGAGGTCCCTGGCCCTTAATCTGCCTCCTTGCTGTGGTACTTTGGAGGTGTGATCAGCCTCTGAAATTCCCTTAAAGACACAGGCTTCAAAACAGCCTTGATCCAGTAAGGGACCATTGTCCCATAATATAGGAACCATCTGGTTGTGAAACCTTTAAGCTGATGCATGTTAGTAAAACAATCTCTATTTTCAATCTCATACTTGATTAATTTGACAATCTGGCAGAATTGTTAACATTCATCTGAATTCATTTCTAAAGTGAACTATCCATCAAACTTGTTTCAGTTGTATAATTTTTATGCGTATAATTCTGTTTAATACAGACATTCTGTTCAAAATTCATTTTGCTTTAGAAAACCTATAATCAAAGTCATCCAGCCATCATCTTTACCTGCTTCTTCCTCTTTGGGTAGCGGGGGTCACCGGTGCGCATGTCCAGCAGTCACTGTGTGAGAGGTGGGGGACACCTGGACAGGTCTCCAGTCCATCACAGGGACACATAGAGACAAACAAGACAAACAACCATTCACTCTCTCACTCACACCTGGAGACAATTTAGAGTTACCAGTCAGTCTAACATGCATGTTTTTGGTCTGTGGGAGGAAACTGGAGTACCTGGAGAAAACCCACACATGCACGGAGAGAACATGCAAACTCCACCCAGCTAGGTCCCCCACCGGGATTTGAACCGGCAACCTTCTCGCTGAGAGGCAGCAGCTCTACCAACTGAACCACTGTGCCACTGATCAAAGTCATATTTTATAAAAACAAAGGGTTAATTCTTAAGAATATTAAATTTGATCCTAATCCCATCCATCTTTAACTATCAGGCAAGTAGCGCTGACGGTACCCAAGATCCTTTCAACCGTATTCAGAAATAATTTTGTCATCGTGTGAATTACACTTATTTTTTATTAATCTTTCAAAGACAACATTTTTTTGTATTTCTCAAGTGAAAATACCTGAACTAAAGGCGTAATTGAGATGTTGGAAAAACGACACCTTATATAGCACAATGCTGCAGAACATCAATCCACATGAGTTCAGTTCAGTCTGTGAATCCCTGAAGTAACCTGTGGCTGTGATCTATGGCAGGTCAGAGGAAACGATAGATGCACAAGGAGGGACAGAGTAGGTTGTAGAAGGAACCTACCTCTGTTCATTATTCAACATGAATGAGGAGCAGAGCTCCAGCGGGAGTGGACTTCCTGTGGAGGGAGGAGTGTGGCTCTGAGACCTGCATGCACACAACTGAGACAGCTTGACAAGCTGCTTCACCAGTCACATTAGCATTCTACAGTACATACTGGGGCAGTGGGGGGGGGGGGGGGTGCAGGAGGAGTAAGAAGCAATATACAGAGGTGAAGGAGAAAGGGAAATGTGCTCAGAAAGTAGGAACAAGAGGAAATGTGAGTATAAAAGGTAATTCAGGGAGACAGATGTGCGTGTTAAAGAGCATGATATGCTATATTAGGGCGTATTCCGGATGTTATTCACAAGATGTCGTTAAATATTTGATTGATTTAAAAACACTTTGAGGGTGACCTGTTTGCCTTCTCCACATTGTTGTTTTCACTGGAAGAGAGCACAAGAAGTGTCTGAAATTTCACATTCCCCTGACTCCAGTCCTATTCTTTCCCCCTGTGAGACACTTCACTGACAAGTTGACCTTGCTTCTGCAGCTTCATGGAAATAATAATGTATAGATATTCATTAAAGGTGTCTTCATCCAACTCTGCATCCCTGTAAGAAAATGTTTTTATTGTGGAAAAAGTTACTTTCAGCTGGTACAAGTCTAGTAGGTGAATAACTTAAATTTACACACATATTATTATTATTGTTATTATACTGTATATTTTTATTGGACAAATGTTTTCTTATCACACAATTAACACTGGCATGGCAGAGATTTGCTTCCAGTAGAGCAGGTGTATAATAAATGGTAATAACTATGTGTAATCAGTCACTGGCCACATATTTATTTAAAAAAATAAATGTTTATTTGTTTAAGTTATTTATTTGGATCCCCATTAGCCATTGCCGTAACAATGGCTACTCTTCCTGGGGTCCACATCATAAAAAAAAAACCCCAACAACATTTATTACAAAGACAGTTACACAAACTTAATATAACAGTAGTAACCTAGCATAATATACAATAATTCTTAAATGTATAATTATAACACTTTATATAATAAAACAATTTAGCAGGGCTCTTTTAAAGTGCCTAGCAGTTGTTATATTTAACACAGATGAAGGAATAGAGCTCCAGGTTTTAATTCCTCTAAAAATAATGCTCTTTTGTCCAGCGTTCCTGTTGCCTGCTGGAAGAACCTTTTAAAGCATGCCTTGTATTAAAGTTGTGTAAAGTTTGGCTAAATAAAAGTCAATTATATAAAACTGTTGGTGTCTTAGAGCCCACAATGTTTCTAAAAAAGCATAAAAGGGCAAGTTCAACCTTATTTTTAACCAAAAGCCAACTTAATGCTTTGTGCATACTGATAATATTTATATATATATGGAACCATTCAGTGCAAGACGAGCTGCTCTATTTTGGACTAATTGTAGTTTGGTGAAGTATTTTTCTGAAGCACGGGACCACACCATCGGACAATACTGCAAGTGACACAAGACAACTGTGTTAATAATTTGAGGGATTAATTTTAATGGTATATAATGTAAACATCTTTTTATAACAACTAGTTGTCTTCCCATCACGGCAACAGTGCGTTCAATCTGCAGAGTCCAATCTGCTGTCCAGAATAACTCCCAGAAGTCTAATTTATTCTACCTGAGTAATGGCTGTTCATTTATAGACAGGTTTACTTTGGGCTGAGTTTTTAAATTTCCAATTGGATCCAAATATAATGCTTTTGGTTTTAGATATGTTTAAAACCAATTTATTTGTATGCACCCAATTGACAACTTGCTTAAATTTGGTGGCCCAGGTGCTGGGCAGTGTCTCAACAGGTGATCCTGATATTCTAATATTCTGAACCTTTTCCAGACAGTTTCCAGTCACAGTGTGAAACCTCAAACATATCACGAAATTCCAAAACTTGTTGGTGCTTTAATTTAATTTAACAAAACGTTTTCTCATAATAGTAGAACCTGTGACACATCATTTTGGTATTATTATTATTATTGTTATTATTATTATTTTGTACATTTTGCATTTTTGGTTCAAAGTTGGTGAGATGTTCAGGTGCTATAAACTTTGTAATTTTGCTTTGCTAACAGCTGAGTAAACTTGTTTATGTCCTAAATTCATGCATGTACTTCAGTGAATTTTTACATCCTGTAGCAATTAATTTTTTTCCGTTGCTACTTTCCAAAGGTGACAGACATGATGCTCCAGGACCAGCACTACCCAGATTGGGGCAAAGCTGCAAGAAGGTTCTGGAAACAAGGCAACAATAGGATTGTCCTCTTCTGGTATGTCTTAAATAAAGAAAACTTGTCCATGTTCATTGTAGCCACATAATTTTCGTGCAGCTTGATTTTCTATGAGCTTGCCTCTGCATCATATAAAAAGCTGTGATGCTTTGCAGAGCTGTGTGTGTTCCACCAGCTCGTTGCAGGGTTGCGTGCAGTCAATAACCGTGTTAATCTGCCTTCAGTCAGTGTCAGCACCTTTAATTAGAGGAACAGGGTGAAAATCGATGGACACAGCAAGGTTGCAGGTTGCGCCACAGCCCTGCGTTCCGCTCGTTCATACCACAGGCTGTGACCCTGAAATAAATGCTAAACAAATGCTGCAAACTATGATGTGCCCATTATTTGTCAGATTATTAGTTCTGATCCCTGTGTATACATGTTTTATGGCTTTTGCTCAGTCCCAGTGGCGTTCAGTGAGTTACTGCCATCTTGTTAGTCACTCCTGACCATAATGGGAACATGTTCTCCCGTTTCCTTTTTTAGGTCACGGTGTGAAGTGAAGGACAAGTGAATACGTCTGACAAGCGTTTAACGTGTGCTCACAAAAATAAAGGCTTGACGTATTAAACGTTCAGGGAGAATTTGGCCACAAACCTTCAACATTTTCTTGAGTGAAATTGATTCTCTAGTGATTAGAATGCAAGCAGATGAATTGTTCTGTGACTTTTCTGCAACCCTTCATTTTATTGATGGATGTCCTGGCTCGTGCTGTCATAATCGAAGCGAGATTTGACAAGCTTTCATATGGAATCCAGAGCTTGAAATGTGATTGATAAATAATCAGCTGAATAGGTCTTGTCAGTATGAGCTGAAGGGTTTTACAGACTGTAGGACGGTGCCGAAAGGTTTGGCCACGCACAGTAAAAAGTCATGCTGCAGAATATTAAAACCCTTCAAATTTATCTCTCAAACTATTGAAATGGGAGCTGGGTTGACACTCACTATAACCACTGGGTGAAACTGAGGCAAAATACAAAGAGAAGAATAATACTTAGTGTCTGTGGCTCCCCTCACATGGCTGAAAATGTTTCCAGAAAACTGTGAATGCAAAACAGAGCTGTTTGGCTTGTAGAGAAAAACCACAGCAATGGCTGTGAGCCACTTTGTGTTCGCTATGTAAATACATGGAAATGAGTGCGCACAAGAGTTTGAGTTCCATCGTTTCTGCATGTACAGATAGACAAGGTTTATGTTTATGCACAGTCAACTTTCAAGAAGCATTACCTGTTGACATTTTTCAAATCTTTGTACAAAAACTTGTTAATTTTTCTCTACAAACATTCTGAACAGCGCTCACTTCTTACCAGCTGTGTTGACGTTTGCCCTGAGCAAGTAGATTCTGACAGGTCAATAACCTTCAGCAAAAATACCACAATTTCACAGTTTTAAAGGATTCTAAATTTAAAATGTATCAGAACATACGTATCTAGAAGGTCAAGGTTAACATCTTAATTTAATTGCAAGAATCAATATTTAATTGAATTAGATGTCAGTTTTTGGCTAAAACACCAGAAAGCCAGCAGGTTGTTTGTTTTGTTTTTCTAATACATGAACAAAAAAGTAAAAATCATGAAAAAAATAAAATAAACATGAGGTAAGTTTACTTATTGTTCTAAAGAAAAGTTTCTTATTGTGCACATTATTAATTGTCTGTCCTATTTTTATTTGTAAAGTAACCATGAGTGTCTAACCAGTCAATGTTAGCTTGTAAATTAGCCAAGTTTTAGAGAGCCTTGTTTACTTTACTAATGGGCATGCTAGCTCTTATAGCTTGTTGCAAACATAAGTTTTACCCTAAAAAATGTTTCAAACAGGCATCGATGGAAAACGTTTATGGGGAATTCCCTTACTTCTAGCATTTCATATGTTTATACACACACACACACACATATTTGTAAAGTAACCATGA
>NC_056507.1:36477748-36480997 GCF_014905685.2 Nematolebias whitei
GTGTGTGTGTGTGTGTGTGTGTGTGTGTGTGTGTGTGTGTGTGTGTGTGTGTGTGTGTGTGTGTGTGTGTGTGTGTGTGTGTGTGTGTGTGTGTGTGTGTGTGTGTGTGTAGAGGGACAATATCACTCAGAAAAAATAATAATTTTGCCACATTGCCTTGGGCATGTTACCTTAAAGATTTAAAACCACAGGAATGGGTAAGAGTGACATATTTGATGGTTTTGAAATGGACTTTTTTTAACCTTGGTCTAACTTAAACCTGAAACCACCTTTTGCCTTTAGGCCCTGTTTACACAATTCAAATCAATTAAATTCAGTTTATTTATATAGCGCCAAATCACAACATAGTTGTCTCAGGGCACTTTACAGAAACATTCACATACACTACAAAAATATTTTCTGTAAATGTCTCTGTTCATATAATTCCATCAAAAAGTGTGAAGTACCCTGTGCTGTGCCACTCGTTGCCAAAAACATCTACGAGTAAATGGGCTGGGAAACAACTGATCATTGTTTTTGAAAAAGCTTCGCATTTACACTTCACACAACTGCAAACATGAGTTTAAAAATTCCACTTTTGAAAGTCTATTTTAAAGACTTTTTTTTTTTTTTTAACATCAAACACTCTGTAATACTGCAGAAAAATCTGTTTAAAAAAATATCCAGAGTTATTTCAATATGCCCTTGTTGGTGTGGTGAATTTTTCATCGTTCATGATTCCAGACATGAATTTCTTCCTACTGTCCCTCTCCTCATTTTCTCCATTTACTGGTATATCCAATTGTTTCATTTCATCTAATTTCTTTTCATGTCCCTGCATGTTTTGTCTTTATTCTTCCTCTGTTCCTCTCAGGACGGTGCTCATCTCTCTAACCTCTGTGGTGGTTCTGGTCATCAGTACCGACTGGATCAGCTGGGACAACCTGAACCGAGGCTTCCTGCCCAGCGACGAGGTCTCCAGAGCCTTCCTAGCCTCCTTCATCTTGGTCTTCGACCTTCTCATTGTCATGCAGGTAGAAAGCTCCCCGGTGGCCAATTAAAAGAAATGGAAGTGCTGGGACACCTCTTGGCTCAACCCTCTACCCATCTTGCCAGTTTCCTTTTTTTCCTATTCATCAATGAGCCATTGCAGCACAAAGCAGCGAAAATGGTGTTTGATCGTTCAGAGTTGGCTTGGGCACAAATTCACACTCACATTTTTCTTTCTTTTCCTCTTTTTTTAATCCTTTCCTCACACCTAGGCCATGTTCCAGTGATTTTTCTCTCCTATGAGTTTATTTTCATAAATGATAATGCCTCACAAGACTGGATTTCATCTCTTTCTCACCAGCCAGCATCCTCCCTCTGACAGTAGTGTGTTCATCAATAAAGCTTCGGTCACTAAATTCATGAATATGCAAATGTATTTGACTGAGCAGTAAAAAAGTATATATAACTATCCCCTAAAGGGAATATGTGGGGAAAATTCTTGTAGTCTGTGCCAGTAGCAATGAGTCAGAACCACAGGCCAGTTGTGTTTGATAGTGAGCACAATTTAACTCAGAAATTCAAATCCATAATGAACCTGTTTTATTTGGCTTTGTTAGCAGATATTACAATATGCTGCAAGATCAATAGTTATCACTTAAATAAGGGGTGCCCAGACTTTTTCAGCAAGTCAAAGTGATCTACCTGCTATAAGGCCCCGTTTATACGAGAACAACCTCTGGAAATGTTGGTGTTTTTTCAATATTTATTGGGGGTAAAAACTAAAAAAGTGAGTGGGTTTACAGTACACAAAAACACTGTAGATTCCATGTCAGTCGGGTTGCCAGATAAGACATTATGAACTATAGCACTATGGCTTTAAAATGGTAGTATTTTGACCTAAACTGTCATATATGCTGAATAAATATATTCTAAGATGAGGTGTGTGTTGTGTTTGTTGAATATGTGCACAGACAAGAAGGAGATAAATAAGACATTTAAAATTTATCTGGCAACCCTGTAGGACTCAGCTGCATTCATCACGCATGCAGCATCTACGTGACAGTTACATCCCAACTAGTGGATACACCTACGTCTCTTTGGAACTGGATTTTATTAGTTTTGCTCGTACAGGCTGAAAAAGGGTGAGCAGCACAAAAACACTGCTCTCTGCCATTTATTGTAACGGTTGTTAGAGCAGAAAAATTTTGGACCGCAGCCACCTGTAGTGCACATGTGAGACTTCACACTTGGAGCATTTCATACCTCCATGGGGGGGTTCCCCAAAAATCTCCACTCTAAGACCTGGATTCAGAAACCTTCGGTTTCAGAGAGAATGAGCACGGTTGGCGTGTAAATGAATGGTCTAATGTTTCACGTCAGGTAAACGGGGCCTCAGACTGGCTGCCCTGTATGTCAATCATCTGTATTTCAATTTTTTTTCTCTGACTTGCTCCCGATGAAGATGGACACTTTCTTTCCCTCTCCTGCCTCCCTTCTTTTGCACTTGTCCTATGAATCTTTCTCAGAGCCTCTCTTTACACATCTTCCGAATCGTAAATTATGGATCTGATCAACTGGTCCCTCAATGCAATTGATAAAATTTTCTCAATGAGAAAACATGGTGCAGGGGAACCCTCATGCCCTGAAGGGACACACAACGCGCACATAATTGGATTACGACAAAGGATTATCTGCTTTTTGGAATCAGAGGGTACCTGGGATATCGACAAATTAGGAAGACATCGGCAGCCGTTTTTGGCAATGGTGAGGCTACCTGCCTGTGTGAAGGATTGTACCGTGCTTCGAGCGCTCAGACTCAGATGCTTTGTGAGCCTGGAACTTGCTGGCATGAAGAAATCGACCTTGGAGAAGGCTACAAGCACGGACCAGCAGAATGTCCACAAATCTGGCTGTTTGGATTCACCATTGAGTGTACCAGCAGAACTGAAGGCAGACATGAAATCAGTAGAGTTGTCCTGCCCCAAAACAACTGTTGTTTATGTGAATATGGCTTACCCACTTGGCCTTGGATAGGCCAACTTATCTCAAATTGCGCCTGGAGAATATGTAAATCATGAAGCTCTGCTCCTGCTCCCCACCCAAGAACATCTGTGGACCCTTATCAGAGCTGAGCGGCTGATAGACACTGTGCCATCTTTATCAGGACTATGGAACATTCTGGCAGTGTCCACGGACAACTCACTGCCCTCGTCAGCCTCCTCATGCATAAATGTATTATGACGTCATTACATCTGCTGTTTATGTGCAAGTTTTTTTTTT
>NC_056507.1:36481097-36494122 GCF_014905685.2 Nematolebias whitei
GCACTGAAATACTTTTTCATGGTTCGGCACCCACCGATGTCTACAGTCTTCACGCACACGCCCCCCCTCCCCCCCCCCCCCCGCAAAATGTTTTATGTCTATCTATGTTGCTTTTTTGTGCTGAGGTAGTTTTTTTTTTTTGCTTCCTTACACTGTGTCCTGTGTCAAGGACACAGTGTGAGAGACCTTTTTTTATACTTTCTTTCCTCATGTTCTCTTCCCTTTTCTTATCTAGACGATAAGGGCAGTGCTTCACAATGAAGCTACAGCCCCCGTGCACCCCCGTCTACCCTTGTTCTTTGGACGGCTGCACTGAAATACATTTTCACTGTTTGTAACTGTGCAATGACAATAAAGTTGATTCTGATTCTTCTGATTCTGATCAAGTGACAAATTTCAGAGATGGATGTTGGGCTGACATCTATTTTTTAATACCATGCCATCTACCCATAATACCTTTGCAGTCGACCAGTATATCACGATTCACGTATTGGGCACCCCTGACCTAAATATCTGTTTCTACTCTGTTTATTATGCAAACGACAAAGAGCCAGCAGTTTCATGGGAGAATATCTTTGAGTGCTACAAATACACTACTCCACAGAAAGCTGGCAAGGTCACCATCATAATTCCCATGTTAATATGTATTAGAATGACCATACCAGGAAAAGTGATTTCCAGTCGGTATTTATTAAAACAATTTATTATTATAAGAGGGGCCTCTGGCTGCGCTGGTTGCTAATTACTTCACACTTTGGTCTTTTCCACAATCATTTTCCAAATTATTGTGATTATGTAGATTTACTGAATTAGTTCAGCTTACGTGGTTCAAACATATCCTTGCAAAGTGCTTTTCTAACTTTAAGTCCTTTTAGTCCTCTGCCACAGCCACAGACGTCATGTGGCATGAAGTCACTATTTGGACCACTAACACCCCTCCCCCCCTTCTCTTGCTGATTTGGACCTCTGTAAGTTGGTGGTATATCATTCTCCTCTTGCAGTGATTTGTTTACAACTCCTCTCATTCACTTCAGAGTGTACAGCCAGTACATTTACTACAGTAATTTATGAAGCAGGCTAGCTAGCACCTTTACAGGGCCCTCGCACCAGCAGCTGTCTCCACATTCTGCCTGTCAATAAGAATCCATCCACAACAGCTCTCCCCCAAGAGCTTTTTTCACCTCCATCTTGGAGCACTGCCAAGGCTTCCCCCACATCTCCATGAGAAAAATGAGTGAAGGCATTCTCAAGCCAATTAATACTCCAATTAATGGCCTGTCTGGATTTGCCTCCAAGCAGGGTTTTAGTGGTTTTTTTTTTTAAATTTTTTATTGAATGATGTGCTGTTTCCTTGCATTTTCTCTGTTTTTCACAGCTGAATGTCAGATTCCTTTGTCCTTTGCATGCCAGAATCTACACATTTGAATAAGTTAATGTAGCCCATCAGTATATTTGCCATAAAGATTCTTTATTTTGCAGAAGTTATGGTTTAATGTACTGCCTGCTGCTGCTACAACAATAAATACTAGCTATGAAAAAGTAGGTTATTTAATTAATATCCAAGGTGCCATCATTAAGTTATGTAGTTCAACTGTTAACAGAGGACTTCCTCAATCTGATGAGCACAAACAAGACACAAAAACATGTCAGGAAAGACTGAGCCACTGTAAGCTTTTTAACAACCACATGCATACTATTAAGTTAGTTGATCTGTTACATTTTCCAGTGAATAAATATTTGAGGAAACTTACTGACTATAATCTGTGCTACTGTTTGATTGATTATTGCTGTGTCAGTGTTGCATTAAGATGATCCCCTAAAAAGATCAAATTCCCCACCTGCTGCATTACATTTTCCTCCTAAACAACAGTATTTTAAGTAAATTGTTTAAATTAAAAAAAAGAGAGAGAAATTTTGATATATTTTTCTTTTGTTTTTGTCCATTGTAGCAGGGGAAACATGTGGCTGGAGTTCTGTAATACTTAGGTGGGGTAACAATGATGAAGCACATCTCGACACAACACCTGCATGTGTCGATGTGTTGCTTTATAGCCTGCTGTACTGAATTTAAGTACACTGAAATGCTACTGTCTACATAAATAACAATCAGATCTCACAAATTTAGATATACTAATACATAGAATAAAATTTAATAAAATACAAATAACATAAAATGAAATGTTAAATAGTTTAATAAAATTCATAAATGACATGAAAAGCTTAGGCTAAGTCAAAGAACCATTTGGTGATGTTCATCTCAATTGTTATTTTGTGTTGCATTTGTTTCTCAGATCTTTTTTATTGGCAGAACCATGCAATTAAATTCCTGCAAACAAAGGATTTCTCACAACTTGCTGCAGTTCTTAGTAAATAGTATCCTTATAACATGTTAAGTATTCAAGCTGGTAAATTTCTGAAAACATAAATAATAATATATTAATAATAATGCTGAATTTTCCATGTTAAAGCTGGGACTTTAAACCTACATTTTCTACTTTCACATGCAATTTTTTGTCAGTTTAATTTTTTGCAATATACAATAAATGCCAGAGTAGTCAAATGTTTAAAATTAAACAAACTGAAATTAAATGGTTAATTTTGTTAGTTTTTGTTAATTTTAGTTAGTTTACTGTGATGGACTTGCGACCTGTCCATGGTACCCTGCCCCTCGCACTGTGATTGCTGGACATGGGCACCGGCGACCCCCGTGACCCAAAATGGAAGAAGCAGGTAAAAGATAATGGATGGATGGATGGAATTTTGTTAGTTTAATCAAATAATGATAAACTGGTTGACAGCATAATAAATAAAATGTTGGCTATGTACTGTAACCCCAGATTCTATGAGTATAGGCATAGCCCTTTAAGACTGTCGCTAGTGGGTTTATCCCTAGGCACACAGCACAGCACTGAAAACTTTAGTCCACGCCCACCTTCTGTGTGGTCCTCACCCCCGGTCCGTATAAATTACGGTGAGACCGGGTGATCGGCTCCAAAATAGCTTTTTTCTTCAGCCATTTAGGAACCAGTGAGGCCCAGAGCTTAAAGGGCTACGCCTATACTCATAGAATCTGGGGTTACAGTACGTAACCAATGTTCTATTTCGTATAGGCTTCGCCCTTTGAGACTGTCGCTAGTGGGTTAAAGGCGAAGCAGGATGTAGTCTATGCCTCACTGGGTCCATTCAGACACAACATGAAGCACCTGCTTGCACAAAAAAACATTTCGTTACTCAGCCTTCTGTGTGCGTAATTACGCGCTGCGTAATTGCGTACTCCATGCGCAGGAGCGCACCGGAGAAGATTTCTGGTGAGGAAAAAAGGCTGAGATAGCAGACCTGCTGCTGTGAATAGGAACAAAGGAGGATATGAATTGTAACAGTGTAACGATAAACAGAACAGACCAACAGTTCCTCAGGATGAACCGCTTAATAACAATAAAATCAGCAGTCATGAACTTGTGACTGATAATAAATATCTCACACTGCGACTGTATGCAGGCAGGTGTGAGCTCAAAAGTGAGGCTCCATGAAACAAATAATTATTCTGTCAGAACCCTGAGAACAGAATGGGTCATGGAGAAAGTAGAAACATCACGTATATAAAAATGAATAATTGAACATGGCAATGACCAGGCAGCCGCCATACAAATATCCTCCACTGTCATCCCTCGATGCAGAGCCATGGAGGATGAAAACCCTCTGGTGGAATGCGCTGAGATTCTCTGGAGGATCCAGTCCAGATGAACTGTAAGCTTCAGAAATAGCCTCACACAACCAGTGTGAGAGGCACTGGGTGGATAGAGGACGTCCTGAAGGGCTGTCCCAGTAATGCACGAACATACGCTGAAAGCGGCGCAGTGCGGCCATGTGCGTCACGTAACACGTGAACTGCCGTCAGCTTGAATTCTGAGACATGAGGGAGCAACAGAGAGAGCAGATAATCACTCACTCTCTTTGCCGACGTCAGAACTAACAGCAGGACTGTTTTAATGACATAATTTAAGTGAAACCTGATCTAAAAGCTCAGAATGAGCTTTGATCAGAGCGTGCAGGACCATCATTAGGTCTCACTGTGAAGCTAGTGGACGTGACACCGGTCTGTGTCTCCGTACACCTTTTAGGAAACGCTTCATCAACGAGTGATTAAGAACTGTTCTGTCACCGAAGCCCTCGTGACAGGAAGAATAGCTGCAGCATAAGTTTTAATTGTGCTGAACGCTAGAACTCTGTCCATCAGCTGCTACAGAAAGGACAGCATGCCACCTAGTGGACATGAGATGGCCTCCACACATTTCTCTGCGCACCAGCGCTGAAAAACTGTCCACTTGATGTGTACCGCGTTGTGGTAGAAGCAGCTCGTTCGCCCTGAACGTACGCACCACATCCTGTGGGAGGTCAATCTTACTAAACGGATCTGTTCATCGGACAGACCAAAAGGTGCTGACCTCTTGCTGGGTAACTCCACGGCTGACCCGATATCAGTCGCTACAGATTCGGGAACCACAGAGCGCATATTCGTTGGGGAGCTATGAGGATGACTGACAGCTCTTCCTTCCGGACCCAGTCCAAGGTCCATGATATCGGCAGGACTTGAGAGAACTCATAAAGGAGTATTTTGGGCCACGGGCTGTGAGCGAAGGCGTCCACTCCTAATGGTGGGTCATCTCGTGGGTTAATTGAGAACCATAATTGACACTGTGCGTTCTCCCGTCTGGTGGACAGATCCACTGCTGCTCGACCAAACCTGCTCCAAAATCCGAGAATTTAGCTCAGGATGGAGGCTCCAGTCTCTGTGGCGGGGACATGATATCCGCTCGCTTGTTCAGGACGCTTGGAATGTACACTGCTCTGATGAAGAGCAGGTTTTTGTGTGTGCCCAACACAACAGCTGTTTCGCGATGCATTACAGTTGGTCTAAGCGCATGTCTCCCTGATGGTTTATGTAAACTGTTGTCACTTGTTGTCTGTGTGCATCAGAACATGGTGATCCCGCAGCAGGGGGCAAATGCTGAGTCACGTTTCAGACCGTGAAACATTCTAGCACATTATGTAAAGCAACATGTGGTCCAGCCACTGTGCTCCCACTGCTTGGGACAGACACATTCCTCTCAGCTTGACAGGAACACGTCTGTAAAAAACTGAGACGTGTGACGTAGGCCTGCTGATGGGAACTCCCTCTGACAGAATGAGGAAGTTTCCCCACTGATTCAGATCGGTTCTCACGGAGGGGGGCACAAAGATAATCCATCTCTTATGGCGCATAGGATCTATGCGCAGGCAGGCGAACCATCTCTGAAGGCGTCTCTTATGAAGTAGGTTCAACGGAACCATGATGTGGGCCGCTGACATCGTCCCAGGAGTCGCATGACAGGCAGAACTGTCACTATGCTGCAGGGTTTGACATGGCAGAGCTGGGTTTGACACGGAGGAGCTGAGTTGACAGAGCTTTGGCTCTTAGCTGTGATAATTGGGCTCTCATTGTAGTTGAGTTTAGCTCCACTTCCAGATAAACAATCATCTGGGACAGACAAACGGAAGTTTTTCTCAGTTTATAGAAACCCCAGGATTAGCAGGTGGAACACTAGCGTTTTGGTCTGTGCGACAACGTTCTAACTGGACCGAGCTAATAAGAGCAGATCGTCCAGATAAAAAGAATTCTCATTCCTGCCATGTGTAACAACTGCAGAGTCGTTTCCATGCATTTCGAGAACGTGCGTGGGGTGTTTCAGAATGATAGAATGTGAGAATATGCGCTCTTCAGATCTATGGAGGTGAAAACCAGTCGTTCTGGTGAAGTTCTCCAGCAGCTGTTTGTCAGCATGTGGAATTGTCTCCCCATGATCAAATTGCTGAACATGAACAGGTCAAGAATGGTCTCATCCCTCTGTTTTTTTTTCTCAGAACTAGGAAGTAATGGGAGGGGAAAAAAAACGTATTTTCCTCTCTGTTGGGAACTTTGGAAATCACATTTTTTCGTCAGAAATTCTTGAACTTCTGACTGGAGAGACGGACTCTGTTCTGGAGAAGACAGAACCGTCTCTGTAATCCCTCTTAACGGTGGCGGTTGAGCTTCGAACTACAGCGTGTAACACCTTCTGATCAGATGGTCCGTCCATCTGTCCAGGGAACACACTCGCTGCCACGCTGAGTATTGCTCGGAGAGCGGGCACACATTTGTGTTGTGTCATGTTCCTCATGAACATCAACCAGACTAAAAATCCTTACTGCCATCACTCGCTCCGGAGATTCTCTGGGGGAACCTGAGGAGGGCTCAGACAGAAAAAAGGGCTGTATGTGTGCCTCTGTGCTGAGCCCAGGCTGCAGTCTCACATAGAGCTGAGGTGAGCCGGTGCGCACTGAGAGGAGGCGTGAGCGCTTTCTGCGTGAGACGCCATTTTGGTGGAGGCTGCAGCTGTCGTAGAGAAAATACGTTTACTCCCGCTGCGCTGTGAGTGGTCAGAAAACAGCAGAAATTATAAACGGGCTCTGGCTGTAGACTAGGGATTTTACCGGACTCAGTCTGCTGAAAAAACATCATTTTAGCTGATGTGGCAGACGAGTGTTTTGTAATATTTACTGAACTGCGGTGCCATTTAAAATGCTGTTTAGAGGTTACTGGCTCATTCTGTGGTGAATGTGTGAAGAGAGGCAGCTATGAGCTCAGCTGATCTGACAGTCTCAGATGAAAAAACTTTACTTCCAGAGGTTTTTCTGTTTTATATAAAAACAAAAACATACATTATCAAAAAAAAAAACCACATACCTTCCCCTCAATGAAGGGGTCTGGTGGAGGAGCGGGGCGTGAAGGCGCTGCCGGAGTTGTGGAGCGCCTCTACTGCTGTTACTGGCCAAGGCGGTTCCTCCAGCGGCCGGAGGGGCGAGAGGAGGACTGTGACGTCACCAGATGGTGTACAGTCTCTCAGACCTCCTTGGACCTCTACGATTTCTCAGGGATGGTCCTGAAGTTGGCCCCGAACAGCGGCTCTGGGGTGATGGGGCCCTCCAGCAGATCTTTCTGCAGCCTCTCGGACAAGGATGGCGAGAGGTGGAGCCAACCTTGCCGCCAGATCATCTGATCAAGGCGGAGGGAGGCGAGGGACAGAAAGTCCCTTGTGTTAACATCCTCCTGGATTATGCCGGTTAGCTCTGAGAGGAGGGCGCTGACATCTGGGATCGGTGTGGTCACCGATGTGGGAAAATCCAAGGTGGCTGAGTATCCGCTCGGCCACTCGTCTTCCATCACTACGCTCTCCAGGAGGGAAGGGGCAGCTCCGCATCGCCTTTCTCGGAGGAATCATTCAATTCACTGGATGACTCTGCGTCAAAGAAGGTGGTGGCATCGTCCCGCGCATAGCGCCCCGCCACAAAAATAAACACTCAGCGGAGTTGCTGCCAACAACGCCTTTTTTGAGGGAATCATCCGATTCACCTAGATAAAAAAAACACGTTAGAAAATGTGGTGGCATCGTCCAGCAAGTAGCGGCCCTCCACAGAGAAACATTCAGCGGGGCTGCTGCTAACATCGCCTTATTCGAGGAAATCATTCGATTACCGCAAGGAAAATCACATTAGAAACGGTGATGGCGTCGTCAAGTGGGTAGCGGCCTGCCACGGAAAAGCACTCCTCTGCGCTTACCTTGAACAAGGCTGCTCGTCTGCTTTTCCTCGGGGAGGAAGAGCTCACCGGGATGGAAGGACGTTGGCGTGGCAGAGACCCAGGCATCCATAGCAAAGGTTGTGCTGGTCAAAGCTGGACAACTTTTCGTTCTTCGTTCATCTGACAGTGCTAGCTAGCTGGCTGAAGAAAAAATGGGAGGCGATTACCCGGTCTCACTATAATTTAAACGGACCGGGGGTGAGGCCCACACAGCAGTTGGGCGTGGACTAAAGTTTTCAGTGCTGCGCTGTACGCCTAGGGATAAACCCACTAGCGACAGTCTCAAAGGGTGAAGCCTATACGAAATAGAACATATTTGTTAGTGGCAGCACTACTTGTGACCCTGACCTTCATTGTTAATAACACAAGCAACTTTAACAGTTGTCTTATTTCATTTGTGATTTATTGCCATTTTTTATATCTTGTATGGCATATTATTTACAAGCAATATATTTTTAATTAAATATAAATTCTAGTGATCATTTCAAGACCCTCTACTTGGGGTTTTATGACATGCAGTGGAGTCCTATCTGGTCTTGGTTCAGATAGAATAGTCGAGATGAATCTTGTTTCTTAGTACTGATCCTACACCTACCACTACCCCATGGCCTTAATTTGAATCACAAAGGGTAGTAGTTAAATATTAATCTACAAAATGGGACACCCCTTCAAGAAGTGAGCATGTCTTTAATAGTCATTTTCTCATGTGATATTCTTGATTTGTGGTTGTTAGGGAAATGCTGTACTCATGCATCACAAAATAAATTAGGACACACCTACCCCGCAGAAGAGAACATGCAAAACATAAAGGTTGGGCTAAGGGGTGAATTATGATTTAGTTTCAACTATATGTGAGTTGTATGTATGTATGAGTATGTATCACTCAGCCCTCTGTGAATAGCAAGTGGCCATCAGGGCATTAACAATGAATTGTGAAGGCTCGCACCTACTCGGGTGTACTTCAGTCCGCGAAGGTCCGCGCGTACCAGATTAGACTCGAAGCGGATGCCCGCACGGCATGTCCATGCAAAGCTAAATTTTTACGACTGTGTACGCATACTCTGTGTCGCACAATAAACTGCCCAGCGATGGAATGTTTTGTATGCGACACCAATGTATTAAATTCCCCTTCTTCATCCCTGGTCTGGTTTAATGGCCTTTTCTTTTATTTATTTTTTTCAAGAGGCAAACGATCTCTTCCTCCTCTTCTGTTGATGCCATGACTGAAATGGTGAGAAATGAAGGAATTTGTCACTAGCGAATTAAAATCAGGTCCAGCGTGGTTGTGGGAGTGTCTGGAGATTTCCTGGTGGGCTGGTCTGATGTGTGAGCTGCAGGGCCAGCGCTCCCCATTTTTTTTATTTTTAGAACTTTTTATTAACAACATGTAAACACAGAACACTGCTGCCACTTGCTGGCTGCCAGCTCTCGTTTTTTTTTGTTTTGTTTTTTTGCAACCTGTCAATCAATCCAGTAGTCGTGTCAGCAAACGACCAATCGGCGACCTCAATTTGTCCCAACGGTAAACGCTTCTTGCCTGCGGAGCTGGTCTGCAGCCGTTCAGGGTGGATGGACAAGTATGAAGTCTCAACCGTCTGTGGACAGTGCGCACAGTTTCCGCGCAGACTGAGGACCGCACGAGTATGTGGGAGCCTTTAGGCTGATGGGCCTCCTTTTTCATGTCAGGAAAAAGGAGGACCAGCTAGGTCTGGATGTCACCATCAAACTGGTTGATCCACTGTGAGAAGGTGCTGCTTATAAGACTGAGTTTGTTGCAGCTCCTCAGACTGACAGTCTTTTGGACAAAAGACAAAACATTTCAACAAGAAGAATCCGTCCAGACAACCTGACCTCTCACCTTGTTAGATTTATCTACCTGGATTATTGACCATGCTTCAGGACATGTATGTGAGTTCTATTGCTTTCACAAGATCCTTTATTTTCTGTCCGTTTAAGGTAGAAATAAAATTTATAATTTATAAAAGTCCAAAAAAGTTCAATCTGGTCCTCTGGACATTCAAAAAAACAAAAAACAAAACAAAGCAAAAAAATCTAGAAAAGTTTCGTCTCTCATCCAAGAGACTTCCTCAGTCTGAGGTGCTGTTTTCAGCTCAGTCTCTTAAATAGTACCTTCTCAGGGTGGATCAACCAGTTTTGCTGCTGACAACCAAAACCAGCTGATCACATGCTCAAGAAGGACCATCAGCCTAACAATGGGTCATTAGCACACTGATGGCTGTTTACTACTCACAGAGGGCTGAGTGATACTAGCAATCACAGCATTGTAAGAGGGGGACAGTTGAACCCGGAGGCCTCCACCCCTGTTTAATGATGGACGATTTCTTTTCACAAAGATGGCCTCCTTTACTCCTCTCTCAAACCATCGTTCCTCTCTGTCCAGGATGTGAACATCTTCATCCTTGAAAGAGTGACCACTGGCCTGGAGATGAGTGTAGACCGCAGAGTCCTGGCCTGATGATGTTGATCTTCTGTGCTGGGCCATCCTTTTGGCCAGTGGCTGTTTTGTTTCCCCGATGTAAGACTGATCACAGCCCTCCTGACACTGAACAGCATACACAATATTACTCTGTTTGTGCCGGGGGACTGGATCTTTGGGATGAACCAGTCTTTGCCGTAATGTATTTTGGGGGTTTAAAAGCCACTGGGACGTTATGTTTAGAAAATAAACGTCTCAGTTTCTCTGATACCCCCTCAACATACGGAATGACCACTGGTTTGGGTCTGGGTTCCTCCTTTTCACCTGATGGCTGACTGGAGTCCTGTTTGGGTTTCTTCTCTGCTTTCAGGAAGGCCCAGTTAGGATATCCACATTGCTGTAGAGCCTGTTTTGTGTAGGATTTCTCCTTCTGCCTGGCTCCCGAGCTAGTGGGGATGCTGTCTGCTCTGTGATACAGAGTCCTGATGACTCCTAACTTGTTCTCCAAAGGGTGATGGGAGTCAAACTGCAAATACTGGTCTGTGTGGGTGGGTTTGCGGTACACCTCGGTTTGCAAATGCCCTCTATCGGAGACTGAGACCTCACAGTCC
This sequence comes from Nematolebias whitei, assembly GCF_014905685.2. NCBI lineage: Eukaryota > Metazoa > Chordata > Actinopteri > Cyprinodontiformes > Rivulidae > Nematolebias > Nematolebias whitei. The sequence goes on from NC_056507.1 coordinate 36,491,803, forward strand.
AAGAAAGCCAACTTGCCATTTTTTACATCTTCTCGTGTGAACTTGATGTATTTATCCACAGAGTTGATGTGGTCAGTAAAATGTTGGACTTCCTGAGATTTAATTTTAACCCAGGTGTCGTCAACATACCTGAACCAATGACTTGGTGGTGTCCCTGAAAAGGACGTCAAGGCTCTCTTTTCTACCTCCTCCATGTACAGGTTGGCAACAATAGGAGAAACTGGAGACCCCATAGCACACCCATGTTTCTGCCTATAATATTGCTCCCCATATGTGAAGTAGGTTGACTGCAGGCACAGTTTCAAGAGTTGACACAGTTGTTCTGTGGAAAGCGTGGTCCTGCTGCTCAGCGTGGTGTCTGATTTTAATCTTAAACTGACCACCTCTACTGCATCATCAACAGGAATGCACGTAAAGAGTGATGTGACATCAAAAGAGACCATTGTTTCATCAGTCTCCATGATGACATCCCTCACCTTATCCACAAAGTCCATGGTGTTCTGTATGTGGTGTTCTGGAATTTATAAAAGTATTTCTTTTTTGTCTAAAGTTATTATCGGTTACTTTATGTCGAGCTTCTGCTGCTTTGATTACTTTTTACATACAAAGCAGTAGTAATACCTCAATAAGGGTGAATGTAGAGAAGTATTTGAGGTTCTGTGTATTTTGGGAGAGAAATTGCCTCTAGCAGAGTTTCTCTGCCTTTTGTAATGCATCTTGCAAGCTTTACAAAATTTAAAATCCAAGGACAAAGTGGTTGAGAGCAGAGTTTTACCTGCAGCAGTGGTGGAAATGTTCGAAATGAATCAGATTATAGGCAAGCATTTGCAACATTTTTATTAAGTGGATGTAATGTTTTTCCATTACTGCATTGCGCTAAGTCATACTGGTGATAATAAGAGCTGTGAATAAAAAGTTAGTTGTAACAGAATGTGTTATCAGATTGTATAACAAACCATCCATCCATTATCTTTTACCTGCTTCTTTCTTGCCGGATCACAGGGGTCACTGGTGCCCATATCCATCAGTCACTGTGTGAGAGGCGGGGGACACCTGGACAGGTCTCCAGTCCATCACAGAGACACATAGAGACAAATGAGACAAACAGCCACTCTCACTCACTCTCACCTAAGGATAATTCAAAGTTACCAATCAGTCTAACATGCATGTTTTTGGTCTGTGGGAGGAAACCGGAGTACCCAGAGAAAACCCACACATGCACGGAGAGAACATGCAAATCTACTCAGAAAGGTCCCAGCCAGGATTTTATCTAGCGACCTGCTCGCTGAGAGATGGCAGCTCTACCAACTGAGCCACCATGCCACCTATATGATAAATCTTTTTATTAGAGCCCGACTGATATGGAAATTTTGACTATCGTCAATACCAATATTGGTAAATGGTAAATGGACTGTACTTGTATAGCGCCTTTCTATCTCATTTCAAGATACTCAAAGCACTTTACACTACAATCTGTGCCTCATTTACCTATTCATATAGCACTCTACCAGATCTCTACAAACCTAATGAACAAATCATTCTAAAGAGACTAATCAGTGCTTTAGATCACATTCATACACTGATGGGACACACATCGGAGGCAATGAGGGGTTCAGTGTCTTACCCAGGGACACTTCGACATGTGACTGCTGGTGGATTTGAACCCTCAACTCTCACATTGGAGGACAACTGCTCTAACCACTCAGCCACAGCCACCCCAATATTGGGAGGCGAGGGCTAATGCCGATAACCAATATATTGGCTGGTGGGCTTGTTGATTTAGTTAGCAACCATGAAACTGTAAGCAAATCAGTTTCACACTATACCTAGTCCCACACTAGGTTTAGGTCTAAGTCTTCCTAACATGTGTTCACATTTTCTATCCTCCACTATTCACCATCAAGTTATCAAGTTTGTTACAAAAACATAAATTAAACAAAGAAACACCTTCCCTGTTCATTGTTCCAACAGTCAGTTACGTATGTTGAGAGTCTATCTATTAATGACCACAGCTGCGTTTTTGTTCTTTCCATGGAGGTAAAGATTTCAGACAAGCAATGCATTTCATTGAGGATGACAAAGATACCATTACTAACACTGATGTATTTTACCTCTCTTAGATTTATTATTCTGGATAAAGTTTTACAAGATAATTCCCTATACTAGGTTATCTAAATGCTAGCATGCTAACTTGCAAGGCATGTAACAAGTGAGTTGGAGGCTTGAAGAGAATTTATGGTTGATTTTATCTAAAAAAGTTAAATCTGGTCCTGTGGACATTCAAAAAAACAAAACAAAGCAAAACAACAAAAAAATGTAG
>NC_056507.1:36494522-36511591 GCF_014905685.2 Nematolebias whitei
TTCAAAAAAACAAAACAAAGCAAAACAACAAAAAAATGTAGAAACGTTTCGTCTCTCATCCGAGAGACTTCCTCAGTCTGAGGTGCTGTATTCAGCTCAGTCTCTTAAATAGCACCTTCTCAGAGTGGATCAACCAGTTTTGCTGCTGACAACCAAAACCAGCTGATCACATGCTCAAGAAGGACCATCAGCCTAACAATGGATCATTAGCACACTGATGGCTGTTTACTATTCACAGAGGGCTGAGTGATACTAGCAATCACAGCATTGTAAGAGGGGGACAGTTGAACTCGTAGGCCTCCACGCCTGTTTAACGATGGACGGTTTCTTTTCACAAAGATGGCCTCCTTTACTCCTCTCTCAAACCACCGTTCCTCTCTATCCAGGATGTGCACATCTTCATCCCTGAAAGAGTGACCGCTGGCCTGGAGATGAGTGTAGACCGCAGAGTCCTGGCCTGATGATGTTGATCTTCTGTGCTGGGCCATCCTTTTGGCCAGTGGCTGTTTTTTCCCCCCCATGTAAGACTGATCACAGCCCTCCTGACACTGAACAGCATACACAACATTACTCTGTTTGTGCCGGGGGACTGGATCTTTGGGATGAACCAGTCTTTGCCGTAATGTATTTTGGGGGTTTAAAAGCCACTGGGACGCTATGTTTAGAAAATAAACGTCACAGTTTCTCTGATACTCCCTCAACATATGGAATGACCACTGGTCTGGGTTCCTCCTTTTCACCTGTTGGCTGACTGGAGTCCTGTTTGGGTTTCTTCTCTGCTTTTAGGAAGGCCCAGTTAGGATATCCACATTGCTCTAGAGCCTGTCTTGTGTGGGATTTCTCCTTCTGCCTGGCTCCTGAGCTAGTGGGGACGCTGTCTGCTCTGTGATACAGAGTCCCGATGACTCCTAACTTGTGCTCCAAAGGGTGATGGGAGTCAAACCTCAAATACTGGTCTGTGTGGGTGGGTTTGCGGTACACCTCAGTTTGCAAATGTCTTCTATCAGAGACTGAGACCTCACAGTCCAAGAAAGCCAACTTGCCATTTTTTTCATCTTCTCGTGTGAACTTGATGTATTTATCCACAGAGTTGATGTGGTCAGTAAAATGTTGGACTTCCTGAGATTTAATTTTAACCCAGGTGTTGTCAACATACCCAAACCAATGACTTGGTGGTGTCCCTGAAAAGGACGTCAAGGCTCTCTTTTCTACCTCCTCCATGTACAGGTTGGCAACAATAGGAGAAACTGGAGACCCCATAGCACACCCATGTTTCTGTCTATAATATTGCTCCCCATATGTGAAGTAGGTTGACTGCAGGCACAGTTTCAAGAGTTGACACAGTTGTTCTGTGGAAAGTGTGGTCCTGCTGCTCAGAGTGGTGTCTGATTTTAATTTTAAACTGACCACCTCTACTGCATCATCCACAGGAATGCACGTAAAGAGTGATGTGATATCAAAAGAGACCATTGTTTCATCAGACTCCATGATGACATCCCTCACCTTATCCACAAAGTCCATGGTGTTCTGATTGTGATTGCTAGTATCACTCAGCCCTCTGTGAATAGTAAACAGTCATCAGTGTGCTAATGATCTATTGTTAGGCTGATGGTCCTTCTTGAGCATGTGATCAGCTGGTTTTGGTTGTCAGCAGCAAAACTGGTTGATCCACTCTGAGAAGGTGCTATTTAAGAGACTGAGCTGAATACAGCACCTCAGACTGAGGAAGTCTCTCGGATGAGAGACGAACCGTTTCTACAATTTTTTGTTGTTTTGCTTTGTTTTGATTTTTTGAATGTCCAGAGGACCAGATTTAACTTTTTTAGATTTTTCTACCTGGATTATTGAGCATGCATCAGGATGGTTGATTTTATTTTTTTTACAGACCAGTTACAATAAACTTAGCATACTCAATTCAGCAAAATATGCTACACAGTGTTTAGTTGCTCGCTGTTTCGACTGTGCTGTAAGTCAAGCGTGCATCATGGCCATGACTTGAAAATAGTCCACATGTACCCTCTGCTGGATACATTGTATAATTTTGCCATTTGCAAGTAAGGACACAGCTCCTTCACAGCATTTTAGCTGTGAAAATTAGAAGTGTTTATATTGATGCATAATTCAATTAAATTCGTTTCAGTTTATTTATATAACACCAAATCACAACAAAGTTGTCTCAGAGCACTTTACAGGAACATTCACATACATAAAAGCCAATTAGTAAAGTTCTGTATCTAAGGAATCCAGCAGACAAGTTGAATCTTGGCTTTGTTGCAGTCTCCCATCCTGAGCAAGCACTGTGGCAACAGTGGAAAGGAAAAACTCCCCTTTAAAAGGAAGAAACCTCCAGCAGAACCAGGCTCAGGACAAGCGGCCATCTTCTTTGACTGGCTGGTTTGAGAGGACAGGAAGGAGAGACAGACAAACACAGAATGGTAGGTCCAGGTATATGTCCAGGTATATTTGAAAGACATAAAACCCCCACACATATTAAGGATAGAAAAAATAATTACAAATACAAAACAGGTTGAGCAGAGTAAGTAAAGACAGTAGCAGAGTGAAAATTGTGGTCAGTTTGTCCTCCAGCAGTCTAAGCCTATAGCAGCATAACTAAGGGACAGCTCAGGAAACCCAAGCCGACCCCAACTACAGGATTTAGCAAAAAGGAAAGTCTTAAGCCTAGTTTTAAAACTGGATAATGTGTCAGCCTCACGGACAGAGATTGGAAGTTGGTTCCACAACAGAGGAGCCTGATAACTGAAAGATCTTCCCCCCATTCTGTTTTTGTAAATTCTAGGAACCACAAGTAAACCTGCAGCCTGAGAGTGAAGTGCTCTGTTAGGAAAATATGGAACAATAAGATCTGCAATATAATATGGAGCTAGGTTGTTGAGAGCTTTGTAGGTTAGAAGTGAGATTTTGAATTCTATTCTGGACTTTACAGGGAGCCAATGGAGAGAAGCTAAAACTGGAGAAATATGATCTCTCCTACTAACTCCAGTTAAGACTCTGGCAGCAGCATTTTGGATCAACTGAAGACGTTTTAAGGAAGTGTTTGGTCATTCAGATAATAAACCATTGCAATAGTCCAGTCTAGACGTGACAAATGCATGAACCAGTTTTTCTGCATCATTTTTAGATAAGATGTTTCTAATTTTAGTGATATTACGCAGATGGTAGAAGGCAGTTCTTGTAACGTTTTTAATGTGGGGGATAAAAGACATGTCCTGATCAAAAATAACACCAAGATTTTTAACATTAGAGCTGGAGGACAGATTAATGCCATCTAAGGAGGGAGAAAGACTGAAAAATTAATTCCTAAGGTGCTCAGGTCCAAAAACCAAAACCTCAGTCTTGTCTGTGTTCATCAGGAGAAAATTAAGGGTCATCCAGGTTTTTACGTCTTTAAGACATGCTTGTAGTCTAAGTAGCTGATTGGATTCATTGGATTTAATGGACAAATATAATTGTGTGTCATCAGCATAACAATGAAAATTTATCCCATGCTATTTAATAACTTTACCGAATGGAAGCATATATAAAGTAAAGAGTACTGGCCCAAGCACTGAGCCCTGAGGAGCTCCATGACTAACTTTGGTGTATTTTGAAGATTTATTATTTACATTTACAAACTGGAGTCTATCAGATAGATATGATTTAAACCATTTTAGAGCCGTTCCTGTAATCCCAATATCATATTCAAGCCTCTGTAGTAAAATATTGTGATCAACTGTATCAAATGCATCACTGAGGTCTAACAGGACCAGTATAGACACAAGTCCATTGTCTGAGGCCATGAGAATATCATTAGTTACTTTTACTAGTGCTGTTTCTGTGCTATGATGAGCTCTAAACCCTGACTGAAACTCTTCAAACAGATTATTTCTTTGTAGATGTTCATGCAGCTGACCTGCAACTATTTTCTCTAGAATTTTTGAGGTGAAAGTTAAATTAGATATAGGTCTATAGTTGGCCAGAATTTCTGAATCAAGGTCAGACTTCTTACATAAAGGTTTAATTACAGCAACCTTAAAGTGCTGTGGTACATAACCATTCATTAAAGACAAATTAAGTAGATCCAAAATGTGGACGTTAATTAGGGGAAATACCTCTTTAAACAGTCTGGTTGGGATGGGATCTAGCAGACATGTGGATGGTTTGGATGACGTTATTATTTTTGACAATTCAGAGAGCTCAACAGGACAAAAACTGTCCAAACATAAATCAGTCTCCAGTGAAATTTTTAAAGTTGCTTCATTTGACAGGGGACTGGAGATAGAAGGAATGATGGTTTGAATTTTCTCTCTAATTGAAATAATTTTATTTATAAGGAATCTCATGAAATCCTCACTACTTATAGTTGTAGGGACACATGGTTCAACAGAAATGGGACTTTTAATTAGTCCAGCAATAGTACTAAACAGAAACCTAGGGTTATTGTTATTCTCCTCTATTAAAGATGAGTAATACAAGGTTCTAGCGTTACGGAGAGCTTTTTTATATGTTAGCAGACTATCTTTCCAAGTTAAATAAAATTCTTCAACATTAGTAGAGCGCCATTTTCTCTCCTGGTTCCTAGATGCCTGCTTTAAAGTACGTAACTCAGAATTGAACCAAGGAGCCAGTTTCCTCTGATTGATTACTTTCTTTTTCAGTGGAGTAATTTTATCAAGTAAAGTTTGCATTGAAGTTGTAAGATGATCAACTAGATGATCTAAGTCTCTGTTCTCCGATGCATTACTCTGCAAGACAGAGGAAAACATTGATGGAAGAGATTGTTTAAATTTGGTTACAGCGTTTTCTGATAAGCACCTGTTGAGATGAAATTTACTCTCAGTGACTGTGTAGTCATTTAATGTAAACTCAAAGGTTATTAAGAAATGGTCGGACAGAATAGGACTCTGAGGAGCTATTGCCAAGTCCTTAATCTATATACCATAGGTCAGATCAAGAGTGTGATGATAAGAATGAATAGATGTGTGGACGTTTTGGGTAAAACCAAATGAGTCTATTAAATTATTAAAGGCTATGCTTAAGCTATCACTTTCAACATCCACATGAATATTGAAATCACTCATTATGATGATTTTATCAGTATTTAATAGTAAGTCAGTTAAGAATTCTGAGAATTCAGACAAAAACTGAGCGTAAGTGCCTGGTGGACGATATATATAACAACTGTCAGGGTTTTTGGGTCAGGGACGAACCCAGTAGTGCAGACAGGGACTCAACTCGGCAGGAATACAAAATTAGATATTTAATGATAAAAAATTTAAAAAAAATAACAGGCTGACGAGGCAGCAAAACTTACATAACAGGATGAACGGGAAACTCGGAAGGAACTCGGGGAAACCAGAAGACTCAGGGAAACTCAGAAGACTCAGGGAAACACGGAGACCCAACGAAGGCGACGCGACAAAGAACAAGACTGAACAGACGGCTTATATACAGGGACAAGACGAGACGTGATTACAAACAGCTGTGACGAGACAAGGGTGGCACCAATTGAACTAAAGAGAAAACACTAGGGAACACAGACACAAACCGGGCCACCAAATGGTACCATCCTTACAGTACCCCCCCAAGGACGCCCCCAGGCGTCCCCCCAAAAAAACCCTCTCGAAGGACTTGGGCGGGTGGAGGGCGGCACTGCAAGGGTGGGGGGCCCGAGGAAACACAAGGAAGAAACAAAAGACCTGAAAAAAAAAAACTACGGCAAAACACAGGCAGGGAACACAAAGGATTTGGACGGTCAAGAGACCGTCCCTAGAAGTCATTGTTCCGGCGGGCGGCCGGGAGGCCGTCCATCAAGCCGGACCAGGTCAGGGGGGCGGCCGGGAGGCCATCCATCACGGGAACCACGTTCCGGGGTTCCGGCAGGCGGCCAGGAGGCTGTCCTTCAAGCCGGGCCAGGTCAGGGGGTCGGCCGGGAGGCCGTCCATCACGGGAACCACGTTCCGGGGGGCGGCCGGGAGGCCGTCCAATACATAGGACCAGAGAGGCCACGGCAGGCGGCGATGACGACTTGAAGGCCGCATCTGGCAGCGATGACGACTTGGAGGCCGCATCTAGCGGCGATGACGACTTGGAGGTTGCATCTGGCGGCGATGACGACTTGGAGGCCACATCTAGCAGCGATGATGACTTGGAGGCCGCATCTGGCGGCGAAGAGACCTTGAAGGCCGCATCTGGCGGCGATGACGACTTGGAGGCCGCATCTGGCGGCGAAGAGACCTTGGAGGCCGCATCTGGTGGCGAAGAGACCTTGGAGGCCGCATCTGGCGGCGATGACGACTTGGAGGCCGCATCTGGCGGCAAAGAGACATTAAAGGCCGCATCTGGCGGCGAAGAGACCTTGGAGGCCGCATCTGGCGGCGAAGAGACCTTGAAGGCCGCATCTGGTGGCGAAGAGATCTTGGAGGCCGCATCTGGCGGCGAAGAGACCTTGGAGGCCGCATCTGGCGGCGAAGAGACCTTGAAGGCCGCATCTGGCGGCGAAGAGACCTTAGAGGCCGCATCTGGCGGCGAAGAGACCTTGAAGGCCGCATCTGGCGGCGAAGAGACCTTCAAGGCCGCATCTGGCGGCGATGACGACTTGGAGGCCGCATCTGGCGGCGAAGAGACATTGGAGGCCTCATCTGGCGGCAAAGAGACCTTGAAAGCCGTATCTGGCGGTGGTGACGACTTGGACGCTGCATCTGGCGGCAAAGAGACCTTGAATGCCGCATCTGGCGGCGAAAAGACCTTGGAGGCCGCATCTGGCGGCGAAAAGACCTTGAAGGCCACATCTGGCGGCGAAGAGACCTTGGAGGCCGCATCTGGCGGCGAAGAGACCTTGAAGGATGCATCTGGTGGCGAAGAGACCTTGAAGGCCGCATCTGGCGGTGAAGAGACCTTGGAGGCCGCATCTGGCGGCGAAGAGACCTTGAAGGCCGCATCTGGTGGCGATGATGACTTGGAGGCCGCACCTGATGGCGAAGAGACCTTGAAGGCCACATCTGGCAGCGAAGAGACCTTGGAGGCCGCATCTGGTGGCGAAGAGACCTTGAAGGCCGCATCTGGCGGCGAAGAGACCTTGGAGGCCGCATCTGGCGGCGAAGAGACCTTGGAGGCCGCATCTGGCGGAAAAGAGACCTTGGAGGCCACATCTGGTGGCGAAAAGACCTTGGAGGACGCAGCATGCGTCTTGGAGTGCTGGGGAGCTGCAGCATGCATCATAGAGTCCTGGGGAGCTGCAGCATGCGTCATAGAGTCCTGGGGAGCTGCAGCATGTGCCATAGAGTTGTGGGGAGCTGCAACATGCGTCATAGAGTCTCGGGGAGCTGCTGCTGCTGTCATGGAGTCCTGGGGAGTTGCTGCTGCCTGTCATGGAGTCCAGGGGGGTTGCTGCTGCTGTCATGGAGACCTGTGGCTCTGCAGCAGACGACGGAAAGGCCTGTGGCTCTGCAGCAGACGACGGAGAGGCCTGTGGCTCTGCAGCAGATGACGGAGAGGCCTGTGGCTCTGCAGCAGATGACAGAGAGGCCTGTGGTTCTGCAGCAGATGACGGAGAGGCCTGTGGCTCTGCAGCAGACGACGGAGAGGCCTGTGGCTCTGCAGCAGACGACGGAGAGACCTGTGGCTCTGCAGCAGACGACGGAGAGGCCTGAGGTTCTGCGGCAGGAGGAGGAACTGAATCTTCTGTGGCAGGAGCAGGAACTGAATCTTCTGCGGAAGGAGCAGGAACTGAATCTTCTGCGGCAGGAGCAGGAACTGAATCTTCTGCGGCAGGAGCAGGAACTGAATCTTCTGCAGCAGGAGCAGGAACTGAATCTTCTGCGGCAGGAGCAGGAACTGAATCTTCTGCGGCGGCGGCGGCAGGAACGGAGTCTTCCGCGGTGGCAGGAACGGAGTCTTCCGCGGTGGCAGGAACGGAGTTTTCCGCGGCGGCGGCAGGAACGGAGTCTCCTGCGGCGGCGGCAGGAATGGAGTCTTCTGTGGCGGCGGCAGGAACAGGTGCGTAGTCCGTCTGAAACCCCTCGGATCAGGAGAGGTGAGGGGCGTCTGCCGGGACCCCCTCAGAACAGGAGAGATGAGGAGCGTCTGCCGGGACCCCCTCGGAACAGGAGAGGTGAGGGGCGTCTGCCAGAACCCCCTCGGAACAGGAGAGGTGAGGGGCGTCTGCCAGGACCCCCTCGAAACAGGAGACGTGAGGAGCGTCCGCCGGGACCCCCTCGGAACAGGAGAGGTGAGGAGCGTCTGCCGGGACCCCCTCGGAACAAGAGAGGTGAGGAGCGTCTGCCCTGACCCCCTCGGAACAGGAGAGGTGAGGAGCGTCTGCCAGGACCCCCTCGGATCAGGAGAGGTGAGGAGCGTCTGCCAGGACCCCCTCGGAACAGGAGAAGTGAGGAGCTGACTTGGGTTCAGAGATAGGGGTTGACTGAAGGGGTCTTTAAAGTCCTTATCTGTGACAGCAATTGACTGTATTCAGGAAGCCGTGCAAGACCAGGCACAGTCAATAAAAAATCGTCCATCATGGAAAACATGACGTCGACGGAAGCCGGGTTGTCCCTAGCTGCACGGAACAAACCCAGCAAAGTACGGTTTATTTGTAATATTTCATGGGTGGAAATGAAAATATGGATGGAATGTCTCTATGTGGAGGTGTGGTGACGGGTTCCACCCCCACCGGAAACCTAGGAGGTGGGGCGGCAGAACACGCCCCCACAGAGTCACTGGGAGTAAGCTCGGGAGGTACGGTCAGGCTGGGTCAGGCAGCCACGGCGCGGTGTGGTGGTGAGAGGCCGGATTCCGCCCTCACCAGGAACCTGGAAGGTGAGGCGACGGAATCCGCCCCTGTGGCGTCAAGTGGACCGGACTCGCCGAACCGAACAGGAGTGGACTGGAGCTCCCGCGGAACGTTGGATCTCGCCCCCACCGGAAACCTGGGAGGTGAGGCGGCGGATCCCGTTCCCACAGAAACACGTAATGTCAGGGTTTTCGGGTCAGGGACGAATCCAGTAGTGCAAACAGGGACTCAACTCGGCAGGAATACAAAATTAGATAATTAATGATAATAAAAAATACAAAATAACAGGCTGACGAGGCAGCAAAACTTACATAACAGGATGAACAGGAAACTCGGAAGGAACTCGGGGAAACCAGAAGACTCAGGGAAACTCAGAAGACTCAGGGAAACACGGAGACCCAACAAAGGCGACGCGACAAAGAACAAGACTGAACAGACGGCTTATATACAGGGACAAGACGAGACGTGATTACAAACAGCTGTGACGAGACAAGGGTGGCACCTATTGAACTAAAGAGAAAACACTAGGGAACACAGACACAAACCGGGCCACCAAATGGTACCATCCTTACACAACTAGTAAAAGTGGCTTTTCTGATTTCCATTTTGGACGAGAAAGACTGAGGGACAGTGATTCAAAAGAATCATAACTAATAACTGGTTTGGCATTAATCAATAATCCTGACTAAGGCTAAGGCTAAATACAGTAAGATTGTTATTCACGTCGGCGGTAATGACACACGGTTACGCCAATCGGAGGTCACTAAAATTAATGTTGCTTTGGTGTGTGACTTTGCTAAAACCATGTCGGACTCCGTAGTTTTCTCCGGCCCCCTCCCCAACCTGACCAGCAATGACATGTTTGGCCGTATGTCATCGTTTAACTGCTGGGTGTCGAGGTGGTGTTCTGACAACGACGTGGGCTACAAAGATAACTGGATTTCTTTCTGGGGAAAACCTGGTCTGATGCGGAGAGATGGTATCCATCCCACTTTGGACCGAGCCGCTCTTCTTTCTAGAAATATGGCTGATTTTGCTTATCCCCAAATTATTGACAACCCAGGGTCCAGTCCAAGAATCAGAGTTGTAGTCCTCCACACCTCTCTGCTGCTTCTCCTCTGTTACCCACCCACACCCACATTGAAACAGTGTCAACTCGCCCACAGCTCAAATTAAATAAACCAAAAATCAGCCCTAAAAATATAAACCATAAAAATCTGATTAAAATAAACACAGTTACTTTACCAGAGCAAAATCATAAAATCATTAAATGTGGATTATTGAACATCAGATCTATTTAATCTAAATCCCTGTTATTTAATGAACTGATAACTGATCATCATATTGATTTATTCTGTCTGACAGAAACTTGGCTACAACAGGAAGGTTTTGTTAGTATAAATGAATCCACTCCTGTTAATTATTTAAATTTTCATGTTCCTATATAACTGGCCGAGGTGGAGGAGTAGCTTCTATTTTTCAGTCAGCAGTTTCAGATAAGATTCTATGTCGCCTGCTTTGGCCCCCGGAATGCATTTGGCTATGGCCGCTGGAGTCCCTAAAGCCACGTTTTGGACTATGGAACTGCCAATAACCAGGGTCTGCTTCTCAGCGGGTGTGTCACTGAGCGAGGAAAATCGATTTGAAACGTGAAAGGGTCAGTGGTGAACTGGGGGCTTAGCCTTAGCACTACGCTTGCTCCGGCCCGTCACCCAGCCGGCCTGGGGTCCCGGCTGCTCGGGGTCTGCTGGAGGACCGCTAACGGGAGCTAGCCTCTGTGGTTCCACGCTATCTAGGGGGATCTGGCTAGCTACTGGTTTTTCTACAGCGCGGAGCCGAGCTTCCAGTTCAGACAGCCTCGCCTCCAAAGCTACCATAAGACTACATTTGTTACATGTATCATTACCACTAAAGGAGGCAGAGGAGTAACTAAACATATGACACACGGGGCAAGAGAAAACAGAGGAAGCGGGGAGAGAAGCTGCAGCCATGCTAAGCTAACACTAGCAAGAGCTAGCAGAGCAAATACACCAATAAAAACTGAGAAGTGTTGAAAGATAAGAGGTGTTTTAAGCACTATCCAACAGTAGAAAAACAACTGTACTAAGTGTGTTTGTGAACTAGTCAAGTCAACTTTATTTATAGAGCACATTTAAAACAGAACCTGTTATCAAAGTGCTTAACAACAACAACAACAACAACAGAATGAAAAACTGTGCAAAAGACGGATAAATCCAGAAAACAGAGACGACTTGAGCAAACAATTCACTCGAGCTACCGACAGACAAACAGGAAGTGACACAATACGTCTCACCACGAACGTGCAACGTCAGCCAGCAGGGACACCTGGAACCATAATGGGACAATTATCACTGATACAATATGGTTCCGTCTATATCAGCCTAAAATATTGGTCCCACCGATATATCGGTCTGGCTCTACTTTTTACACAAATATGTTTATATATTTTAATGATTTTTTAAATGTTACATAACAAGTCTCATCAATAACTATTTTTTTTACTTTTCCATTACATTTATTCTTGATCATAACTTATGTTCAGTAGTGTCAAGGCATGATTAGAATGGGACAGCTGCAGATCTTTCTGATCTCTTTAACAGCAGCCGTTTGGATTTGAATTTATTATACATAATGTTTTTCTACAACATATGAGTAATAATTGTGTATTCTTGTCAGGATCTTTAGACTTTGTCCTTTACATTTCAATATAACTTGCCTTACTTTATGATTGAAAGTGTGCAATAGTTTTTCTCTGTAACTTTATTTGTGCGATTGATGTATTTTGCACAGTCAAATGATGCGTGGAATGCCCTATTTATGTGAACGCACACAGAGATCAAAGCTAAAAGTCTGAGTTGACAAAGTAACATCAAAAGCACTATTGTGATATCTGTAATTTGTTAGGGGAGTTTTAGGTTTAGTCAATCCAGGCTAAGGAATAAAGCCCTACTTTGTTGAACCAGCTCCGTACTTACACTCCTCTGATCTATGAACCATGTTGCCTTTTCTTGGTTTATAAAGTGACAGCTTTTTGTTTAAACGTCACCAGCCTCCTGATTTTACCACAGACGAGGGAAAACAAAAAGAAGCGATGTGACACCATAGGCCAAAGGCAGCCTCTAAATGTCAGTTTTGTCCGCCTGTTAATGTTTTTGACGTGTTGAAGTCCCAGTGCACACAGATACACTCCGTAAGCCTGTAAACACAGTGTGAGCTACACTTCAGCGGCCGACACCGTGTTTGACCTCCAGTCAGAGTGTGACGAAACTCCACAGAGACTTAATATCAGCTAATACAAGAGACTTCAGTGAAGTGTACAACATCCATTGAAGGATGATACGTGGCTGACTTTTTTTTTTTGTCACTGTGTCATTTAAATATGTTCAGACAATTTTCTAACTTAGGCTACAGAATCGCAGTTGCATGTTGAATTTGTGTGACCTTTTTCTGCCTTTCTTGTTGTTTGACAGGACTGGGAGTTTCCTCAATTCATGGGTGACCTGGATATGAATCTGCCTGGAATGTCAACAACACACGTGAAGGTCAAGCTTCCTGTCTGCAAGCGCATCTTTAAAGAGGAGTACCACATTCATATCACAGGTGCACTGGAGCACAGCTGCTTTTAAAGAACAGTGTTTTATTTTATTTTTCTGTACGAGGAGGAGCGCCACATTTTACAAACAGCTGTACACACAGGCAGTCATAAATTTGATTATGCAGTAGGACGAAATCAAAATGTCCATTAAGGAGACACAGCTCGTCCTATTTTCTGTTTTATGAGTTGTGAATACACAACAAGCTCTCACTGCTCTAGTTTTCCTTTTTGTCTTGCTGCCTGGACGAGCTTGTTGGGTAAAACCACAGCAGCCATTTATATTGCATGTGTAGCTGATTTTTTTCTTGCAGGTGCCAAGAAAGCTTCAGCCATGTTTCACCTTCCTCATGATCTTCACTGTCATGCAAGACGCTTCTCATCATTTCTTACACCTCAGCGTCTTAATGTTTTCTACAAATGAGAACATTTCCTCTTTAAAGTCATCTTCCTGGTTTCTCCATTTTGTTCTGTTGCACGCACAGATCCATCAGGAGAAGGAAGAACCAATGTTCCTGAGCTAAATGTTGAGCTGTTCAAGCGCTTAGTGATTTTGTGAGAGGTTGTTAACCCAAATGCATTGCATACCCATTAAGCATAATGGAAATGGCTACACTGCAACGTGATTGGTTTAACTAAAAGCTTATTAGCATCATATCTTGGGGACAAGAAGGGAACGGTGTCATGTATACCTGACGAGACATGTGCCTGCTATCAGTCAGCCTAAAGAGATGGCTGTCTAATGGTAATAGAGTGATCTTGTTAGGAGATAATGTAGAGTAATTTAAGAGCAGAGCTCTTTTTATATAGTTCATGAGCTGTATGCAAAGCAAGAAAGACTCTTGATGCATATGAAAGTGACAGCGTATATTTCTGCTGGACAAATTACCTCTGCAGTCCCTAATCAAGTCTCATGTTTTGTTACAGGTAAGTGGTTTAATTATGGGATCATCTTTCTTGTGCTGATTCTGGACCTCAACATGTGGAAAAACCAGATCTTCTACAAGCCCTACGAGTATGGTCAGTATGTGGGGCCCGGGGAAAAGATCTACACAGTAGAGGAGCCTGAAACCCTCAGAGACTTCAACCACAGCACACTCACCTACGAGTGGCGCTCCACCACCGTCAATGTCAGAACAAACGCGACCTACGTGGAACGGGACATGTTCCTCCACAGCCGTTACATTGGGGCCAGTCTGGACATCAAATGCCTGGCCTTTATCCCGAGCCTAGCGGCGTTCGTCCTGTTTGGCTTCTTCATCTGGTTTTTTGGACGATTTCAGGACAGCGAGACTTTTACAGAGAATCAGGACAATACGTATGAGAGGATTAAGAAGAAGTCTCCTTCAGAGTACAGTAAGGAGATGGGCGTGACGCCTGAAGAAATGCATGCAACAATGAGCGAGAGCCTAAAACAATCGGGAACACCAATGCTCCTGTCAGTAGATGGTCCTCACTTCGGAGCTACACCCTCTACTAACTCGACCATTTCAATAGAAACCCAAGAGACACATTCAAGTGTTGTGATTGACTGCGCAACACTGGATGAGCCAGCAGTCTTTTTTGATATTCACAAACTGTCTCCATGACTGAACTTCTGGAAAACTTTGTTCTTTATAACAGCTGGAAGTACAGCGATTGGTACCTACACATGTAGATCATCTGAACTTTGGATTGTTTTTTGATTTAATTGAAGCAAATTATACCAAACAAAACATAGCAACACCAGTCCTCATGGTTGTTACACTATATATTTTTAAATATATAATTTAAAAAATAGCCTCTACAATTGCACCAACTCAGATGCAGTAAGTTTAATAAAATATATATTTTTAAATAGATGGCAAACTTAATGGACATGGTGCTTGCTTGGATGTTGTGTGTTGCTGATTGACTAACGGGTGCCTATATCAAAGTTTTTACAGCTGTGACTTGCAGTCAGGTTGATTTCTTTGTACTAAGCTACAATTGTGCCTTTATATTTTCTATATTTAAAAACCATCAGACCCAGATTCTAACAGTCAGCTGCTGCAAGATGTCCTAATTAAGGTTTGCTAGATTAATGCCTGCTATATACATTTGTATCAAATGTACAATTGTTACCTCATTTAGTCCTTGGATTCTATCGTTGTAATTTATTCCCTTGAGTTGCTTTTCAATCTGTTTTAAATGTATATCTCCTATAAATGACATGATTATCAACATCAGTGTGTGTTGATGACCTTTTTATACAAACACCCACACACACCATTGATATTAGTTTCAGTGGTAATAAATGCAATCAGCAGAGATGAAAGAGCAACCCAACAAGCTGCTTTATGATTGCTAATGTAGCTTCTGCTCCTTTCACTGAATACCAACGGAATCGAGAAGCAGTTTTTTTTGTGTGGTTTTTTTTTGTTGCTCTTTGCATAAACATGCTACTGAAGTGCAGGGGTGGCTTTTGTTCTGTAGAGCACAGGGCTTCTTTACGTCTAAATGAACTTTGAAGGTTTCAGAGGTGACTTTTGCAGGTAAATGTATGAATGTTGTTTAGTTGGTGCATTGTTCTACTTCGACAAAAATTCCAAAGCGCAAAAACTGCTATTTTTATCTGAATGGTTTATTTGATGGTGTTGTTCTGTTGTATTTTATGGCTCTACTGGATTTCTTTACAATCTGCACTTGGTTTTGATTTTAACATTGTGCTGTAAATTTCTGAACAGCGCAAATATGAACAAAATAAATACAAACAGTATTCATGTGACTTTGAAATAGTCTAAACTCAAATGTAGAGAAGTAATTTTTATATAACAACAAAGTCCATGCTCAATAATCCAGGTGTACAATCCAACATTTTTCAGTCAGGTCATCTGGACAGTTTCTCTTTTTTGTGCTGAAACGTTTCGCCTTCCATACGGAAGGCTTCATCAGTCAAGGAAACACGCAACACAAAACTGATTCTTCCCCCAACAGCTTACTCCAAAGTGGAACAAAACAGTTTTGTTGGTGCTAAGATGGTCTCTTTGTCACGCCCCCTCCTCCATTGCTGGCCCTCTTCCTTGTTGACAGTCGTGTCAAACTGGTTGAAAACAACAAAGTCCATGCTCAATAATCCAGGTATAAAATCCAACATTTTTCAGTCAGGTCATCTGGACAGTTTCTCTTTTTTGTGCTGAAACGTTTCGCCTTGGATCCAGAAGGCTTCGTCAATCAAGGAAACGCACAACAAAACTGATTCTTCACCCAACAGCCCTTCCCCCCAAAAGTACCATATAATGGTACTTTTTATATAATTGTGACCAAAGATGCCAGATAATG
The DNA here is from genome assembly GCF_014905685.2 of Nematolebias whitei. Lineage (NCBI taxonomy): Eukaryota > Metazoa > Chordata > Actinopteri > Cyprinodontiformes > Rivulidae > Nematolebias > Nematolebias whitei. The sequence continues at coordinate 36,510,224 of NC_056507.1, forward strand.
CAGTATTTTTAACATACAGTAAGTGACGGCCTGTGGTGCTTCTTCACTCTAGATTTTTAGATGATACCCTGCTCTCCAGCAACATCTGAACCGAGTATTTACACTCTGACATCTGAATTCAGACAACTTCAACTCCGGAGACACTCAAATATCAGCTGCTTTGTTTGCGCTTCAGAGCTGCACTCACTTGACTGAACAGGAACTTGGTGTGTTACCAGTGTACAACTAGACTTTTTGTAGATCTTTGCAGTCTTTTACTCTACGTAAATGATAACATTTTAAACAAGTGTACAGTAGTCCTTCGCTACTTTGCAGTTCCTTTATCACGGACTTGCTCTTTCGCAGTTTTTCAAAATAAGATTGGACATGACACACAATTGGTTGATTGATGCACGATCAGCATGGACTTTTCATGTAAAATAAATTATTTTAAATTCTCTACCACCTGCTGCACATTTGTGCAGCCCAGAGCTGCAGGATAAACTTCCTGCTGCAGCTGATCAGCTGCTCACCATGCAGAGCTCAGAAGTGGGCGTTGCCAAGAGTGCTTGCAGGTTGCAAAGAGCAGGTGGCAGGGAGCTGAAATCATGACATTATTTACTCTTTTAGAGCGTTTAGAGTTTAGAAAGATTGTTTAGAATATTGCAAATGTGGGAAGGGTTTAAAATGTGTATATATATATATATATATATATATATATATATATATATATACAGGTCCTTCTCAAAAAATTAGCATATTGTGATAAAGGTCATTATTTTCCATAATGTAATGATAAAAATGAAACTTTCATATATTTCAGATTCATTGCACACCAACTGAAATATTTCAGGTCTTTAATTGTTTTAATACTGATGATTATGGCATACAGCTCATGAAAACCCAAAATGCCTGTCCCAAAAAATTAGCATATCATGAAAAGGTTCTCTAAACAAGCTATTAACCTAACCATCTGAATCAACGACGTAACTCTAAACACCTGCAAAAGATTCCTGAGGCTTTTAAAAACTCCCAGCCTTGTTCATTACTCAAAACCACAATCATGGGTAAGGCTGCCGACCTGACTGCTGTCCAGAAGGCCATCATTGACACCCTCAAGCAAGAGGGTAAGACACAGAAAGAAATTGCTGAACGAATAGGCTGTTCCCAGAGTGCTGTATCAAGGCACCTCTGTGGGAAGTCTGTGGGACGGGAAAAGTGTGGCAGAAAACGCTGCACAACAAGAAGAGGTGACCGGACCCTGAGGAGGATTGTGGAGAAGGGCCGATTCCAGACCTTGGGGGACCTGCGGAAGCAGTGGACTGAGTCTGGAGTAGAAACATCCAGAGCCACCGTGCACAGGCGTGTGCAGGAAATGGGCTACAGGTG
>NC_056507.1:36511991-36548667 GCF_014905685.2 Nematolebias whitei
ATATATATATATATATATATATATATATATATATATATAGTATAAATGTATATATTATACTATATATATATAAATATATAAAATTAACTACTACTTACTACTTTGCGGTTTTTCACTTATCCTGGGGCTTCAGGGTACGGACCCCCCTGCGATAAACGAGGGACTACTGTATACTTAAATCCAATATTTATGTTGCTTTTTCTTTACAATAGTCATTGCTGCTGACATGAAAGGCATGAGATCATGTAATTGTGTTCATTTGTCTATCTTCAAAATTTTTCATGAACCGATTGATGAATTCTTTTGAAACTATCGGAAAGCAATTGGAGTCAACCTGATTCAAGATGGCCACCACAACCAGCTGACCCAAGGAAACACAACAATGACTTTACCTGAGCCAGTTTCAAAGATATTGAAATAAATTTAGCTGTGGTAGTAGCTAAATATTCCCTGTGATGGACTTGCGACCTGTCCAGGGTGTACACCGCCCCTTGCACAGTGATTGCTGGACATGGGCACCAGTGACCCCCGTGACCCAAAATGGAATAAACGGGTAAAGATAATGGATGGACTTGCGACCCGTCCAGGGTGTACACCGCCCCTTGCACAGTGATTGCTGGACATGGGCACCGGAGAAACCTTGTGACCCAAAATGGAAGAAGTGGGTAAAAGATAATGGATGGATGGATAGTAGCTAAATATCACCCTCACACTATACAATACAGTGTTTCCTTTAGGTTACTTGCCTTGGCCTTGGCAGGGCGCTCATCTCTTCCATGATTTTTGTCATGGGGTGGAGGTGTAAATGAGCCACGTCTGTGTTGCGTGCTGTTTGTTCTGACAGTTGTCGATGGGGAGGAGGCAACGGCTAAGCAAAAGTGTGTCAGAGCACAACCTCTGTAGCTTTTTAGCTAGCGCGTCTGTATTGTGTGCCGCTAGTTTAGCGCTACATCAGTGCCAACAGTTGTCTATGAGGGGGAGGTCAGTTCGATAGGCAGGGCGCCCTCGTTTTATAATGATAGGAGAAACACTGCAAAATACATTAAGCTATACACATTGCGTGATATTTTTGCGTAAAATTTTGGTATACTGTAACTGTTGAAGTCAACTTTGTCTCTAAGCAAAATATCTCATGAAACATTGACCAGATTGTCATGAAACTCTCCAAACGTAACTTTTGGACATACATCTACAACTGATTAACTTTTAGAGTTACCCTAGTTTAAGATGGCTGTTGTAACTAACCAATATCACAAAACTGGCTTTAACTCACCCACTTCTACAGATACTGAGTTAAAACCTTGTGTGAGAGTAGATGAGCATCACCTGCTATACTGTATATTCTGAATGCTAACTGATTACACAATATCACATGAGATAACACCTTCCTGAAACATGCTCAGTAATCCAGGTAGATAAATAAAGGTCGCATCAGGTCCTCAGTAGGGTTTTTTTGTTGAAACGTTTTGTCTTTTGTCCAAAAGACTTCTTCAGACTCAAGAAGTTTAAATGTTTTGTCTAAGTAAAAGAATAAAAGACTAAACATTTTAACAAAGCAGAACTCGTCCAGAGTACCTGACTCATTCTTGTTAGAACATTATTATTAAGATTTGACCAAAATGGCTACACCTCTTTTTTTTTCAACACAGAAAGATAGCAAGTGATCTCCATTTGATCTAGGAATGCTATGCTTTTATTAATTATAGCATTTTGAAATTAAAATAAGAATTCTGTGTACTCATTAAGAATAGCTAGAATAGCTACACTGTAGTAAAGCTTTATAATAATAACGATACTTTGTTTAAATTGACCTGTTATCCATTATTACTTATTTATTTTTAACAAGTAAGCAAACCTATAAACTATATGTTGGTGGCACAATGAATACCTAAGTTTTGCATGTCTAAATGCTTAAACAGAAAAAAACATGTTTTTGTCTGTGTGTGTGGGGGTGGGGGGCTATGACACCTCAGCTGACCTCTGCAGAGAGGTTGAGTTATTTAGCATAATTGCTTTGCAACCCATTGTTCTGTAATCATCTTTTTATATGTTAAAACACATTTAGAAGATTAGATTTGATTGTTCCACCACAGGCCAGAACCTGTTTAATTATGAAGGGAACCCAAAATGTTGGTTCCAACACATTTGGAGTGTTCATTGTTTATTTTTTGTTGCTTTGCGGAGCCTCCTTCAGTTGAATTGTAAAGCAGAAGTTGTTTCATGTTTGTGCATCGTATTGTACATCTGTCAACTGTTGTGTGACCAATAAATGAACACATTTGTCACATACTGTGTTTTTTATATATTATATGTAATCTGACTCATGATGGTAGTTTTGCTAAGAAATTCCGGATTAAAAAAAACAATTGTTTTGCTTTACCTTTTTTCCTGTATGCTCAGGTAAACAACAATAGTATCACAGGTCAAACTTAGCAGCTGCTGACCCAATTTTTGTGGACGACATGAGAAATGATGACGCCGTCTCTGGACAAGGACATCCTGCCTGTGTGCATGACACCCTCCTCAATTTATGACAAGTCCTGATCAGTTTGATTTATGCTGGTGTGAAACTTTTGCTGGTTGCGTGTTTTCTTCCTCTAGCAAGATTTGTTTATGAGCATGTCCATGCGTAAAAGAGTTGTACATTAGACAGCGACGCCGGATTCATTTTTGAGGTGGGGGGGCCGTGTTTTTTTTTTGACACCTTGCATACTGTTCATACGCAGAGTCAGGTGCGCATGTTCAATTTTGCCACACAGTAAAGTAAATGGGTACTTTCACAGTCATCAGATTTGGAAAAGTTTGCAACAAACACTTTTGAAAAAAAAAAGTGATAAACTGCAGTCATGAATAATGAGTTCCTTATTCAGAGTGGTGTAGATAGACATTTATCTGTTTATCAATAGTAAAGTGTGTTATTGGTTAAATGATGACCATGATCCAGAGGACCACCTGGCTCCGCCTCTCACCATCCTTGTCCGAGAGGCTGCAGAAAGACCTGCTGGAGGGCCCCATCACCCCAGAGGTGCTGTTCGTGGCCAACTTCAGAACCATCCTTGAGAAATCGCAGAAGTCCGAGGAGGTCTGAGAGACTGTATACCATCTGATGACGTCACAGTCCTTGTCCTGCCCCTTCGGCCACTGGAGGGACTGCCTTGGCTAGCAGCAGAGGCGCTCCAGAGCTGCGGCAGCGACTTCACGCTCCACTCTTCCGCCAGCCCCCTCCACCAGGTAACAGATCCTTGAGGGGAAGGTATGTGTTTTATGATGATGTATGTTTTGATATAAAACAAAAACACCTCTGAAAGTAAAGTTTTCATCTGAGACTGTCAGATCAGCTGATCTCACAGCTGCCTCTCTTCACACATTCCCCACACAGAACGAGCCAGTAACCTCTAAACAGCGTTTTAAATGGCACCGCAGTTAAGTAAATATCACGAAACGCTCGTCCGCCACGTCAGCTGAAATGATGTTTTTTCAGCAGACCGAGTCCGGTAAAATCCCTCGTTTTCAGCCAGAGCCCGTTTTTAAATTCTGCTGTTTTCTGTCCACTCACAGCGCAACGGGAGTAAACGTGTTTCTCCACGACAGCTGTAGCCTCCACCAAAACGACGTCTCACTCAGAAAGCGCTCACACCTCCTCTCAGTGCACACCGGCTCACCTTTAATGTGAGACCGCAGACTGGGCTCAGCACAGAGGCACACGTACAGCCCTTTTTTCTGTCAGAGCCCCCTTTGGGTTCCCCACAGAGAATCTCTGAAACGAGTGATGGCAGTAAGGCTTTTTAGTCTGGTTGTCGTTCATGAGAAACATGACACAACACAAATGCATGCCCGTTCTCCGAGCATTATTCAGAGTGTTAGCGAGTGTGTTCCCTGGACAGATGGACGGATCGTCTGATCAGCAGGGGTCACACGCTGCAGTTCGAAGCTCAACCCCCACCGTTCAGAGGGATTAAAGAGATGGTTCTGTCTTCTCCAGAACAGAGCTCGTCTCGCCAGTCAGAAGTTCAGGAATTTCTGACGATAAACGTGATTTACAGAGTTTCCAACAGAGAGGAACATAAGGGTTTTTTTCCTCCCACTGCTTCCTGGTTCTGATAAAAAACCGGAGGGATGAGACCCATTCTCGACCTGTTCATGTTCAGCAATTTGATCATGGGGAGACAATTCCAGAGCACATGTTTTCACATTTCCATCATTCTGAAACACCCCATGCACGTTCTCGAAATGCGTGGAGACGGCTCTGCAGTCGTTACACATGGTAGCAATGAGAATTCTTTTTATCTGGACGATCTGCTCTTATTAGCGCGGTCCAGTTAGAAAGCAGTCACACAAACCAAAACGCCTGCTAAACCTGGGGTTTTCTATAAACTGGGAAAAGGTTCCGTTTGTCCGTCCCAGATGATTGTTTTTCTGGAAGTGGAGCTAAACTCAACTACAATGAGAGCCCGTTTATCACAGCTGAGAGCCAAAGCTCTATCAGCTTAGCTCCGCCAGGTCAAACCCAGCTCCGCCGTGTCAAACCCTAGAGCATAGTGACAGTTTGCCTGTCATGCGACACCTGGGACGATGTCAGCGGCCCACATCATGGTTCCGCTGGGTCTACTTCACATGAGACGCCTTCAGAGATGGTTCACCCGCCTGCACATTGATCCTGTGCGCCAGAAGTGGCGGATTATCTTTGTGCCCCTCTCTGTGAGAACCGATCTGAATCACTGGGGAAACCCCCTCATTCTGTCAGAGGGAGTTCCCATCAGCAGGCCTACTTCTCACGTCTCAGTTTTCGCAGACGAGTTCCTGTCAAGCTGGGAGGAATGTGTCTGTCCCAGGCAATGGGAGCACAGTGGCTGGACCACATGTCGCTTTACATAAATGTGCTAGAATGTTTTCACGGTCTGAAACATGACTCAGCATTTTGCCCCCCTGCTGTGGGATCAGCATGTTCTGATCCACACAGACACCAAAGTGAAGGCAGCTTACATAAACCGTTAGGGTGGTGTGTGCTCAGCCTAACTGTTACGCATCGCGAAACAGCTGTTGTATTGGGCACACAAAAACCTGCTCTCCATCAGAGCAGTGTACATTCCCAGCGTCCTGAACAGGGGAGCGGATATCATGTTGAGGGGCGGTCCCTGCCACAGTGACTGGAGCCCCCATCCCGAGCTGATCTCTCAGACATGGAGCAGGATTGGCTGAGCAGCAGTGGATCTGTTGCCACATGGGAGAACGCCCAGTGTCATTTATGGTTCTCACTGAGCCCACGAGACGACCCACCGTTAGGAGTGGACACCTTCGCTCACAGCCCGTGGCCAAAAATGCTCCTGTATGCGCTTATATCAAAGTGGACAGCTTTTTAGCGTTGGTGCAAGGAGAAAGGCGTAGAGGCCATCTCATGTCCACTAGGTGGCATGCTGTCCTTTCTGCAGCAACTGATGGACAGAAATTAAGCGTTTAGCACAATTAAGACTTATGCTGCAGCTATTTCTTCCTGTCACGAGGGTTTCTGTGACAAAACAGTTTTTAATCACCTGTTGATGAAGCGTTTCCTAAAAGGTGTACGGAGACACAGACCGGTGTCACATCCACTAGCTCCACAGTGAGTCCTAATGATGGTCCTGCTGTGCAAATGATCAAAGCTCCTTCTGAGCCTTTAGATCATGTTTTACTTAAATTTCTGTCATTTAAAACAGCCCTGCTGTTAACTCTGATGTTGGCAAAGAGAGGGAGTGATTGTCTGTTCTCTCTGTTGCTTCCTCATGTTTCAGAATTCAAGCTGACGGCAGTTCAGTTGTACTGCGTTTTAACCCTGCTCTGAAAAGCATCACAAGCTCATTCAGCTCGAGAGTGATAACCTTGGATGGGTTTTTATCTTCTTCCTCATAATTCTGAGGAGGAAGCAACGTCTCACCTCCTTCTGTCCCATGCGCGCCTTTTCATGTTACACGGCACACGGCCACACTGCACCGTTTTCAGCGTATGTTCATGCATTACTGGGACAGTCCTTCAGGATGTCCTCTATCCACCCAGCGCCTCTCACACTGGTTGTGTGAGGCTGTTTCTGAAGTTTACAGTTCATCTGAACTGGATCCTCCAGAAAATCTCAGTGCATTCCATCTGAGGGTTTTCATCCTCCTTGGCTCTGCATGAAGGAATGACAGTGGAGGATATTTGTATGACCGCTGCCTGGTCATCGCCATGTTCAATTATTCGTTTTTATCCAAGTGATGTTTCTATTTTCTCCAAGGCCCATTCTGTTCTCAGGGTTCTGACAGAATGATTATTATTTGTTTCATGGAGCCTCACTTTTGAGCTCACACCTGCCTGCATGCAGTTGTAGTGTGAGATATTTATTATCAGTCACAAGTTTGTGACTGCTGATTTTATCGTTATTAATCGGTTCATCCTGAGGAGCTGTTGGTCTGCTCTGTTTATCGTTACACTGTTATAATTTGTATCCTCCATTGTTCCTATTCATAGCAACAGGTCTGCTATCTCAGTCGTTTTCCTTACCAGAAATCTTTTCTCCGGTGCGCTCCTGCGCATGGAGAACGCAATTACGCAGCGCGTAATTACGCACACAGAAGGCTGAGTGATGAAATGTTTTTTTTTTTTTTTTTGTGCAAGCAGGTGCTTCGTGTTGTGTCTGAATGGACCCAGTGAGGCATAGACTACATCCTGCTTCTCCTTTAACCCACTAGCGATAGCCTTAAAGGGCGAAGCCTATACGAAATAGAACATTGGTTACGTATTGTAACTCCAGATTCTATGCGTATAGGTGTAGCCCTTTAAGCTCTTGGCCTCACTGGTTCCTAAATGGCTGAAGAAAAAAGCTATTTTGGGAGCCTATTACCCGGTCTGACTGTAATTTATATGGACTGGGGGTGAGGACCACACAGCAGGTGGGCGTGAACTAAAGTTTTCAATGCTGCGCGCGAAGGGATACACCCACTAGCGATAGCCTTAAAGGGATGCGCCTATACTCATAGAATCTGCGGTTACAATATGTAACCAACAATTCATAATTGGCTGTAACTACCATACCCACCACTTCACCCTGTATTCACTGGTTAACTGGACATCATTAACTTCACGCAGACTCTCTCACTGGTACATTTTCATCTTTAAATCACTTATTGATCAATTGTCTTCATACATCTCCTCCTACATGTCTCTGCGTGAGTGCAGCTACAACATGCGCTCTCAGGACATTATTACCTGCAGTGTTCCCTCAGTGCGGACTGAACTTGGCAAAAGGGCATTCTCCTGCTCCGCTCCTGTTTCCTGGAATATCTTACAAAAACACCTGAATCTCTCGACCTTGACCTCTCTAAGTGGCTTTAAGAATCTGTTGGACTCCTGACAGGGACCAATGCAGACATGTTCCTGTTGTATTTCGTATAGGCTTCGTCCTTTAAGGCTGTCACTGATGGGTTTATCCCGATATGCAAAGCATTGCACTGAAAAATTTAGTCCACCCCCACCTGCTGTGTGGGCCCCACCCGGTCCGTATAAATTACGTTAAGAACGGGTAATCGGCTCCCTTTTTTCTTCAGCAAGCTAATAGCACTGTCAGAAGAACGAAGAAGGAAAATTGTGTAGATGACCAACCTTTGTTAAGAATGCTTGGCCCGTCACGTCAACCTCCGGTCGTCCCGGTGAGCTCTCCTCCTCGAGGAGAAGCTGACGAGCAGTCTTGTTTCAAGGTAAGCACCGAGGAGTATTTCTCACTGACAGGTCGCTACATGCTGGACAATGCCATCTTGTAATTTTCCTCTTATCGCCAACCCTTGGAGCGAATCGGATGGTTCCTCTGGGACAGGCGGCGTTCAGCTGCAGCCCCCGCTGCTCATTCCCTCCTGGAAAGCGTAGTGTCGGTGGATGGGGGCTGAGCGAATGCTCACCTCATCCCACCTCATTTCGCATCGGCGATCACACCGCTCCCGGCCGACGGCGCCCTCTGGGGTTGACCAGCGTAATCCAGGAGGCTGCTGACATTAAGGGACCATTTTTTACATCCCACGCCTTTCCCGCCAGTTTGGATGATCCGGCGGGAAGGTTTTTTTCTAGGCTCCATTCCAGCTCGCCGTCCTGATCCCATCTGGCTTGGTTTCCCAACAGAACGTCCTACGGGGACGAGGCCACAGCAGGCTTTCCTGGTAGATTGGGGTGCCGTTCTCCACAGTCCGCGCCCATCTCCAGAGCAGGGGTTTCACCGAGCGGAAATTCCCTCAGTGCCCTCGGAGCAAAGCCTGACGGAGGCTTCATCGGAGCAAGATGTCCAGGTGGACCAGCGTCCCGCGCCTCCAGTTAGCGTAACCCAGACGGTGACACCGCTCTCCAACTGAGCTCACCAGCATGCGTTCCAGACGGCTGCAGCGAACAACACATTACGCTGCGGGTGTACACGTTCAGAGGCGGGAAGAGACGTACAGTCTGCAGGGCAGCTGACGTCATCCCCAACCGGTGCGCCTCTTTGCTGTCTGCCAGCCCGCATTGCAGTTTCCCTAAGACCGCCAACAGATGGCACTCTAGGACAACAAATGGCAGAGCAAATGACGATTTTGGCGGAGGATGTGTGTGGAGGTGACACGAGTTCAGAGTAAACATCATTTAATGATGAAAGTGTCTATTTTTAGCCAGTCTGTCAGCTCGGATGACTTGACAGCGGCTCTCTCTCACATCCTCCACACGAAATGAGCCGGTGGCAAGACGTTCCACGGCCGTCTCGCTGAGCTTCACCACAGCCCCGCTTGTCAGAGACCGGCCCTTTTCATCCCGGCAACAGAGTGTCCAACGTTTTCCCAGAGATCCCCAGCAGACGTCGCCCTAGGCCAACAAATACCAGAGCTCATGGGGGAAATGATTCAAAATGACGGTCTGCGGAGGGTGTGTGTAAAGATGACACAATGTGGAATAAAACTTCATTCAATGATCAAGTGTCTGTGTTTAGCCAGTCTGCAAGCTTGTATGAACTCACAGCGGCTGCGCACACATCCTCCACAAAAACGAGCCGGCGTCCTTAAATAAAGGGTTTTTCAAACTCACCACTGCTCCAGACATGTCGAGACGCTCACAGAACACAGCAGTGGTAAGCGAAACAACTCGTAGTCAACCCGAGATGCAAGATCTTCACCCAAGCGGTGTCAAACGCGCACTCGCGCGACGCAAACAGCCTTCACCCAAACGGTGTTGCGTTGATGATGGTGCACACACAGCTCCCCGGCTCACAGCGGCATAAATGTGGGACCGCAGGTCGGGTCGGTGGAGGACCTTGCTCTCAGCGAGAGCGACACGCGCCGGACCGAAGCAAACGTGTGCAGTCTTCACTCACCACTCCTCAGCGCTTGGCCGCTCACGTCAGCATTAATGTGAGAGCTGAGCGCACCCAGTGACCAATCTTGCCCCAGCGAGAGCGGCGCGCGTCCCACCAAAGGAGACGCGAGTTCCCGCGGAGCTCGCAGCCTTCACTCAAATGGCACGGCATAGATGAAGTCGCGTTCACCACTTCTCAGTGCCCGTCAGCTTAAATGTGGGACCGCAAAGCGAGCACAGCGCAGGACCCCGCTCGCGGCAGGATCGACACAAATTTTTCACCGCAGTGGCGTCAAATGCGGGGGGCCAGCGGCGTCATCAGCTGTCACACGCTTCTCCTCAACACAAGGTGGACCCGCGGTCTGAACACAGCACACAGGCGCATTCAGAGCCTTTTCGAGAAGCCTCGCCTTGGGTCTCAAAGAACATTTTCCCGCGACACATGACGACGGTCGAGGCGGTGGACTGGATGACATCCGTACAAAACATGACGCATCATTTAAACACATGTCCACTCCACGAACGTTACGCAGAGTGGCTAAAAACATGCTCGCCAGACAGATGGATGGCCAGGTTGTTAAGCTAGGGTTACACGTTACAATTTGCAACCCGACCCCCTACGTTCTGAGGAATTTTAGAGACTGTCCTGTCATCACCAGACCAGGTCTCATCCGTAAATTCAAAAGTTCAAGAACTTCTGGTAAAAGAAATAATCTCCAGAGTTCCCAACGGAGAGGAAAACACAGGGTATTTACTCGCGTTACTTCCTGTTTCCCAAACGGACCAGAGGGATGAGACCCATTTTGGATCTGTCAGTTTTCATCAAGGTGATAATGAACAGACCGTTTCACATGTTGACAACCAGACAGCTGTTGGACAACATCCAGAGAAACGATTGGTTTGTTTTCCATCGACCTGAAAGATGCTTATTTTCACATAAATAATAATATTATTATAATAATAATTATTATTATTATTTCTTCTCGTTTAGATGATTGTAATTCCCTTTTTACTTGTTTTAACAAAACTGCCGTCGCTCGTCTCCAATTGGTCCAGAACTCTGCTGCGAGGCTTTTAACAGGAACTAACAGAAGGGCTCACATTACACCAGTTTTATCTTCTCTTCATTGGCTGCCTGTTGAATTTAGAATTCATTTTAAAATCTTAGTTTTGACTTTTAGAGCTTTAAATGGACAGGCCCCCCAGTACATCACTGAAATGTTGATTCCTTATTCTCCAGCCCGCACCCTTCGGTCTTCAGCGCTGAGCCTTCTTAAGGTTCCTAAGACCCGGTTTAAAACTCGGGGTGACCTGTCCTTTCAGGCCGTAGCCCCCCGGCTGTGGAATGCCCTGCCCGTCTCTCCGTGTGAACGTCTCTGTTGATTCTTTTAAAATGCAACTTAAGACATTTTTATTTCGACAAGCTTTTAGTTAAATGTTTTACTGTTTTTACAAGCTGTTTTTACTGTTTTTATTAATGAGTTGTTATTATTTTATTTTATTTTAAGCTTTTATTTCTTTATTGTTGTACAGCACTTTGTGATTGTATCTATGATAAGTGCTATATAAATAAAGTTTACTTACTTACTTACATACCGATCATCCCAAAACACAGGAAATTCCTGCGTTTCTCCTTTCAAGGGATGAAGTATCAGTACAACAGGCTGTCGTTCGGTTATTACCTCGCGCCTCGTACATTCTCAAAGTGTGTGGAGACGGCCCTACAACCGTTACACAGAGCAGGGATGAGAGTTTTGTTTTACCTGGATGACCTGCTGCTGCTGTCACGCTCCAGACAGGAAGCAGCGGGACAGGTCCAGGCACTGACATCACACCTGTTAAATCTGGGCTTCGCCATAAATTAGAAGAAAAGTTCGATTTTCCTGGCCCAGACAATTGTTTATCTGGGAGTGGAGCTAAACTCAACCAACATGAGGGCTCGTTTATCACAAATGAGAATCGACACTCTGGAAGACCAGCTCCGCCACGTAAGACCTGGCAGAGTGATAACAGCTGTTTCCATCATGAAGCTGTTAGGGACGATGTCGTCAGCTCACACAGTGGTCCCGCTGGGTTTACTACACATGAGACGCCTCCAGAGGTGGTTTGCGCGTCTGCGTGTGGATCCAGTAAAACAAAAGAGACGGATGATCACTGTTCCTCCTTCCATGAGGGCAGACCTCCGACACTGGGGAAACACCCTGGTTCTGTCGGAGGGAGTCCCCGTCAGCAGACCCACGTCACACGTGTCAGTCTTCACGGACGTGGCGCTGTAAGGCTGGGGGGGACATGCCTATCTCAAGCAGTAGGGGCGCTGTGACCCCATCACACATAAGCCCACATAAATGTTTTGGAGTGTCGCACGGTGCTGAACGTGATTCAACATTTTGCGCCTGTGCTGTAGAGTCAACATGTTTTGATTCACACAGACAACAAGGTGACTGCTGCATACATAAACCGGCAGGGGGGTGTGCGCCCAGCCCAGATGTTACACAATGCGCGAAAACTACTGTGTTGGGCACACCAAAACCTGCTCTCAATCAGAGCAGTGTACATCCCCGGTGTTCTGAACGAAGGGGCAGATGTGATGTCCAAGGGCAGTCTACGTCACAGGGACTGGACTCTCCATCCAGATCTGATGGCTCAAACGTGGCAGAAATTTGGCAAAGCAGTTGTGGACCTATTTGCGACACGAGAAAATGCTCAGTGTCAATTATGGTTTTCTCTGAGCCCGCAAGACGAACCACCACTGGGGGTGGATGCGTTTGCCCACAGCCCATGGCCCAAAACGCTTCTGTATGCATTTCCTCCACCTCCTCTGATTTTACGGTTCCTGAACCGAGTTCTGGAGGAGGGATTGACAGCTCTCCTGGTGGCCCCCGAGCGCGTGAACCCACCATGTTTCCCAGTCCTGCAACGCCTGCTGTTGGGGTGCCTGTGGAAACTGCCGTGGAGGGAGTTCACTCTCCTCCAGGCAGGAGGAGCGATCAGGAGTTATCCAGAAATAGGCCAGCAACTGTGGTTCTGATCGCTGAGCGGATCCACTTAGAGAGGATGGGTCTCCCACAGGATGTTGTGCGCACAATTCAGGTTTCACGTGCTACATCTACCACAGCGCTGTACACATCAAAGCGGACAGCTTTTCAGCGCTGGTGTACAGAAAATAATGTAGAGGCCACCTCATGTCCAATAGGTGGCATACTGTCCTTTCTACAACAGCTGATGGACAGGAACTTGGCGTTCAGCACGATTAAAACGTATGCTGCAGCCATCTTTTCTTGCCACGAAGGGTTCAGAGACAGAACGGCTTTTAATCATCCACTGATGAAGCATTTTTTAAAAGGTGTACAGAGACGCAGGCCTGTTTCACGCCCACTTGTACCACAGTGGGATTTAACGCTGGTCCTGCAGGCCCTGATCAAAGCTCCATTTGAGCCTCTGGATCAGGTTCCACTTAAATTCTTGTCTCTTAAAACAGCCCTGCTACTGGCTTTAACATCCGCTAAGAGAGTGAGTGATTTATCTGCCCTCTCTGTTGTGCCGTCATGTCTCAGAATTCAGGCTGACGGCAGCTCAGCTGATTTAAGACCAAACCCAGCTTTTATGCCTAAAAACATCACAAGCTCTTTTAAATCAAGAGAGATATCGTTGGAGGGGTCCCCCACACACACACAGATCAGAAGAAGTAGCGTCTTTCCATCTTCTCTGTCTGGTGCGGGCGTTGACATGTTACATAGCGTGCACAGCTGCAATGTATCAAACTTAACATCTGTTTGTGCATTATAGAAATGCATCTGCAGGTCGCCCGTTATCCACCCAGCGCTTGTCACACTGGCTGTGTGAGGCCATTTCTGAAGCCTACAGAGCATCAGATTTAGAGCCTCCTGTCAACCTCAGAGCACACTCGACCAGGGGTATCGCATCTTCGACTGCTTTGCATAATGGTATGTCAATGCGCTGCGGCCGCGTGGTCAACACCCTGCTTATTTATTCACTTTTATCTACGTGATGTGACGGCTCGTTCCATGACACATTCTGTCCTTAATGTTTACAGAATGAATATTGTTGTTTCATGGAACTCCCTTTTACTCACATCTGTCTGCATGCATTACAGTGTGAGATGTTGTTATCAGTCACAAGTTATGGTTGTTATTTTGGTTCTATTGTTACCAATCAGTTCATTTGATTAATGATCAGCTCTCCTGTTATTATTAATCTGTTCATACTGTTCAGCCGTAAACCGGTTGGTTCATGGCTCTTTTCAGCTTTTTTCCCTCCCCGTTGAAAGTTTTCCGGGGCGTTCATGCATTCAGAACGCATAGTTACACAACATGCGTCTGTGCATGGCACACATAATTACGCAATGCATAATTACGCACATGGGGAGCTGAGTGACAAGACGTTTTTTGGGCAAGCTTCTGCTTCATACGGTGTTCGAATGGACCCAGTGAGGCGAGGACAACATCTGCTTCGCCCTTAACCCATCAGCGACAGCCTTAAATGGCGAAGCCTATACGAAATAGAACGTTGGTTAAGTACTGTAACCCCAGATTCTATGAGTATAGGCGTAGCCCTTTAAGCGTCGGGCCTCACTGGCTCCTAAATGGCTGAAGAAAAAGCTATTTGGGAGACGATTACCCGCTCTTAATGTAATTTATACGGACCGGGTGGGGCCCACACAGCAGGTGGGCGTGGACTCAATTTTTCAGTGCAATGCTTCGCATATCGGGATAAACCCATCAGTGACAGCCTTAAAGGGCTACTCCTATACTCATAGAATCTGGGGTTACAGTACGTAACCAACGTTTTTAGTTTTCTACATTTGCCTTATAATCTAGCTGTTTGATACTTTTTTTTGCCATCTTATTTGTAAAAAAAAAAAAAAAATCTGTATGCATTTTTATGACTGTCTATTGTTGTTGCTGCTGTCCATTGTTGTCATCATTCTTTGTTGAAATCAGGTCTCTTTTGTAAATGAGTCCTCGAGGCTCAATGGGATTTACCTGTCTAAATAAAGGTTGAATGAATCATCATCAAGCAACAATTAACCACTTGCTCTTGTCGAGGGCGGATGCCTCTTCCTCTCCTCCACTTTGCTTTGCTGCTCTGTCCTATCTGTGAAACTGCTTCTGAACCTCTCTCTACATATCTTCCAAACTGTAATTTTGCTATGGATCTGGTCAGTTGGTCTCTCAACGCAATTGACAAAATTTTGTCAACGATGAGACAAGCTTCAGGTGAACCGAACTGCCCTGACGACACGCATTCAGCTGGATATGTCTAAGTGGAATTTGATGTCTATTTCTGCTGTTGATCGAAGACGTCAAAGATGCATATATAATTGGCTTTATGATAACGGGTTTCCTGCTTTTTGGAATTGGTTGGTTCCTGGTTTATCAACATACAAAGAAGATGGCTGCAGCTAATTTGGCCCTGGTCAGGCTTCCCGCCTTATGTGAACGTTTGTTTCCGTGTCTTGAGCACCCAGATTCAATTGCTTAGCGGACTGGATCGCAAATTGGATGTGATATGTGAGAAACGCAGGTCGTTTGCGGCCCCTGGGACTTGCTGGCAGGATGGCTCAGATCTCGGGGAATATTCTCAGGCACGGACCAGTGGTGTGTCCATTTAATTTGGACGTTTAGGAATCTGCGTGAGGCAGACAAGACTCAAGGCAGATAAAATTCAGTAAAGTTCTGCCTTTCTCACAAACAAATGTTTATCTGAATTTGTCTGTCTCAGCTGGCCTTGGCAGGCCACCTTATCTCAATTTGCTTGGAGGCTCTGTAAATCTGATGCTCTACCCCCTCCCCTCCCACCAAGGAAATCCACAAACAAATCATGGGGAACCAGCTGAATAAACATTGTGTCATCATTTCAGGTCTCTGGGATTCTCACTGGCGCTGTCCTTGGCCATCCTCGGCACCCCCCAAGATTGTTTACGGATCTCACCAGAGGGAACTGGCTGATTATGCCATTCTTATCAGAACTCCTACAGTGCCTGCAGGAGTGTCCTTGGACGTGCTCACTGCCCTTGTTGTCTCCCCCTCCCCTGCGGAATGTCTGCGTCACCATGTACTTATGTGGGCGGGGTGTTTTTTCAATTTCATGCTATCTCCCGTTGGTCAATGAGAGAGAGCATGTTAGGATTTTTTTTTTTTGCCTCCAAATTCTGTATGTTGTTACTTTCACAACCTTGTCTGTCTAAACAGGTCTCACTTGTAAAAGAGTCTTCGAGGCTCAATGTGATTCATCTGTATAAATAAACGTATGAATTAATTAACAATTAAATAATGAAAAGTTTTTACCTGTGACTGTTTTATTCAAATCATTTATTAGGAATGATGATCATTAGTAAAACTGTTTTTGTTTTTTTTGTTCTTTCACTTTTTTTTTAACATGAACTACCGTTGTCTTAAAAAAAAAGAAAGAAAAGAAAAAGGCAGAAGTTTATTCGGGGAAAAAAATGGTTCCGTGTGCAATGGATGTCTGGAGAGATTATGTGGCGGCCATTTCTGAGTGGCATTCAGAAATCTGAACAGACCTGCTGCCACAGGTCCTGAATTATTATTTTCTTCTGTTATTTCAGAGATGAGAAGGTAAGTTCTCTCCTTCTCTGAATAAATTTTCTCTAAAGCGACCTGCCATCGCAGCGCAGTTGCAAACTCCAGCTGGTTTTGGATGAGCAAAAATGACAAACATGCAATTATTTGTATCCTGACAGCAAAATTTATCCTCTCTGGGCCAAATATAGGCGAGCATTTGGCCTGGACTCATAAACAGACTTGGGCCCGGGGTCTCTTGTTTTCCAATTGCCCGTAACCAGCGTGGATCTGGGTCAGAGTCAGAGGTGGCCCACAGGTGCTACAAATACTGCATCTGGGCCTGATGTGGCACAAATGTATAATTCTTATTTCATTTTTAGGCTGATTTGGTCCAGACCCGGACCGGATCATAGCCAAAACATTTTTTGCAGGTGTCAGGCTCATGATCCCAGCCCGACACAGAGCTGGCGCATGTGCATAAACCCTCCGATGACGGTTATGTGGATCCGGTGACTGATTTGGCCCAGATCTGAATGGTGCAGGTTCCGCATAATAATTTCAGTGGCGTGAAAAATCTCAGGAATCAAGAGAAAATTGTTCCAAGATTAAAGAACAAGGAAACATAAAGCTTTTCATATTTCAGCCAGACAATGTTAAACCTCACACTGCATCCATTACAACAGCATGGCTTTGGAGTAGAAGTGTTTAGACTCCAACACCCTCCATTATAGTTCCAAATGCCCTTAACGGGTAATCACTGTAGTAGAATACAATGGTGGTATGTTTTTTCACATTTGGGCCAGGTAGAATGATTTGTTCAATTAGCTTTGTAGATCTAGTAGAGTGGCAGCATGGTGGCGCAACTGGTAGAGCTGCTGCCTCTCAGCGAGCAGGTCCTTGGTTCAAACCCCAGTCCAGGGGCCTTTCTGGGTGGAGTTTGCATGTTCTCCCTGTGCATGTGTGGGTTTTCTCCGGGTACTCCGGTTTCCTCCCACAGACCAAAAACATGCATGTTAGGCTGATTGGTAACTCTAAATTGTCCCTAGGTGTGAGTGAGAGAGTGAATGGTTGTTTGTCTCGTTTGTCTCTATGTGGCCCTGTGATGGACTTGCGACGTCCAGGGTGTACCCCGCCCCTCGCACAATGATTGCCGGACATGGGCACCAGCAACCCCCGTGACCCAAAATGGAATAAGCGGGTAAAGATAATGGATGGATGGATGGATCTTGTAGAGTGCTGTATGAATGGGTAAATGAGGACACAGATTGTAGTGTAAAGCACTTTGAGTATCTCGATAAGATAGAAAGGTGCTATATAAGTACAGTCCATTTACCATTTATTTGGATGGATATGCAATATTAAAAAATGGTGGGTGTTGGACTTTATTTGCTAAACTGGCCTGTTTATAGACCTCTTACCAGATGAAAACATTTCCCACATCATGAAACAAACAATACGAAGAAGAGATGATCCAGGACTGTTGAACAGCTAGAATTTCACATTGGACAAAAACGGTACAATGGTCCCCTCCAAACCATCCAGCAGCTGTTCTCCTCAGTTTATGGACATGTACAGACTGCTGTTAAAAGAAGAGGGGATGCTTCACAGTGGAAAACATGGACCTGTCCCAACTGTAGAAGATCTAATATCCTGATGATGTATTTCAAAATTAAATCCAACCAGCAGAACCAGACTCAGGACAAGCGGTCTTCTGCTTTGACCAGCTGGTTTGAGAGGACAGGAAGGCAAATGAACACAGAATGGTAGGCCCAGATGTACTTGAAAGACAAAAACACGCCAAGGATATAAAAAAAATAATTACAAATACAAAACAAGTTGAGCAGATTAAGTAAACACAGTAGTTTAGTGAAAATATATGGTCAGTTTTATCCTTCAGCAGTCTAAGCCTATAGCAGCATAACTAAGAGATAACCCAAGCCAACCCTAACTATAGGATTTATCAAAAAGGAAAGTCACACAGTTCTTAAAACTGGACAATGTGTCAGCCTCACGGACAGAAACTGGACATTGCTTCCACAAGAGAGGAGCCTGATAACTGAAACATCTTCATACCGTTCTGCTTTTGGAAACTCTAGGAACCACAAGTAAACCTGCAGTCTGAGAGTGAAGTGGTCTGTTCGGAAAATATGGAACAATAAGATCTGTAATGGAGTTAGCTCTTTGATGGAGCTAGGTTGTTGAGAGCTTTGTAGGTTAGAAGTGAGATTTTGAATTCTATTCTGAATTTGACAGGGAGCCAATGGTGAGAATCTATAACTGGAGAAATATGATCTCTCCTAACAACTGGAAGAAAACTGTTTTGGTAACATTTTTAATGTGGGGGTTAAAAGACATGTCCTGATCAAAAATAACACCAAGATTTTTAACTTTAGAAGTGGAAGTCAAATTAATGTCATCCAGAGAAAGTGAAAGACTGCAAAATTTATTCCTAAGATGCTCAGGTCCAAAAACCAAAACCTCAGTCTTGTCTGAGTTTAAAAGCAGGAAATTTAGGGTCATCCAGTTTTTTATGTTTTCAAGACATGATGGTAACTTAAGATTGTAACTTAAGTAGCTGATTGGATTCATTGGGTTTCATGGACAAGTATAACTGAGTATCATCTGCATAACAATAAAAATGTATCTCGTGCTGTTTATTAACCTGATGAAAGCATATATAAGGTAAAGAGTATTGGTCCAAGCCCTGAACCCTGAGGAACTCCATGACTAACTTTGGTGTATAAAGAAGATTCATTATTTATATTTACAAACTGGAATCTATCAGATAAATACAATTTAAACCATTTTAGAGCTGTTCCTGCAAGCCCAGTATCATTTTATTATGAACTAGTACAGTCCATTTACCATTTAACTAGTCACACATTCTTGTGAATGTGGTGCATAAACAAAAAGCACAAAAACAGTTTTATTTTTCTCTTTGAATATTTAAAAGGCTGAGAGAAAAACAGGAAATAATTCACACATTTAACTGATTATTTTTATGTCTACAGAAAAAATTTTGATAATCTGATTCATTTTTGTATTTTGTGTTTAATGCCTTTAAGGTAGGGGGGGGAAATATCACTTCTTTGTGAAATTATTAAAATCTTGTATCTTTATTCAAATTGTGGTGTTTATATCGAGGCTTGAAATCTGTGATTTGGGATGAAACAGACGTGTGAGCAGGAAATGACAGGTTACATCTCTGCAGCGGTCCATCATCAGACGCCCGTCTTCTGTAAACAGTTTTGTTCTTAACTCTGATTCTTGTCTCACTTTAATGATCTCTCAAAAGAGCTGCAGCCAGATGGTGTTTTTAATCATATTTTTGTCAAATTAAAACTAAAAGGAAAAACTGATGTGAAATAACAAGCATGTGTATAAACACCTGGTCTTGGTTGCTTTTTTATTATTATCGGAAGAATAAATCCTATTGTTGTAATGTATTACCTGTTTGTCTGAGGCCTCTTCTAAAGACGCCACAGGGCTGAGTAATAAGATATTGATCTTTTTTTGAAGGGCTAGGCAGTAACTTAATGAAGGTATCCAAGCCAGAGTTTAAAAAATGTTTCTGGAGCCCAGCGCTGATGTTGTGAGGGCTTCTTGGTTCATTTAATCTCCGCTTTGAATTTTCCACATACAGTGTTAAAACAAGCATGCATTACATCTTCTGATTGTTATTAGTTATCATAGAGTCACTGAAAGTCTGTTGATAATATTTTTGCCGGTGTGTTTTGTGAATCTGTCTGTTAGCAAAATATCTCATGAACGAGTACACAGATTTTAATGAGACTTGCACTAAGCAATTAGTGGATGTACAAATGTTTATTTTTCGTTATTAACTCGGTTCAAGATGGCTGCCATAGCTAATCAACCTCACAAACACAAACATGTTTTTCACTCAAGCAACTGTAGTGATAAAGAGCTACATTTTATTGTAATAGCAGCTGAGACTAATTTCTACTTGGCAGCTGTGGCTGAGTGGTTAGAGCGGTCGTCCTCCAATGCAAGAGTTAGGGGTTTGATTCCACCAGCAGTCACATGTTGAAGTGTCACTGGGCAAGACACTAAACCAGTGGTGTAGTGATAGGTGTATCTGAGTATACCCACTAGTAAAGCTTGGCAATTTCAATATACCCACTTAAAAGTGTCCAATGATACGAGCCCATGTCATGTATCATTGTCAACACATCTAGAACATTTTATAGACACATTGAGTTGGTTCAACCTGTTTTTTTGTATACTTAATACTTCTTACTTACTACTTAATACTTGAACATGTTTTGCTTTGATACTGTTTTATAAAATCTATAACATGTTTTTAATGCAAAGCTAACTTTTGTACAAAGTTTGTTGTACATTTATTCAACTATAAGCCTCAGAGAAATTTTGAAATGTTCAATATGCTTAAAAATCAAAGTAAATTGATGATTACATTCTACTAACCAGTGTACATTGGTTTCTAAGCACAGTATGCCCAGTACAAAAATGTAGACTACACCACTGCACTGAACCCCTAGTTACTAGATCTGCCTTCTTCCACCTGCGTAATATCACTATAGTTAGGGTCGGCTTGGGTTTCCTGAGCTGTCCCTTAGTTATGCTGCTATAGGCTTAGACTGCTGGAGGACCAACTGACCACACTTTTCACTCTGCTACTGTCTTTACTTACTCTGCTCAACCTGTATTTGTATTTGTAATTATTTTTTCTATCCTTAACATGTGGGTTTTTTTTGTCTTTCAGATACACCTGGACCTATACCTGGACCTACCATTCTGTGTTCATCTGTCTCTCCTTCCTGTCCTCTCAACCAGCCGGTCAAAGCAGATGGCCGCTTGTCCTGAGCCTGGTTCTGCTGGAGGTTTCTTCCTTTTAAAAGGGAGTTTTTTCTTTCCACTGTTGCCACTGTGCTTGCTCAGGATGGGAGACTGCAACGAAGCCAAGATTCAACTTGTCTGCTGGATTCCTTAGATAGAGAACTTTACTAACTGGCTTTTATGTATGTGAATGTTTCTGTAAAGTGCCCTGAGACAACTTTGTTGTGATTTGGTGCTTTATAAATAAACTGAATTGAATTGAACCCTCATTGCCTCTGATGTGTGTCCCATCAGTGAATGAATGTGATAAAGCTCTGATTAATCTCTGTATAGATCTAGTAGAGTGCTGTATGAATGGGTAAATGAGGACACAGATTGTGTTGTAAAAAGCTTTGAGTATCTTGAAATAAGATAGAAAGGAACTATATAAGTACAGTCCATTTACCATTTATTTAACAAATTTTGCAGGATCTTAATGAACGTTTTATCATTAATTGTACAGACCCTTTCCAAAAGATTTGAATATCATGGGAAAGTTGTTTAACTTCCATATTTCCATTCAAAAGGTTAATCTTTAATAGATGATAGATTCAGGGCTCACAATTTAAAATATTTCAAGTATTTTTGTTCATTTTTACATAATTTGGGCTTCCAGCTCATGAAACCCAAGAAAACAGGATTTCAAAAAATTAGAACACTGTGGAGACATCAGCCCACACTACTCAGTTTATGCAGAAAAAAGAAAGAAATTAGGATCTCAACAAATAAATCAAAATATGATACCTTCAAAACGATATGTCAATCTTCAATACTTTGTTGGGAATCTCTTTGCCTTAATCTCTGCCTCGATGTGATGTGGCATTGAGGCAATCAGCCTGTGGCATTGACTGGGAGTTATGGAAGCCCAAATTTCCTTGATGCTGTCAGCTCTTCTTTGTTGTTGCTCTGGTGCCCCTCATTTTCCTCTTGAGAATACTCCATAGATTCTCAGTGGGGTTTAGGTCCGGTGAGTTGGCTGGCCAGTCAAGCACTGTGGCATGGGCATCAAACCAGGTTTTGGTGCTTCTGGCAGCATGGGCAGGGGCCAAGTTCTGCTGGAAGATGAAATCTGCATCTCCATACAGATCCTCAGCAGAAAGAATCATGAAGTCCTCTAAAACATTCTGGTAGACTGTTGTGGTGACATTGTATTTATGAAAGCAGAGTTTGCCAACACCTGCACCGGACATTGCACCCAAATCATGACTGACTGTGGATATTTCACACTGGACCTCAAGCAGTATGGGCTCTGTTCCTCCAAACCCTTGGACCTTGATTTCTAAATGAAAGGCACATTTTAGTTTCATCGGAAAAGAGACCAAGAGGACCGAGGAACCCGACAGCTGTAGCCCATCTCCCGGATGCATCTGAATGTGGTGGTTTTTGAAGCTGTGACTCCCGCCTCATTCCACTCTTTCTGGATCTCTGCCAGATTATGGAATCTTCTCTGTTTGATAATCTGTTGAAGCCCACGGTCATCTCTTTTGCTGGTGCATCTTCTCCTGCCACATTTTGCCCTTCCACTAGAATTTCCATTGATATGCTTGGACACAGCACTCTGTGAACAGCCAGCCTCCTTAGCTATGAACTTTTGTGTCTTACCCATCCTATGGAGGGTATCAATGATGATCTTCTGGCCAGTTGTTATGTCTGCAGTCTTCCCCATATTGAACCAAACTGAGACAATTGAACAAAACTGAAGCAATTTAATGACAGCTGTGGAAACCTGTGCAGGTGCTTTGAGTTTAATAGATGATTAGTGTCACACTCAGTTTAAACATTCATGTCCTGAAACATTTGGGCTGATTTCTCCACAGTATTCTAATTTTTTGAAATCCTGTTTTCGTGGGTTTCATGAGCTGGAAGCCCAAATTATGTAAAAATAAACAAATAAATATATACTTGAAATCCTTTAAATTGTGGTCCCTGAATCTATCATATATTAAAGATTAACTTTTTTTAATGGAATTATGGAAGTTAAACAACTTTTCCATGATTTTCAATTTTTTTTGGAAAGGGTCTGTACATCTTCACGCGATTAACTTTTGGAGTCAGTCCAATTCAAAATGGCCACTGCGTCTATTTGTCTATAGTCGACTCATCAATGGCTTTAACTGAACTACTACTACAACTTCATTGTTCCTCATAAGAAGTTTCATCTCTGGCATGAAAAACTGTGTACGATATTCTTTAAGGATCGGAAGGCCTTCGAGTAATACAACATTCATTCACATGTTGTTATGTGAGGTTTGGCCAAAGACAAAAACTGTCTTTGGGTAAAAGCTAAATAAAATAAAAGAGCACGGTGCGTTTTGTTTCACCTCCAACTAAAAATAAGGCAGACAAATTCCCCAGAGAGGCTGAGCTGCAGCTACAGATCAGCTGGAATCTCCTCTGCTGTCTCTGAGCCATCCTCCAATTAGATCAGTGCATCATGTCACGGCACGGCCCATCACTCTGAGCTGACGGCTCCGTGACTCTCAGACGCCCTGTGAAATTTATCTGTGCAGCTCCTATAGGTCCCCCCTCTGAGCCTCTCAGAGCTTCTGTCCCTGGTGGTCGCAGGGGAAATGGAATTCATCACTTCCTTCTGTGGGTGTCTGATACCTTACAGAGGAACGAGTGGCTCGCATAAATCTCCCGACTGCTCACCCAGAGGACTGGATCCCCAGACGGGGGTTTGTGATAATAATGTCTGCCGCCTTATTCCTTTGTGGAAGAATGGATCAAGTTCTGCTCTAATTGTTCACACGTCGGATCAAATAAGAAGCTGCTCAGTGAATAGATTTAACTAGTAAAGGACTTTGCCACGTGCACCACAAAAAGCAGCGACCAGATCATTTAGTTTAAATAACTTGTTTATGTGAAACGTGTTGTTTTCAAGTCGTAGGTGGAGGTTTAAAAAGACAACAGTGATTTGGTGTTGGTCTGTCAGCTGTTCTTCTGCAGGAGTCACCACAGCGAGCAAACTCACATGAAGCATGTGTCAATTGTTTTACCCTGAATGGTCTTCCTGATGCAACTTGGACTCAAACCTACAATCTCAAGATTATGAGATCAGGGCACTGACCACTGAGCTCCCACAACCTAAAAGGTCAGCACTAAGTAATGTGCCAGAAAATACTGTATATTTGAAGGAACTGTTATAGTTGAGATTTTTAAAGATAGATTTTCTAGAAAGAGCATAAACAAAACATATCTTACCTGTTGTATGATGGATTAACCACTACAAGAGATCCTTCCTCCCCACTGCCCCCAGCATCTATAACAACTCTTCAATTAGATCAGGATGGTGAGTTACAACATTTAATTTCTCTTTGGGATTAATAAAGTATTTTTGAATTGATTTGAATGTAATTTTAGAAAGTTTGATTCTGCTCAGATTGATCAGATAATCCAAACAAGGTCAAGACCAAAGTAGATCAGTGCCGTCTTTAAAGAGCTTCAAACTTTAATATTTTTATTAAGGTTCATATGAATGCTATTGAAATCTTTGCACTAATGTCAAAATCACATTTTATAGCTAATTACACTGAATTATGGTGCAGTGTCAGCTAGCTGTAGAAGCTTTAGCAGGAATATCATATTTTTTTAATGTCAAAATACCGTTGTAATGGAAAACTGAAATAGCTGTAAAAGCTTATAAAGTAATGTTGGTATGAATGCAATAATATGTTTTAGGTTCAACAGCAGCAATCAATTTCTGCTCAGACTAGCCATTAGCTTATCAATACCGTCAGAATTAAATTATATTTCTTGAGAAAGAGGTCACTCAAAGTGTTACCTACAACAGGTAAGATGTTTATTGTTCATAATCCCATCAAATCTTACTTTGAAAGAATTGAATTGTCTCTTTAAAGCTTACTTTTGAAATATGAATAATATATTTAGTTAAGTTTTCTGTCATTATCAAAGCTAATTTGTGATTTTGTTGAAGCCAAATATTAAAATCTTTTCGACTGGAAGATTTGAATTCTGATCAGAGTCATTCAGATGTTATTTGGCAAAACACCCAGCATGGCTTCATGTGCTTGTAGAGAGAAACTCTGCCAGGAAACCTTAATTAGTGGAGTGTTATACTTCCAGTGTTTTATAATAAAGAAATCAGTGATGTTTGTCTTGTTGCTAATCTGTGACACGAAGACTCTGCGTTCCTCATTATTCTGTTGGTCTGAGCAGCCGGATCTTGGTGATCCTGGTGTTGTGAGGATAAGTTGTTGTGGAGGGACACATGCTTTGGGTCCCCGTGAGAGTTGCAGAAACAAAACACGTCATGTTAGAGCAAATACACAAATGGCTACAGCTCAGCTTGTTTTGCAGATATTAAGCTGATATTGTAGCTGAGGCTGAATCTCAACTTCTTCTCTGATCACTGATTCAATTTGATTTGTCAAAGACAACTTAAATTAACACTGTCTGTCTGTTAGAAAAATATCTCATAAACTCCAGGCTGGATTTTAATGAAATGTTCAGAAAATAATTATTAGCTTCACATCTACGGCTGATCGACTGTTGGACTTATTCTAACTTAAAATGGCCGTCACCGCCAACTGAGCGTAGAAAATACATATATATATATATATATATATATATATATATATATATATATAATTTAGCCAGTTTTCCAGGTATTGAGCTAAAATATGACATAATTGTAGCTGAGAGTGTAACATTTTCCAAAATGATCTTTGTTTAAAATCTTGGCAACAACTTTTGGAGTCAGTATTTTTTGTCTGTTAGCGATATATCTCAAATCTGAACCACTGGACAGTTTTCAAAAGTATTATTGGACATATATAAACAAGTGGACTGGTTAACTGGTCATCATTAACTTCACATAGACTCTCTCACTGGTACATTTTAATCTTTAAATCACTTCTCGGTCTGCTGCCTTCATACATCTCCTCCTACATGTCTCTGCGTGAGTGCAGCTACAGCGTGCGCTCTCAGGACATTATTACCTGCAGTGTTCTCTCAGTGAGGACTGAACTAGGCAAAAGGACCTTCTCCTGCTCCGCTCCTGTTTCCTGCAAAAAGATCGGAAGCTCTTGACCTTGATCTCTCTAAGTGGCTTCAAACATCTGTTAAGTTCATGTGAAAAACCAACGCAGACATGTTCCTGCTTTTAGTTTTTTACATCACCTTACAATCTTGCTTTGTTTGTTTCTTTTTTTTAATTCCATTTTCTTTCATTTTTCTCAATCTGTATGCTTTCTTTTATGATTGTCTATTGTTGTCATCATTCTTTGTTAGAATCAAGTCTCTCTTGTAAATGAGTCCCCGAGGTTCAATGGGACTAACCTGTATAAATAAAGGTTGAATGAAATCAATCATATTTGGAGGTCAGCACAATTGGAGATGGCTGCCATAGCTAATTAGAATTATCTAACACAAAACTCAGTGGATGTTGCTGATATTGAGCTATAATTTGGTGTGGTGGGGTCTGACTGGGTCTAAGCTCTAACAGCTCATGTGGCGACGGATCAGAGGATCGCAGGCGATAGTGCATGGCGTTAGTTTTAAGCTTTTTTTAGGCTACAACTTCATTTCTCAACTCAAAATGATCTCATGTAAGATGAAAGGCAGTGGGCGATATGTATTCATTCAAGGAAGAGGTCTTTAATTTAGTCATGTTTGTCAAAATTGTGATTTATTCTATTTTAAATCTAAAATACTTGTTAAACAGTTCACATAATTTATTCTTGCTTTTCATCCCCACCAATTATTATCCTGATTATAGAACGTTCTGCTGCAGCCAGAACTAAAACCTGTTCGACTATCAACTGTAAATGTTTTTTTTTCCACACATGAAATTCAACTTTTTTCATCATTTTTGGCTGAGGCTTTCCGTCTTTGTGCTCAGTCAATCCTGCACGGGTTGAGATAACCGCAGTGAAAACACTCCCTGCAGCAATAAGAGGTAAATGCAATACATTTTCTGAGATGATTTCCAGCGTTCTGTGCGGATGATGACTTTGCTAACTGCACAGATACACACACTTTGGAAGGCTTGCATGCTCCAACTCACTTTTTGACAGAAAGAAAGAAAATAAACTTGTAATTTAAAAACCAATTTGAGCTCTTTGGTGAATAGATAACGAAGGGGAATGAGATGGGGAAATGTGAACACAAAACATTGTTAATACTTCTTACCATTCAGTTTTAAGCTCTGCTAAAATAAAGCTAACCTTTTACAGTACCTTGTGGGGGAGTGGTGGTGCAGAGGTTAGAAGATGGGCCTGTGATCGGAAAGTTGCAGGTTCAACTCCCGGTACTGTCAACATCAAAATGTGGGTGGAAAATGTGAAACACCCACACCTGCCTCCACCCTCATTCGCCCCACTCTGTGTCCCTGAGCAAGGTCCTTAACCCCCACCATCTGCTCCTAAACAGATCTCTCTTGAAAATGAGTTCTCATGACTCAATGAGACTACCTGTCTAAATAAAGGGTAAATTAAAAAATAAATAAAAGTACAGTCGCCTCATTTTACCAGAACAAACTACAATCATAACCTGTGGTCACTCACTGTGGATATATGGGACAGGGAAGTGGACCACCTGTGGGTCGTAGCATCTGTTGCAGGGGGTTTAGTCCTGCCATGGACCAAGAAGTCCAGTTGGAGGACCATCCTGCATCACCACCACTCAGGGGCCTACTGGCCTTGTTGCACCATCAGCAAGAAGCCACTGGACCAAAGCAGTCGAGCAGCAGGCGACCACTCTGGACTCTTCTAACATGAAGACTTCAAATCATGATGAACTAAAATAAACAGGTTTTGGGTCAACAGAAGCATAAAAAGCATGGAGAGTGTTGGTCAATGAAAGGTGAAGCCAGAAATCAGTCAGTGACTTTAGCAGGGATGTGAATCTTCAGGCTGAGCTCATTTGTCAGTGAGCAGACAGTTTATGCTAAAAGCTTTAGGATCTGTGGTGATGGGAGTGTTAGCAGCAGCTCCCGAGGCGCAGGACAAAGCAGCGAGGAGGGGAGTCTGCAGTCCTCCTCCACACTCATAAATACATCGAACAAAACGGATTGTGTTCTGTCTGAGTCAAAATATGTCTCTGAATTTAAACTTTGGTTTTCAATTTGCAGAATCTGACAGTGTGAGTATCAGATCCTTAAAAAAATCTTATAGTCCTTCAACTATTTCTGTGCTTTAAATGTGTCACTTTTACAATTTTCACTCTGCACTTTGATGTTCTGTATGTTTTGAAGTGAAGCTGCAGGAATCTGTCATTGATTTAGTTTCATACTCAAGTTAAAAGAATTCTTACACCAGTGGCGTAGAAACAGAGAGGCTTCACTAAGACCAGATTTAATTATTAATTTTACATTAAAACAACATTTTGCAGTAATATTTGGGGATTTTATTTTTGTTATCAGGGGAGAATGGTGGATGCCAGTCTTAATAATCTCAAAGCAGATTTTTTTATAATACAAATTAAACTTTGTAGCGGAAAAAATTTTCAGGCAAAAAAAAAAAAATCACCATATAACACAAGTTCCCAAGAATACATCAAGTGCTACAGCTGGATGCTACTGCATTTATGCTTGCAAATAACTATCCATCCATCCTCTTTACCCACTTTTTCTTTTTGGGTCATGGGGGTCACTGGTGTCCAGCAGTCACTGACTGTATGAGAGGCAGGGGACACCATGGACGGGTGTCCAGTCCATCACAGGGACACATAGAGACAAACGAGACAAACAGCCATTCACTCTCTCACTCACACCTAGAGACAATTTAGAGTTACCAATCAGACTAACATGCATGTTTTTGGTCTGTGGGAGGAAACTCATGCACAGAGAGAACATGCAAACTCTACCCAGAATGGTCCCCGACCGGGATTTGAACTGGCAACTTTCTCGCTAAGGGGCGGCAGCTCTACCAACTGAACCACTGTGCTGCCCAAGTAACTATAGCTAACTATATAAATAGCCACACATGCAGTCCATGCACTTCACAATGATGTAAATGTGAAATAGTTTTCATGTGAACCTTTATGAGATGTTGAAGACTGGAGTGTTCTTTTTTTCTTTTTTCCCTTGTCCTGTCCGGCATTGTGATACTTAGAATTATTGTATTGTATTAATTTATTGTATTGTAAAAATGGATTAAAAACGTGTTATGGCTCAGGACGCTGTCTGTCCTACTGTGTCTCGGGTTATTAGAACATTTTTTTGTGTCTGATGAGAGAGTGAGCTGGATGGAGAGAGTCCTTGATGATTCCTGCTCCTCTTCAACAGCACTGTTCATACATTGAGTCCATGAAGGAAGTTTAATCTCTGTGATCCTCTCCACAGTCTTTATGACTCTTTGCAGTGCTTTCCTTTCTGCTTGTGTGGTGTTCCCACACCAGACAGTGGTGCTGTGGTTAGGATCAGTCCTCTGTAGGTCTGGGTGAGAGGGTGCTGGTTCAGACCTTTCCTGAGCAGGCTAATGAAGTAAAACCTTTACTGGGCTTGTTTCACTGCAGCTGTGGTGTTGAAACCAGCTCAGGTCCGATGTGACCTGCAGCCCCAAGAATCAATGGCTGTCAGCCCTCCCCACCTCAGTCCCTTTAATGATGGGAGGCTGTAATGGAGGAGGGTTCTTCCTGAAGTCCAGTATGGTTTCTTTGGACTTGTCTGTGTTGAGGATGAGGTCGATCTTCTCTCCATAGCTTATAATGTTGTCTACCAGAGTCCTGTACCCTGACTCGTCCCCCTCCTGGATGAGCCCCAGTACAGTGGTGTCTTCAGCATATTTAATAACGATGGTGTTGTACTGGGTGGAGACAGTCATAAGTTTACAGAGTAAAGAGTTTAGGGTCGAGGCAACAGCCCTGTCCTTATATTACACTAAAATATGCACAAAATTGATCTGAAGAGAAAAGGCTCAAATACTAACAACTATTAAGTTATCTGAATAAAATGTTAAACACTAGCGTTATTATTGCATCAAATAAATAAATACAAATGCAAAAACATTTTAATAAGTCCTGCTTGCTTGGTGTGGACCTTAAAGGGTTAAAGTGGCTGAATGGTCTTGGCTCTGCTTGGACAAAACGTTACTACACTGAGGTCATTGAAAGAGCTGCATCATGTGAAATAATGTTTCAGAACGTCACCACAGAACCCCACATCAAATTATCTGAAGTATTATTTTAAAGCAAACAAATGATCACATTTAAAATACAGAAATATTATAAATTTCATATTTTTTTAAATTATTGCTGTTAGTTGTTTATTTGTATGAGTGTACCTCTGTAACACAAGGTGACAATGACTTCTGTATTATTATCAGTTTTGCTGAAATTAATACACAAAAACATTTGAGATGACTGAAAGTCAACAATATTAAATATTCATGAGTAGGGATGCACGATATTGGATTTTTGGCCAATATCCGATATGCTAAAACGTATTTGGCCGATAACCAATAACGATATTTTATGTACTTTCCTTGGTCAGAACATGGACCTCTTATTTAGGCTTATTTGCTACAAAAATTGTGCAACAGCTGTAAGAGCTGGTGACATATATTCAGTAACGGCCATGATATGCATAGCACTTTAACTTATATTAAATGAAAAGTGTTAAATGTTATTTATTAGCATTAGTCACCTGCGATGCTGTCTCACTTGTTCCAGGTTTCTAGCTGCTGTGTGGGATCCTCTGCACTCCTGTGCAAGAAAGACAGACTTTTAAGTTCAAAGTTTTTATCTATCCATTGTGCCGTAAGACTAATCATGCTAACAGGGCTAACATAACGTCCAAATGTCTGTGGTAAAACTCACCCAACAAGTCGTGCTATCGGCTACTAATTCAATTCAGTTTCTTTATATAGCGCCAAATCACAACAAAGTTGTCTCAGGGCACTTTACAGGAACATTCACATAAAAGCCAATTAGTAAAGTTCTCTATCTAAGGAATCCAGCAGACAAGTTGAATCTTGGCTTCGTTGCAGTCTCCCATCCTGAGCAAGCACAGTGGTAACAGTGGAAAGAAAAACTCCCTATAAGCTTCTCAATGACGTAGGAAATGACGGCTTGTAACTCTGATAAGGCTACGTCAGAAAAATATCTCAGACTGGGGGTGATGTAACGAGGTTCAACGTAGTCCATAAATCTTCGGAATCAGACATCCTCACCAACAAAAAATAAAACTTCCACATCGCCGACATTTTGAATTTTCCTCTCCGCCTTGAGATCAGTTAAGCGCACATGACATCATCACGTAGTGTTGCCACTGCAGGCATCCTTGTTACTGTGCTGTCATACAAAAATGTCGCCTTTTATATTGGTGAGTTATTTTGATGGAATGGCCAATGTCCGTTATTGAACTTGATTGCTAATATCGATACCATGCTGATAATATCCATCCATTATCTTTACCCGCTTATTCCATTTTGGGTCACGGGGGTCGCCGGTGCCCATGTCCAGCAATCACTGTGCGAGGGGCGGGGTACACCCTGGACAGGTCGCAAGTCCATCACAGGGACACATAGAGACAAACGAGACAAACAACCATTCACTCTCTCACTCACACCTAGGGACAATTTAGAGTTACCAATCAGCCTAACATGCATGTTTTTGGTCTGTGGGAGGAAACCGGAGCACCCGGAGAAAAGCCACGCATGCACGGAGAGAACATACAAACTCCACCCAGAAAGGCCCCTGGACCGGGGTTTGAACCAAGGACCTGCTCGCTGAGAGGCAGCAGCTCTACCAGTTGCGCCACCGTGCTGCTGCCGATAATATCGTGCATCCTTATTCACGAGTGGTTTTTTTTTTTTGCACACAGTAAAATCAGACAAATACCACACAAACACAAGTCCAACCTAACTGTAAATGGTAATACTTTATTTCACTGTAACACTATAACAAGCTTGGGGGGACAAAAAGAAAGAGAAAAAAGAAAACTGAATGCAACGAAGCACCACGTAATACGGACGACTCATAAAGTGGCAACAGAACCTTATGCTAACTGCCTTCACTCTATCTAAGGTTTCATTATCATCGTTTATAATATAGAAATCAGCAAAAATGTCTGGACATCAAGCACAGTCATGCCAGTAATATCAATATCTTACAGATTCATGTATCGATGACTCGGAGTGTGGGGGGCTGATCCTCAGATCTCTCTAAGTGGGACAGGACAAGGAGAGCAGAACTGAAGTCCATCAGCTGTTTGGTACGACTCAGGTTTGCATTTGGTTTAAAGGACTGGAAGAGGCGGGGCGGGCCACAGACTGTCTGC
Source organism: Nematolebias whitei (assembly GCF_014905685.2). Lineage (NCBI taxonomy): Eukaryota > Metazoa > Chordata > Actinopteri > Cyprinodontiformes > Rivulidae > Nematolebias > Nematolebias whitei. The sequence goes on from NC_056507.1 coordinate 36,543,951, forward strand.
AAGTTGCTTTTAACAACTAACGTGCAAAAAGTACCTGATGGGTGAGATTAGCTGTTTAAAAACATACAGTAAAGAGCTAGAAAACGGTTGATGATCCCCGGGGGGGTGGGGGGTGGGGGAAGTACCTGGATGTTAAAGAATGTCTGAGTTTTGACAGCGTGTGACCCGAACTTTAACCTCCAGTCATCGGGTTCAACCCCAACGGTGCAAACACTATTTGACCCAGGTCTGTGAAGAGGGCGGTGAGGAAACACAAGGGTGGTGGGACGTCTTCTTTACATGGAGAACTCTGTACAGGTACCTTCAGATCTGCCAGGACTAAAGGCACATGGGGTCCACTGAGCAACAGATGTGTCCATTCTGGAAATGAGAGAAAAGAGAAGTAAATATGGAGAAGGGGGGGGGGGGGGGTGTCAATTTAACCTTGGTGACCTTTTATAAACCCAGCAGATGTTGTTTTCAAGTAGTGTTTGTGGAAAACATTTAGAGCTCATCTTTGTGTCTTTCCACCAACAGCTGATCCGAGGAGGAGATTTCCTTCACTCAAACATGAAACATCACTAAAACAAAACCTCCAGGACAAAAAAATCCCTGCATTAAAATTAAATTTAAATCTGTTTTTAAAAGCCTGTTTCTTGAGTTCATAAAACTGAGATCACTGTCAGGAAAGTAAGTATAGAAAATAATAAAAAGAATAGAAAAAAAATTGTAAAATTTGCAGATGATACAGCGGTGGTGGGATGCATCACAACAATGATGAGTCCAGCTACAGGCAGGAGGTGGAACACCTGGAGAACTGGTGCAAGGAGAATAACCTTCACATCAGTGTCACATCACATCAATAATCTTCAGCATCACAGACATTTACACCTCTAGATGCAGGAAGAGGGCCACCTGCATCATGAAGGACCCCACTCACCCAGCACACACACACTTTTTGCCCCACTCCCCTCAGGAAGGAGGTTGAGGAGCATTAATTGTAGAACCACTAGACTGAGGAACAGCTTCTACACTGAGGCTGTTAGACTCATGAATCTCTAATCAGGATAATTACTGTGAAACATAAATCACTGTAATGCCACTTGATTGTTGATACTTGCTGCTGATTATCCATGCTGCTGGTCTCATGCTGCTGATTATTTCATGCTGCTGTGTTCATTCGTACTCATCTACTCACACAGACTCATGTTCGTGCTGCTGTTGTTCAGCATGTTATTTTTGCACTATTAGTGTTTAGCGTATTTCTTAGTTTACGTCTTCAATATTTATTTACTGTTTCTTTTACACTTTATATTTTTGATATTGTTGGCTGCAACTGGGACCCTATACATAATTGTGTTCCACCTCATGCACCACATGTGATGCGAATGACTTCTTGATAAATAATAAAATCTACTTTTTTTTTTTTTTTTTTCATTTAGCCTTTATTTATCCAGGTTAGTCTCATTGAGCCACGAGAACTCATTTTCAAGAGAGACCTGTTTAGGGAGCACATGGTGGGGGTTAAGGGCCTTGCTCATGGGCCCAGAGTGGGGCGAATGAGGGTGGGGGCAAGTGTGGGTGTTTCACCTACCCCACCCACAATTTTGATGTTGTCAGGGCCGGTGCGTCACAAGCCCACCTCTCTAGCCTCTGCACTACCACTCCCCCCAAAAAAAACTTGAACTTGAATAGAAGTTATCTTAGAGGAGACTCAGTGGATTTATTCTAACGTTGATGCAAACGGTTTATCCTTGTGTTTGGAGGCAGAGGACACGGCTGCACAGTTTACAGTCTAAACTACTGCTCAGTCTGACTGTACCAAGCAACGCTCTCCAAGCTGATTTACTGTCGGCTCCAGTTTATTACTGCTCTGTGAGAACACGTTCACCACAAAGCACAGGAGGAATCACTCGGTGGATTCCTGCTGTAAGTGAGCTGCCAGATGAGAACCTGACAGATGTTCTCACAGAGCAGGAATTCTTCTGTTCAGTACTTGAGTTCATATCTGCATCTTTGGCTTGTTCTTATTCAAAGGTACCGGTAAAACAAAATTGGGATGGGAAAAGCTCTTTAAAACTTTCAGGTTCTGTCATCACTGGGGTGTTGCCAGGTAACCAGCAAAGCCCTCAGCAATGTGAAGCTCTTTAGAGCACATGGACCCATGAAGCTGCAACATGATATTTTAACTCTGATTAAAAAGATGATTAAAAATGTTACATCTTTAGAGATGCAGGTACTTTAACTTTGTTACCACCTAAAACAGCTGTGCCATATTTACACCTTTTAAAGAGATGGTTCAAACCTTTGGTTGAGTTTAATGGAACTTCTATGAACAATTATTATCTTACCTGCAGATAGCTTTTTGAATGATTAATTCCTCTAACTAATCTGTTAGAGGAAATGTACTACTAGTTTGAGTGTGGTCAAGACCACAGAGGCATGGCAAGTTAAAATGACTCCAATTTAAAATAATTTTACAGCAGTTTATGTGAACAATCTTTTACAACAGGCACTCATCTGGCCTGACTTTAGGACCCTTAATGACAAGGTGTGACCCAAACTGAGAAAGAGTTTTAACTTCTTAAATTTATCAAATGAAAATCTGGTGCGGTTTTAACCTGAGATAGTAAAATAGAATATCACAGTATACCAACACAAAAAAACAAGTTTACTGATAAACTAAAAGGACCAGCTCTGCTGGAGAGGAACCCTTAATTAGCTGCTTTTTATTTCAAATAAAAAAAAAACGTAATTTCATTAACTTTATCCTTTTTTTAAACTAACTCAAAAGTAATTTTACACACAACTTAGAAATAAAAAAGTCTAACAACTGAAACAAGGTTTCAAAAAGGTTGACAAGATGTAGTATTAGCTGAGTACACCCACTCACAGAAATGATGTCTGTTTTTATTCCGCAGTCTTTCATTCAAGCATAATTCATTCAAGCATAATTCATTCAAGCATAATTCATTACTGACATATAAACATATTGTGACCTGCAACTCACTTTTGTGTCACAACCCAGCAGTTGAAAAAGCACAGCTTTATAAACCTTTAAACTACATTACATGGATGTTTTTACATTTAATTGTGGGGCGGCTGTGGCTGAGTGGTTAGAGCAGTCGTCCTCCAATGCAAGAGTTGGGGGTTCGAATCCACCAACAGTCACATGCTGAAGTGTCCCTGGGCAAGACACTGAACCCCTCATCACCTCCGATGTGTGTCCCATCAGTGAATGAATGTGATCTAAAGCACTGATTAGTCTCTTTAGAATGATCTGTTCAATTAGCTTTGTAGAGATGTAGAGTGCTGTATGGATGGGTAAATGAGGCACAGATTGTAGTGTAAAGAGCTTTGAGTACCTTGATTAGATAGAAAAGTACAGTCCATTTACCATTTAATCACTTCCCAAGGTTAGGGTCTTTACCTGGCTCGTGGGAGAGGTGATTTGGCCACATGCAGGAAAGTGTCAAATCTAGATTAGCTATCAGGCTTAATGCTGCATTGTAAGTTTTAAAAAGCTAACACCTGAGATAGACAAAACAACTCACACAGATCAGTGCCTTCTGTTTAACTCTCACTGCCTACTGAAACAGACGTTCAGTCATTAGAACTGTACGACATGTCCCCATCACGACAGAAGTAAAGGAAAAAGAATAAAACATCAGAAAAGCTCTCCAAACATGTGAATATCCTAACTGGGCTTTTGTCAAGTCAGCGAGGAAATCTAAAAAACACCACAGAACAGAACATGGAGGAGAACAAACACAAAACGTTGTCATCCCAGATGTTATTGGAGTATTTGAGAAACTCTGAGGATTTTCTCCAAACACAACATCCATTTGAAACCTAACAGGACCCTCAGACAGAGGCTGGTCCATTCTTAGGACAGAACCCCCAGATTGAGCGGTGTGGGGTAAACATTTCAGAGCAGAGAGGAACATTCAAACCTCTAAACTGGAGAAACCCAACAAACTCCACAGACGGCTCAACTGGAGAGCAGCTCTTCAGGACAAGACTCAGTGGTCCAACTACACCTCAAGAATAAGACAAAAACAAAACAATTTTAAAGGAGGTCTCAGATTTTAGCTTTTTGAAACTTGCAATGAAGCATCAAGCCTGATGACCAGTTTCTCTAATTCCCACCTTCACACTGGTGACCAAAGCAAACTTCCTGTGAGTCAGGCAAAGACACTGATGGCGCTCTGTTGGGAGGGGAGTTACAATAATCTGCGGTTAAATTTATCTATATCAGTATCAATTTTATTGTCATTGTACAGTTAAGTACAGGTCTCTCTTGTAAATGAGTCCTCGAGGCTCAATGGGATTAACCTGTCTAAATAAAGGTTGAATGAAAAAAAGTACAGAGAAATGTTGTTCCATACAGCCGTCCGAAGGATAGACGGAAGTGTACCGGGGCTGTGGCTCCCTATGAGCGCTGCCCTTATCGCTTAGACAAGAAAAGGGGAAGAAAACATGAGGAGAGAAGGTATTAATAAAAAGCTCAGACCATGTCTTCGACACAGGACACGGTGTAAGGTAGCAAAAAATTTACCTCAGCAAGCAACATAGAGAGACATCATACATTTTGCAGGGAGGGGAGGGACAACAAGAATGTGAGATTGTTCATGAACACTTCCAGATAATTTCCATAGTCCTGATAAACATCCACAGATGCTTGTGTGTGCGTGTGTGTGTGTGTGTGTGTGTGTGTGTGTGTGTGTGTGTGTGTGTG
>NC_056507.1:36548677-36554973 GCF_014905685.2 Nematolebias whitei
TGTGTGTGTGTGTGTGTGTGTGTGTGTGTGTGTGTGTGTGTGTGTGTTGGGGGGGGTAGGAGATGATCAGAGCATCTTGTTTCCATATCATCCAAGGAGAAATTGAGATAGCTTTCCAAGACCACAGCCAGGTTCAGATTTCAACATTGTTCTAGGTCAGGCCGAGCTCTTTAATTTCTGCGTCTGCCTTTTACAGTCTTGCTGGTACATCTCATGGCAACTCCAAACATCCGAATTGTAATTTCTTACGCCGAAGTCAGGCTTACAACTTCTCCAAGGTCTCTTCCTTCCAACCGTCCATGAACACTGCTACAAAGTTCCACAGTTCTGCCTGCTCAGCTCTGATACAGGTCCACAGATCGTTTGCACGCAGTGTGAGTGTTGCCAAACCAGGCACACACATTCCAGACAGACAAACAGCTGCTGACATTTATGAATTTGTCGAAAATCAAGATTTCCACCAGCTCCAAAAAGCAGAATTCATTTATCATAAATCCAATTATGTTTCCAAGAAGAGGGCTCTCCTTCATTCACCCTGTATTCTTGTGAGAAAATTTGATCAATTGTGTTGACAGACCAGCTGAACAAATCCATAGCTTACAATTCATAAGATATGCAAAAAGGGGCTCTGAAAAAGGCTCACAAAAACAAAGAGCAAAGTGCAAAAGCAGGAGGGGAGGCAGGAGAGGGGAAAAGTATGTCTATCTTTGTCGAGAGAGGATCTCACACATTGTATAGCTACTTCAACTATCCTTCTATGAATTAAGAAAGCTTCTCAGATGAGAAGTGAAATGTCTTCAACTTTAGAATTAGTCCCATTTTTTGTTTTAAATCTTTTAATGATTTTCTGGCAGAAACATTATGATATTCCTACTGAAAGGGCCCTAGCTGAACATGAGCTTCTACAGCTTTCTTTTGATATGGTCATTTCGGCAAACAACCAGAGATAGGTGTAAATAATGATGCCATCTGAAATGTTGGGGTTTAGAAATCAAAGTTTGCATGAACAACCAAGTCATTTTTGAGAGTGGACTTTTAGCACAGCAGCCATCTGAGCTTCTCCTCTGTTACCCACCCACACCCCCACTGAAACAGTGTCAACTCGCCCACGGCTCAAATTAAATAAACCAAAAATCAGCTCTAAAAATATAAACCATAAAAATCTGATTAAAATAAACACAGTTACTTTACCAGAGCAAAATCATAAAATCATTAAATGTAGATTATTGAACATCAGATCTCTTTCCTCTAAATCCCTGTTAGTTAATGAACTGATAACTGATAATCATATTGATTTATTCTGTCTGACAGAAACTTGGCTACAACAGGAAGGTTTTGTTAGTATAAATGAATCCACTCCTGTTAATTATTTAAATTTTCATGTTCCTAGAACAACTGGCCGAGGTGGAGGAGTAGCTTCTATTTTTCAGTCAGGATTATTGATTAATACCAAACCAGTTATTAGTTATGATTCTTTTGAATCACTGTCCCTCAGTCTTTCTCATCCAAAATGGAAATCAGAAAAGCCACTTTTACTAGTTGTTATATATCGTCCACCAGGCGCTTACTCTGTTTTTGTCTGAATTCTCAGAATTCTTAACTGACTTACTACTAAATACTGATAAAATCATCATAATGGGTGATTTCAATATTCATGTGGATGTTGAGAGTGATAGTTTAAGCATAGCCTTTAATAATTTAATAGACTCATTTGGTTTTACCCAAAATGTCCGCACATCTACTCATTCTTATCATCACACTCTTGATTTAGTTCTGACCTATGGTATAGAGATTAAGGACTTGGCAATAGTTCCTCAGAGTCCTATTCTGTCCGACCATTTTTTAATAACCTTTGAGTTTACATTAAATGACTACACATTCACTGAGAGTAAATTTCATCTCAGCAGGTGCTTATCAGAAAATGCTGTAACCAAATTTGAACAATCTCTTCCATCAAAGTTTTCCTCTGTCTTGCAGAGTAATGCATCAGAGAACAGAGACTTAGATCATCTAGTTGATCATCTTACAACTTCAATGCAAACTTCACTTGATAAAATGACTCCACTGAAAAAGAAAGTAATCAATCAGAGGAAACTGGCTCCTTGGTTCAATTCTGAGTTACGTACTTTAAAGCAGGCATCTAGAAACCAGGAGAGAAAATGGCGCTCTACTAATGTTGAAGAATTTTATTTAACTTGGAAAGATAGTCTGTTAACATATAAAAAAGTGCTCCGTAAAGCTAGAACTTTATATTACTCATCTTTAATAGAGGAGAATAAAAATAACCTTAGGTTTCTGTTCAGTACTATTGCTAGACTAATTAAAAGTCCCATTTCTGTTGAACCATGTATCCCTACAACTATAAGTAGAGATGAATTCATGAGATTCTTTATAAATAACATTATTTCAATTAGAGAGTAAATTCAAACCCTCCTTCCTTCTACTATCTCTAGTCCCCTTTCAAATGAGGCAACTTTTCACTAGAGCCTGATTTATGTTTGGACAGTTTTTGTCCTGTTGAGCTCTCTGAATTGTCAAAAATAATAACCTCATCTAAACCATCCACATGCCTGCTAGATCCCATCCCAACCAGACTGTTTAAAGAGGTATTTCCACTAATTAATGTCCACATTTTGGATCTACTTAATTTGTCTTTAATGGACGGTTATGTACCACAGCACTTTAAGGTTGCTGTAATTAAACCTTTACTTAAGAAGTCTGACCTTGATTCAGAAATCCTGGCCAACTATAGACCTATATCTAATCTAACTTTCATCTCAAAAATTCTAGAGAAAATAGTTACAGGTCAGCTGCGTGAACATCTACAAAGAAATAATCAGTTTGAAGAGTTTCAGTCAGTGTTTAGAGCTTATCATAGCACAGAAACAGCACTAGTAAAAGTCACTAATGATATTCTCATGGCCTCAGACAATGGACTTGTGTCTATACTGGTCCTGTTAGACCTCAGTGCTGCATTTGATACAGTTGATCACAATATTTTACTACAGAGGCTTGAATATGATGTTGGAATTACAGGAACTGCTCTAAAATGGTTTAAGTCATATCTATCTGATAGATTCCAGTTTGTAAATGTAAATAATAAATCTTCTTCATACACCAAAGTTAGTCATGGAGTTCCTCAGGGCTCAGTGCTTGGGCCAATACTATTTAATTTATGCTTCCATTAGGTAAAGTTATTAAACAGCATGGGATAAATTTTCATTGTTATGCTGATGACACACAATTATATTTGTCCATAAAACCCAATCAATCAGCTACTTAGACTACAAGCATCTCTTAAAGACATAAAAACCTAGATGACCCTTAATTTTCTCCTTTTGAACACAGACAAGACTGAGGTTTTGGTTTTTGGACCTGAGCACATTAGGAATGAATTTTTCAGTCTTTCTCCCTCGTTAGATGGCATTAATCTGTCCTCCAGCTCTAATGTTAAAAATCTTGGTGTTACTTTTGATCAGGACATGTCTTTTATCCCCCACATTAAAAACGTTACTAGAACTGCCTTCTTCCTCCTGCGTAATATCACTAAAATTAGAAACATCTTATCTAAAAATGATGCAGAAAAACTGGTCCATGCATTTGTCACGTCTAGACTGGACTATTGCAATGGTTTATTATCTGGGTGTCCAAATACTTCTTTAAGACGTCTTCAGTTGATCCAAAATGCTGCTGCCAGAGTCTTAACTGTAGTTAGTAGGAGAGATCATCTCTCTCCAGTTTTAGTTTCTCTCCATTGGCTCCCTGTCAAATCCAGAATAGAATTCAAAATCTTACTTCTAACCTACAAAGCTCTCAACAACCTAGCTCCATCTTATATTACAGATCTTATTGTTCCATATCTTCTTATCAGAGCACTTCACTCTCAAACTGCAGGTTTACTTGTGGTTCCTAGAATTTACAAAAACAGAATGGGGGGCAGATCTTTCATTTATCAGGATCCTCTCTTGTGGAACCAACTTCCAATCTCTGTCCGTGAGGCTGACACATTATCCAGTTTTAAAACTAGGCTTAAGACTCTCCTTTTTGCTAAATCCTATAGTTAGGGTCAGCTTGGGTTTCCTGAGCTGTCCCTTAGTTATGCTGCTATAGGCTTAGACTGCTGGAGGACAAACTGACCACAATTTTCACTCTGCTACTGTCTTTACTTACTCTGCTCAACCTGTTTTGTATTTGTAATTATTTTTTCTATCCTTAACATGTGTTTTTTTGTCTTTCAGATACACCTGGACCTATATGTGGACCTACGATTCTGAGTTTGTCTGTCTCTCCTTTCTGTCCTCTCAAACCAGCCGGTCAAAGCAGATGGCCGCTTGTCCTAAGCCTGGTTCTGCTGGAGGTTTCTTCCTTTTAAAAGGGAGTTTTTTTCTTTCCACTGTTGCCACTGTGCTTGCTCAGGATGGGAGACTGCAACAAAGCCAAGATTCAACTTGTCTGCTGGATTCCTCAGATAGAGAACTTTATTATTTGCTTTTATGTATGTGAATGTTCCTGTAAAGTGCCCTGAGACAACTTTGTTGTGATTTGGCGCTATATAAATAAATTGAATTGAATTGAATTGAATAGTTATCCCATCAAACCTTTTGGCTAATTAACTTCCTCCAAACAGAGGTCATTAAAAATTGTATTTACAACTAGTAATAAATTTAAATTATTTATAATATTTCACAGAACTCTATTTGAGCATCCCACATTTTTCAGTCAGGTCATCTGGACAGTTTCTTTTTTTGTGCTGAAGCCTGTCGCCTTCGGTCCGGAAGGCTTCATCAGTCAAGGAAACGCACAACAAAACAGATTCTTCCCCCAACAGCTTACTCCAAAGTGGAACAAACCAGTTTTGCTTGTGATAAGATGGTCTCTTTGGTACGCCCCCTCCTCCATCTTCTCTAATCACAAGCAGAACTGGTTTGTTCCACTTTGGAGTAAACTGTTGGGGGAAGAATCAGTTTTGTTGTGCGTTTTCTTGACTGATGAAGCCTTCCGGACCAAAGGCAAAACGTTTCATGTCAAAAAAAGAAACTGTACAGAAGACCTGACTGAAAGATGTTGGATTGTAAAGACCTGACTGAAAAATGTTGGATTGTATACCTGGATTATTGAGCATGGACTTTGTTGTTCTATTTGAGCACATTTGAACTATTGTTCTTGGCTAAGCGAATAGGCTGGAGCTTCATCCATCCATCCATCCATTATCTTTACCCGCTTATTCCATTTTGGGTCACGGGGTTCGCTGGTGCCCATGTCCAGCAATCACTGTGCGAGGGGCGGGTACACCCTGGACAGGTCGCAAGTCCATCACAGGGCCACATAGAGACAAATGAGACAAACAACCATTCACTCTCTCACTCTCACCTAGGGACAATTTAGAGTTACCAATCAGCCTAACATGCATGTTTTTGGTCTGTGGGAGGAAACCGGAGCACCCGGAGAAAACCCACGCATGCAGAGAGAGAACATGCAAACTCCACCCAGAAAGGCCCCTGGACCGGGGTTTGAACCAAGGACCTGCTCGCTGAGAGGCAGCAGCTGCAGTTGCGCCACCGTGCTGCCCCTGGAGCTTCATAGCGAAAAGAAATCTGTCATATTCTGATGTGGATCCGACCCAATGGTGCAGGCAGCACAATGACTCAGAGGTAAAAAAAGTAATAATTTAATCAAAAACACAAAACAGCTGGCAGGGCAGCAAACTTACATTACTCAGGGATCACTAGAACTCAGGAGACAGAGGTGACAGTAGACAATGCCAGGACAACAAATAACACAGAGACACACTTAAATACAGACACTTACAAGACCCCAAAACAAAACACCTGCAGGCTCACAGGTGTGGGAAATAAGGGTAATCATACAAACGGAAACAGGACTGACACACCATCCTGACATAATTCAGATTAGTAGCTGAATCTTCAAAGACAATGAAAATATGAGGTTTAGGTTTATGTCATATGCAAATCAACTAAGGTCAACAATGCAATGAAATGCTCAAGACAAGAAGAACTCAACTGGCCAAAACAGAAATACCAAAGCATGTAACAGAAAAACAAAAACAAGGTGCCAAAAGTGAAAAATAAATAAATCCACAGCAGCATGGTCCTATTAGCAGAGTGGTTCTGTTAACAGGCAGTGAAGTTCTCTTAGCAGCATGATACTGTTAGCAGCATGGTACTGTTAGCAGCATGATACTGTTAGCAGCATGGTACTGTTAGCAGCATGATACTGTTAGCAGCACGATACTGTTAGCAGCACGGTACTGTTAGCAGCACGGTACTGTTAGCAGC
>NC_056507.1:36554983-36560551 GCF_014905685.2 Nematolebias whitei
TGTTAGCAGCACGGTACTGTTAGCAGCACGGTACTGTTAGCAGCACGATACTGTTAGCAGCACGGCACTGTTAGCAGCACGATACTGTTAGCAGCACGGTACTGTTAGCAGCACGGTACTGTTAGCAGCACGATACTGTTAGCAGCACGGTACTGTTAGCAGCACGGTACTGTTAGCAGCACGATACTGTTAGCAGCATGATACTGTTAGCAGCACGGTACTGTTAGCAGTGAGTTTCTCTTAGCAGCATGATACTGTTAGCAGTGAGTTTCTCTTAGCAGCATGGTACTGTTAGCAGTGAGGTTCTGTTAGCAGCATGATACTGTTAGCAGTGAGGTTCTGTTAGCAGCACAACCCCGTTAGTAGCATGATGATAATAATGACCACGGCAACACCGATGACTGCCATATGGTACCGGGTCCAGCAGTCAGAAAACATCCAATATTTCCCCGTGGAACCGAACTGTTCCATAGAGTTTGGTCCATGCAGGCGGAGGATCATGCAGACGGCCGCCATGACAGACCGGAGCCTGAGGCGGGAAGGGGGCCAGGAACTGAATCACGATAGCACGATGGTAAGCCAGCGGAACGCAAAACTCCAGAAGTGTGTCACGGTCATACCCGTAGCGTGGGTGTACAGTGTAGGAGCAAAATAAGTTAAAACAAAAACAACGGGAACAAAAAAACAGTGAGCCGAAGCGGAGTTCCCGTCAAATATTAGCAGGGTTGTCTTCAGAATGTTTTCAAAACTGTGGCCAAAGGAAGACCAATGGTAATCCTGGGATGGCACACCAAAACCAAATGCAAAAATGGAATTTTAGGACTTTTATTACATTGTTCTCAAATATAATGTTTTGGAAAAATACAGCAATAATTGCAGAATATGAAAACATAATTCAGTTTCCTGTCTTCCATTTGAGGATACTGAGAACAGGACAGTCACTGTCATGTCCACTTCTCTCTTCAATTCATATTCATAAAAAACAACATCCATATTAGACTGTCAAGTCATTTGGATGCTAGAGGGAGGAGCAGCAAAATGAAAGGGGGGACCATTGCCCCCATGGCCCCCTCTTAATGGCACCCTGTATGTTAAAAATTTACATATTAAAAGCATTTATAATAAACAGAACTGGCACACAGTCATCTTTAATTTCAAAATTAAAAGGAAAGGCATCTTAAATAGAGATGCATCTCATCTTTCCCTTTCCTCTTTTGTTAGTTTCTCTTTCTACACAATCACTATGTGTGTCTTGATTTGCAGGAGAGTTTAGGAGGCACTCTTTCTATTATTTGCCCTTTTCATTTTGCATCCTATTCCAACTACACTCTAAAAATGAGTAAATGAATTTTGCTTACATTCGTGAGCCAGTTTATGTGATGCTGCTATAAGATTATAAAAATGCACACGCTGCCTTCATGGTGTACAAACTGCACCTTACTGTACCCTCTTCCACACTCTACAAACCATATTATGCTTTACTGTCTCCTCTGCTACAGGAAAAAAATAAAAAAAATAACATAATTTGCTGTTGTGACGCTGTTGTCGCTGCTGGCAGCTTACCTTGCACTGGCACAAGGTGCACTCTGTGCCGTGTTTAATCCAAGAGGAGCCACTGAAGCGTGAGATGTTGTGCTCGTCTGTGCATGTCTTGGTGATATCGTTGCGGATGGTGTCAGCTTGGCAGGGGTCAGTGACACAGCGAGGACAGCACTCGCCCTCAGGCACCACCGTGAACTCACAGTCCACGGGCGGGCAGGGCAGAGGCCAGCAGTCCACCTGCCCCTGCTGAGAGGGAGAGAGGTCAGGGGAAGGAGAGATTTAGATGACTTAGACAGAGAAGAAAAATAGGCTACGCAAACGTACTATAGCAATTTTATTCATTTATTTTTTACATCTAAACATGTTAATAATGAAAACACATATTTCTCTTGACACTGTGTATTAGCATGCCGGAAGGATCGTCTCTGCTTGATGAGAGGAGGCAAAAAAGTTGTTAAGGTACCTAGAAAATATAGATGAGCCGTGCAGTCTTCCACCAAAGTCAGCAGTTTCTGCAGAGCAGAGAAGTAAATGCTGCAGCTTTCTAATTGTCTTATTGTTACTCCCATATTAATCTCGCAGCTAAACTTTCAGCCACCAAAGCCTTATTGGATTTTTCCTGCTGCCCATTTTTTTTTGTCTTGCCTCAGAAAATGGATCATTTATTCGGACTTTCTTTGCCAATTCTGCCCTTTAAAGATCCTGCACATCCTGCATAGGTCCCACTGACCCACTTCTGCTTCTGTCACTGACACATTCTGCAGTCATTTACTGGCAAAATGTATGACTTTGTGGGTTTTCTAAGCCCAACAGAGGATACAAGAAGCTAATGCACACGTGAAGTTTGAAGTTCGGTCATAAGTGTCCCACTGGGGATATTTAATATTGCCAAAAATTGTCTGGCTCTGCGTTTCAGAAGAGTTGTTGTAAATTTGGCAGGTTGTAAAGTACACTGACTCCCACAGCGCTAATGTCCACGCCTTGTTTCTGTGTACTGAGTAAACACCCCCCACCCACAGAGTGGCATCATTTACCCACAGGCAGGTATCCGCTCCTCGAACACTCATGTCTGTCTATGTAAAAATGACAACGTAAAAAGAGATTTAAAATGAAATGTGCATGATGTAAAATCGTATTATTTTCCAAAGCTAAGCTAAAGCTGCCTTTGATTTGCCTGCAACACAATAAAGACTGGGCTGTTGTTTTAATCTGTCTTTTCATTCAGCGTTCTCTGCAGCTCGTAGCTTTTTAATCTCTTTGCTCTTACGCAGAACGCTGGTCACTTTGTGAAAGACTGAATTCCTGTTCAAATGCCTCCAGGAGATTAAAACTGGTGACATTTATCTTTGCCTGGAAATTAGCCTCAAACAATCACAATCACCTCCCCGCCTTTTTTTTTTTTTTAGTTTCATGTGCTTCGACCTTAAGTACAATTTACACGCATGGTAATGGAAATGAGTGTTCCCTTGATATTCTGGCAAATTAACAGGATCAAACCTGCATGTGCACAGCCTCCAAAAGGCCACCTTCTTGATTTACAGCAGAGAAAGATTGCCATCTTGGTCCTTCCTACGTTTTACCCATCTGCCTGCTGTCACTGTATAGTTTAGATCCCCTGCAGAGCTTTGGACAGTGTTGCTCTGCGTAGTATGGAACCATTCAAGGTTCATTTCACATCTCTGTCACGCTGCTGGAGCAGCGGTGTGAAGATCCCAAGAGCTGCCTGCTCCTTCAGGAGCCACATTCTACTCTGAGTGCTGGTGGCCGTGTACATCTGGGGATCTTTAATTGAACATCTTTAGTGTCTCTCTCTCTCTCTCGTGTGTGCGTGCTTGGATTTCTGTGTGTGGCATGTGAGGCGACATTTCCAAGCATGTGCACCCCATGTACATGCTCAGGTTTACACTGTACGGGAGCGCTGTTGTTGTGACGGGTGAGTCAGCTTCCTCAAAAGTGTTTGTGTCAACACGTATAAGTGCCTGCAGTGAGCACGGCGGCGGCGAGAGCGATCTCATTTTCAGCTGGCTGCCCTTCCCCGCTGCCTCTCAGCTGAGCTGTGATTTTCAAGCTCGCCTATAATGGCGCACTGTAAGAAATCCAAGGAGCAGCCCCAAGGTCCAGGCAGCAGGACATTATTACAATGGCGGGAGATGACTTTGGAAGGGGAGGGTGGAGAAGGGGGAGATTGCTGCTGGTGCTCAGAGCGTAAATCTGTCAGAGTGGAATCACAGTATCTAGGCTACAAGGATGGCAGATATTTAAAAGCATCAGAGAGTGGATGAAAAGAGGGAAACAGAGTGCAGAGTACTTGTCTGTGACTTTTGAGGACACTTTGTGAGTAAACAAACAGGAAGTCACACTGGTGTGGGTGTGTGCCACAGCTCGCAAAAAGTGTGAGAGAGACAAGAGAAATGGAGCGGGATGTAAAGTGAGTCATTTGCATTTCATCCACATTTGGTTATGAGGTAAACCTGGCAACACAGGCGGAAAGATTTACTGACTGTCAGATTTATGGGGAAACACTTGCAAAATGTTTCGCTGTTGCTTGAACAACAGGACGGTGTGTAAACCTTGGAAAAGGTCAGCACAGCAGAAGGCGTGTACGCTCAAGTAAATAGTGGAGGCGTCTCACAGAGGAAGATTCATGAGGAGAACGTAACGTTATTGTGTTTGGCATAGAGGAGGGGGCTGCAGTCCCAGTAGAGGACGTATGAGAAACCTGAACGCAGCAACAGTCAACACAAGTATCACCCCTGCACTAAACTCACTGCTGCACCCTTTAGCTGTGGATACACACACATCCTCTTGTTCTCTCAACCTCGGAGGAACCTTTAAAAAAAGTGTAATTCTATCACAGTGAAGACTGTTCCATGAACTTTTTACAAATCAAAGTTATCACTCACTCTCGTTCTCTTTGTTGCACCAGAGGAAAAAAACTCTTTTGTCCTCACTGCAAACTTGCCATTCACCTCCTAATCACTGCCGCTCTTACCATTAAATATTTCTCCTTGACTCTTTTTTTTATTTTGCACTGCACATCTCTTCTTGATCAGCATTTCCATGGAGACCGGTGTATTTTGTTACATTTCTTGCGTGGGCGCTGCAGCGCAGCTATAAATGCTTATGATGTTGTCACTATCACTCTAAGTGGCTTCAGAGAAAAGCCACAAATTCCTGTGTTGTAAAATTGCATTAACAAGCTAGTGAAGGGTATTTGTTGGTGTTGTTTGAACCCACCAGACACTGGCACTGCTGGCAGTTCTCCACCCATGTGTCACCGCTGCCGTAGGTGAGCAGGCCGTTCTGGTGCAGGCACTGGCTGCTCAGGCGGGGGTCGCACTCAGGGCAACAGAACAGGTCAGCATTGGGGTTGTCGCAGTCGCACACCATCCTGCGGCACATCACTTGGCCAGCCTGGGCACAGAGAACAATGCAACATTCACATGCACAGAACAAAGCCATGCACGTGATAGAGTCATTAAACATGTATGTTCATAATAAATAATAAAATAAAGGTTCAGAAGCCCATCCCCTTTAAAGCTGCAAGGTTAAGATGTTTTAGGTCAAACTGTTGGCAGCTCACATCTGACTGAAATTATTTTAATAAAGGCTGATGCAAAACATTGTTTTTACTTCCTGTTCCTGACTTCAACTATCCTGTGGTCTTTATGTTGCTCTCCAACCATCTATAGGTCATACCTCAGTCAAGTCTCTGTTTTTATATAATCACTGTCAATTAAATGTCAGAAAATAATAGCCCACCCACATTTCTGATGTTGTCAGTACTGGGGCTTGAACTGGCGATCTTCTGATCACAGGCCCACCTTCTCTAACCTCTGCGCCACAACTCCCCACTCCCCAAAAACTTTGTTGCAAACATCTCAAATCCTTCTTAATTTTCTTGTGGGCATCTCAGTCCCTACTTATTTTGATGCAGACATCTCAAACCCTTCATAATTTTGTTGGAGAAATCTAAATCCCTACTTATTTTGTTGCAGACACCTCAAACCCTTCTTAACTTTGTTG
>NC_056507.1:36560951-36563465 GCF_014905685.2 Nematolebias whitei
ATATACTATATATATATACATATATATACATATATATATATATACCATATATACACACATATATATATATATATATATATATTTATAACATATATATACACACATATATATATATATATAAATATATATGTATATATATGTATATATGGTGTTTTAAACCCTTCCTACACTCTTGCAACATTCTAAACAATGTATCTAAACTCTAAACACTCTAAAAAAGCACAGAATTTCATGATTTCAGCTCTCTGGCTGCTCTCTGCCACCTGCCAGTGCTCTCGGCCATGCCCACTTCACTGCACAGCAGAGATCAGCTGATCAGCTGCAGGAGGAAGCTTCTACTGCAGCTGTGGGCTGCACACAGGTGCTAAATAATTTTAAACAATTTAGTTTAAATAAAAATTCCATATTGATCGTGCGGCTCATCCATTAATCAGCCAATTGTGTGTCATGTCCAATCTTATTTTGAAAAACTGCGATAGAGTGAGTCCGCGAATAACAAACCGCAAAGTAGCGAGGGACTACTGTATTACGGTTACAAAAATCAATTGACAGCATTCTGAGCCTTCTGTGTTTCTAATCAACTTGATCAATGAACTACTTCCATGTGGGATGGTTTCTGTCTCAGTATATTGTGGTAGTTATCTCCAGTCTGTGGTGTTTGACCTTGATTTCCCCCATCGGTTAGTTGTGCTTCTTCATCTAATACCCAGCTGTGTCCACCCACCTCCGAAACAATAACATGTTTACTCCTCTGCTCCTCAAACAGCTCAATACAATTAATTTTGACAGACAGCTCCTCAATCTCTTAAATCAATTATTATGACTCATTTAATTAGGGCCCATTTCTGCCCTGCTCCTTTGTAATCAAATGAATAATTCACTGCTCGATCATTTGCCACCGACACTAATCCACTTAAATCACCTTCCACTACTGCCAGACACTTGGTATTAAATTGAGTATAATGTTGAAATGCAAAGTACAACTGTGTATGACCGAATAATCATTAAACAAAATGTATTCAGGGTGACAGAATGAGTTTTCTGCACCAGATGTTTGAGGGTGCTTTGCCACCTGGGCATCAAATAGTGATGAAACCAATAAAATTAGAAGTCTTGTTCAAAAATAGCAACATATGATGTCACTCTTGCATCGCTGTCATGTCCTGTCAATCTCTTTCATTTTCAAAGGATCAAATTTGGTTCATTACATTAGCATAATTATTTTAAAAGACTTATTTTTATCACTTTGTTAAAATTCTTTTTAAAACACCAAAACCTGAAAGCGACAGATATCAACCAAGGAAAGGAGTTTCCTCTATGACACCTTTTCACCCCCTCACCCATCTTTAGTTATCTCATCGTGAGTCTTTCTGCATTAAACGTTTCCTTTAACAAGTTAAACACCCTTTTAAATTGAAACCAAATATATTATGTATAAAACAAGTAGAAAAAAGTCACACACTAATATTTAGTTTTACAGTTTTCAGTTTATTGGTCCATCTTCAGCCCAGCCATCCACTACTGCAGGTCGATCTGGGTCATGACTGAAAGAATAAGATAAATGGATGCAAGTGTGTGAAATGTGGGTTCGTTTGGGTGACGTCTGGGCGTAGCCCTAATCAAGAATCTCCCCCGGAGGCGACAGTTGTCAACAAATCACAAATAAATAAATAATTAAATTAATTAATTAATTATCTAAAAATCATCAGTCATCACTTATCAACTACAGTGCCCATAAAAAGTGTTCAGTTCTCTTGGATTCACCCCCTTTGAGTATTTACCACCTTTCATAAATTGGTCATGGTCAATATAAATTCACATTTTTGACAAAAAACAACAACTTTAATAACAGTGAAATTAGATTGCGATAAATGCGTAATGTGAAATAAAGTGATTGCATGAACATTCACCTCTTTCAAAGTGCCTGTCCTAATTCAACTCAGAGAAAAGTACAAGTCAGGGGATGGATACATAGGATTTCCAAGGTCCTAAACATCACCAGGTTTGCTAATCCATCATCAAGAATTCAAAGGGAAATGGGACCTGTGTAAACCTGCCAAGAATAGGCCGTCCTCACAAAGTGATAAACCATCTACGAAGGAGAATAGTGCCGCCAAGACACATGTGATCACTCTGAAGTAGAAACAAACAGCAACTGAGAAGGGAGAGACTGTGTATACAGAAACTGTGGCCGGGAGTAACAAGCCAAACTAACCCTAGACCAGATTAAACCTGAGTATAGTTTGACTCAGGCTAAAATAAATTCCTTTATTGGGGAATAAAGTGTTCTAGGCCAAACTGTACCTGGGGTTGTAAAATAGGCCAGACTATACGCCTCAAGGCCAGAATGAATGAATGAACTAACCAACCAAACCACTCACCCATCCATCTCTCTCGCTCTCTCTATATCCATCCATCCATCCATCCATCCATCCATCCATCCATCCATCCATCCATCTATCCATCCCTCTCTCTCTCTCTCTCTCTCTCTCTCTCTCTCTCTCTCTCTCTCTC
>NC_056507.1:36563475-36646231 GCF_014905685.2 Nematolebias whitei
CTCTCTCTCTCTCTCTCTCTCTCTCTCTCTCTCTCTCTCTCTCTCTCTCTCTCTCTCCATACACACACACACAAACATATATATATATATACATATACACATATATGTCCTCAGGTTAGAGCTTTTAGAGTTTAGAGTTTTATGATTTAAGTCAGCTGTGATGGACTTGCGACCCGTCCAGGGTGTACCCCGCCCCTCGCACAGTGATTGCTGGACATGGGCGACCCCCGTGACCCAAAATGGAATAAGCGGGTAAAGATAATGGATGGATGGACTATCAGAGAGAGACGAATAAGTATCAAGGATGAAATAATAGTGTTTCAATAAACAAAGAGCAGAGAGTTCCCCTCTGATGCCACTTCCTGTTTTACTTTAACCATGCCATATTCAAAAGAAAATATGCCAGTTATGTGTCAAAATGGGTAAAATTATGAGTATGTCAGGTTTATTAAATATTAAGATGTTTTCTTCTACTTTTTTGGATTATTAGGATATGCATGTCATGCCGTCATCACTACAAAAAATCTTATTTATGTAAGAAAATAAAGATAACCTGGCCATTTACAAAGTTTTGTTGGAAAAAAGTCTATTTTGGAAATGTTCTATCCAGTAAACAGTATAGGCTACAAGACGACCATTTCAACCAGTTTAATAGATTAACAGCTTAACAATTTGTCTTTTTGAATAAACAAATCATCATTTTTATTTCAGTGCAAATGAATACCATTACAGAAATAAATTTTCTCTGACTCAGAAGAGAGGCTGATTAAGTGGTGAGCCCTCCACAGATGCAGCAAGTTTTGGTGGGACCTTTCTGTCAGCGGCGGTGGAGATACTGACCTCACTGTTGGTCATCACATCCAGCTACCTCCCACGCTACATGACTCAGTGAGGCTGGGGGTGTTCTGTCTCTGGCACCAGACTCCTGTCTCAGCTTCAGTCTATGATAATAATCACTATTATCATGTTATTGGGCCTAACACATGTCAGCAACAGGTGTATGCTTTGAAAATGTTATTAATATATATTTAAAAACCTGCTAAGGTGACACCATGAAACTTCCTATTTTCTCATTTTCTGTTAGTTATTGATCTCACGGGGGATATAGTGTGTCATTGTAGGAAACCCAGCCTGTTCACAGCAGCAGCTTACAGCGAAGTCCCAGGAGAACTTTCTGTGTCCCAAATCCTGACTATAAAGTGGCTCTGGAGACAATGGCGCTAGAGTCACAGAACAAAATTATTATCATTATGAAACTCATTTGCAACATATTAGGAAGAATAAATTACTGACTTGGTGACATGAATTGTTTGGTAAATATAAACTGGTTAAAACATGCTTAGAGTACAGAAAACGGTACAATTTGACCTGTAAAAGTTGTAAATGTCTTGTTTTCACTGTAAACTGGAAGTTTTGTTGCTTAATGGGCTATAAGGAAGGGAAGTCTCTTTATACATGTGGGCGGCCGTGGTGCAGTGGTAGTGGCAGCCGACCTCTGATCGGAAGGTTGGAGGTTCGAATCCCGACTTCCCACACCATGTGCCGTTGTGTCCCTGGGCAAGACACTTAACCCCGAGTTGCTCCCGGTGGGACTGGATGGCGCCTTGCATGGCAGCCTACCGCCACCGGTGTATGAATGTGCGTGTGAATGGGTGGATGGCTGGTACTGTAAAGCGCCTTGGGGCCCCTCATAGGGGGCTGGAAGGCGCTATAGAAGTAAGCTCCATTTACCATTTACCATTTACATCTTTCGAATCAAGAATTCTTATGGATTTGGTTAGCTGGTCCCTCAACGCAATCTATACATTTTTTTCCACCAGACGACGGGGGTGCTGGAGAGCCCTCATGCCCTGAACAGACCCACGCAGATGGGTATGCCATTGATTCCTGGAATGAGTGGAAGAAGGTGTGCCTATCTGTTCTGTCCGTGAAGGATGTAGAAGATGTGTACATTATTTGATTTATGATGACAGGGTTTCTGTTTTTTGGAACCGGTGGATAAATTGGATATTGACAAATTAGGAAAACGTCAGCAGCAGTTTCGGCCATGGTAAAGCTGCTAGCCTTATGTGAAGGACTAATCCGTGCTTTGAGCGCTCAGACTCATGCTTACCGAGCTCAACCGCAAGCTGGATGTGATTTCTGAGAATCGTAGGCCACTTGTGGCTCCTGGACCTCACCTGCATGAAGGATTCCATCTTGGAGAATGCTAAATCGAACATGGAGCGGGTGGAATGTCCACAAATCTGGCTGTTTGGATTCACCATTGAGTGTACCAGCAGAACTGAAGGCAGACAGAAGACAGAGTCTGACGGCCCAAACAAATGTTGTTTATCTGAATTTGGCCTCCCCGCTTGGCCTTGGACAGACCAACTGATCTCAAATTAATCCTGGAGGATACATAAACTAGAAGCTTCTGCCTGACACCCCCCTCCCCTCCCGAGGACATCTGTGGTCTTATCAGAACCATGATGCTGATAGACACTGTACCATAAATGGACTGTACTTATATAGCGCCTTTCTATCTTATTTCAAGATACTCAAAGCGCTTTATCCTACAATCTGTGCCTCATTTACCCATTCATACAGCACTCTACTAGATCTCTACAAAGCTAATTGAACAAATCATTCTAAAGAGACTAATCAGAGCTTTATCACATTCATACACCGATGGGACACACATCAGAGACTATGAGGGGTTCAGTGTCTTGCCCAGGGACACTTCAACATGTGACTGCTGGTGGATTCGAACCCCCAACTCTCGCATTGGAGGACGACTGCTCTAACCACTCAGCCACAGCCGCCCATCTTATCAGAACTTTGGAACTTTCTGGAGTGTTTATGGACAGCTCACTGGCTTTGCATAAATGTATTATGATGCCATTGTATGTTGCAGCTTTATGTTGCCAAGTCTATTTTTTGCATCTTTTACACTGTTTCCCGGCTAGGACACGATGTGAGACATGATTTTTATTGGCTTCATCCTCATGTTCTTTTTTCTCATCTGCCTGTATGTTGTATGTAACAGGTCTTCCTTGCACATGAGTCTTCGAGGCTCAATGGGAACTAACCTGTATAAATAAAGGTCTAGTAACAATAAAAATGTTTGAGATTGTCATCATTGTATGTTCCCATACAATGGCAAAATTAGTTCTCTGCATTTAACCCATCATACCATCACATCATCAACCCATCACAGACTTTCTAATGTTAAACATAATCATCATAAATGATCAAACTAGTCCATTTGCTTACATGATTGTGGTGTTTCGTAGACAATGACTTTAATTAAAGCAATTTGTTGGAGACTTCAGTAATGAGACAGTGATTTGTAACAACTTGATGCTGGCAACTAACAGAATCCAGAATGTCTGTGGGATGATCCACACATTTTGATTTTCATGCTTCTCCCTCCTCGAATATATCAAGTTACTGGTGCTTTTTCTTAAGATTTTTTTTCAGTTTGTGTAAGGATGACTGTTCTCCAGTCAGTGGTTACAATTGTTCAAATGGATTCTGACATCACACAAGCCTAAATAATAAACAATAGAATCAACTTAGGTTTCAACTTTCAAACTGCACTTGAATCATTACAAACTAGTTCTACTTTTAAGTTCTCTTGTTGAAATTTGTTATAATTTATGCCATCCATCCTATCTTCAATTTTAACTTGTTGTTCAGTCTCGGCTGATGGAGTCAAATCATGATGCTAATGCCACCGTGCTTCATTGTGAGGATGTTCTTCTAAAAATAAATTGTCGTTGTCCTAAACAGCCAAAAAGTTCAGGTTGTTATTTGATCACACCAGCTAGTTTTCCTAATGTCTGGTGTGGTCCACCTGCTCTCAGCAGGTCTGTTGTTGCACTGTGTTCTTTACATTTTCTAATAATACATTTATTGATGTTTCATAAGATGTTGATTTGAATTCCAGGGTGTTCGGTAACAGAATAAAAATAAAATAGGGGGGTTGGAAGTTGCTGGGTAATGTGCAACCTGCTGAGGAGATTAAACGAGGGCTGATATTTTCATTGTTGTGAATAATTATTGTTATTTGTCCTTCTGATCATATAAAGTAATGAAATTCCCATGATCAAGTTTTAAACAGCAACCTAAGAGAAACACTTAGCTTTTACTGTCACATTAAGGTATTTTTATCATCATATCTCTGGCCATCTGGATGAAACTTATTTTTGCTTCTAACTAATTTAGTCCCCACCAACCCTGAGAAAAATACTGCTTTTTTCAGCAACTAAATGCCCCAACAAATACCAGAGGGAATGGAAAAGTTAGCTGTTAATTTTGTGGGTTTGTTACTGCAAACATTTCACCCACTGGTGATATAAATTATTTATCTGTGCAGCGTTGTGAGCACACAGTTCCACTGTCTTTTCAATTATTTACTATGACTAAGTGCAAACTACAGTCAACTTTTCTGCTTTGTAAAGAGGCAGTGGATTAAGTATAATTTGCAACAAAAAATAATTTTTTTCATCGCTTTTCAAGGTCAAACATGAGCAGGTTTCATCAAAGGTATGAAATATTGGTGAGAAAGCTTTGCTGTCTAAGGAACGTAATGATATTAGCCTGGAGGTGCCACGATCTTGGTACTTTACCAGTTATTACTCATCTCATCTGATTAAAGGCAAAGTAAAGTGTTCATTAGTTTTCTCAATATGTTTTAAAATGTCAGACACTTGCTGTGGAGGAGTGGTGTGGCTCTACATCATAAGAAGGCAACTTCTGCTGCTGATTGGCCCTGTGGGGGACATCAGTCAAACAAAAGCAGCAGGTTTACACTTGTTTTATTGTTTTATGTTCAGGAACTTGGAAAATAAAGAGAAAATAAACAAAGCTGAAAAAATATTTAATTAAGATCAGCTGGATGCACAACCGGGACAAATGAGAGAAAGAATGTTTTAAAATGTTGCCATGAACACGTCTCCTTGTTTTCCATTCATATTCATCATCCCACCTGTTTCAACTCATTCAACTCCCTGAGTGATCCTCAGCTCTCTGCTCTTCATCTTGCTCCGTTTCTTACCTGGCAGGAACACACCGAGCACTTATCGCTGTCCAGCACCCAGATCTGCCCGCTGTGCTTGACCTTGTTGTCATGGATACAGTCTCCGGTGCAGTTATGCCCATGGGGGCACCGGCAGTCGTAGCCTCCCTCCAGGTTGAAGCACACTGTGTCGTTGGCACAGGTGTTCCTCCCTGTCTTGCATTCATTAATATCTGCAGGGAGCACAAGAAAAATGACGTTGGACATATGCTCAGCGCAGGTGATGCTGTCTCTATGCACAAGCTGTGAAAAATGTCCATTAGAAAAGACATTAATGCTGCTTTGCTGCAGAATGCAATGCAACAAAAACCCTGAAGCAACACACACACACACACGTTTTTAAATGTTGAGGGATACAGACTGCGTGCAACAGTATTGTAACCCAGAAACCCACTTTTGGCCCAATTCAAATTTTCCGAGGTGCAGACGGGTTATTATTTTGTTGTTTGTTTGAGAGTGCCTTTAATGTGCTTGTTTCCCTTTCGTCTCCTTCAGCTCAAGCTGACAACTCAGACGGGGTCAAACAGCGCAGCAGTGGCAGCACTATTGTTACAGGCTTTGCCTCCATGTTAGTGTTGATTGAGGGTCTCTGTTCTGACAGCGCCAACACGTCTTCCGACACGCTGAATTAGAGACAATGTTCCAAAAAATGAACAGGCTGCTGGAAAAGCAAAGCAACATTTTGGAAAAAGAAAGAACAGAATAGAAATTAAGCAATGCACAGTGACATACCTCTCAAATTAAATCCTGTATTAAAATAAACTGATAGCAGCGGACTATATATTGGATTTAACAACGTTCTTCTGTTTTACATAAATAATTAGAATCTTGACACTGTTTTGAAATGGAGACGTAAAAATACTCTTTACATTAATTAAGTTTAAAGAGAAACTTTGTAAACCAAAGACCAACATGTTCTTTTTTTCCTATGTTCACACAGTTTACGTCTAAATTAAAGTAAAAACTCAGATCTTTTGAAGATAAGTTATGTAGTAACAATCTTACCTGTTGTAGATGGTTCTTCAAATTGGAAAAAAAAAAGATTTCTAAAAGACAATTGAACATCTAGTCTGAATGAGTCCAAAATCAAAGTGGATTGTTGTTGTCTCAGAACAACAACCTTATACAGTGTAGTGGTTCATGGAAACACTATTTTATTAACTTTAATATTGGGGCCAGTTTTGCATTATGTTGTCATCCTTGTAAAAACCTTTGTGCCCGAAGATAAACCGGGTCACTGCAGCCTCTGTTGCTCCTACTTAACAAATTACTAACAAACAAATAATTTCACATGCATGATAATGTGTAATGTAGAACTGACTGATAAAATAGTGCTCAGATGAAATGTGTTAAATGTCTTTGGACTGGAGTTGTTGTAAGATGGTGACAATCCACTTCAGGTTTGGCCTCCCACAGATTAGCAGTTAGCTCGTCAGTCTCGTCAAAATTAAACCATTTTTCCACTCTGTTCACATAGCTATCTACAAAAAGTAAGATACAAAATGATTGTAACCTTTCCATGGAACCGCTCTTCAGCATTTTGAAGTGACGCTACAATCAGTAAAGTTGAACATGAGAGATACAGTAGTCCCTCATTTATTGCAGGAGGATCCGTACCCTGAAGACCCGCAATAAGTGAAAAACTGTGAAGTAGGAATAGTCGTACAAGTAGTAAGTAGTAGTTTATTTTAGTATTTTTATATACCTGTAAATGTTAAGGCATTTTAAACACTTCCCACACTCTTGCAATATTCTAAACAATGTTTCTAAACTCCAAACGCTCTAAAAGAGCACAGAACGTCATGATTTCAGCTCCAGCCACCTGCAAGTGCTCTTGGCCACGCCCCCTTCTCGCTCTGCACTGAGAACAGCTGATCAGCTGCAGCAGGAAGTTTATCCTGCAGTATGGATTGCACAAATGTGCAGCAGGTGCTAAATAATTTAAAAATGGTAAATGGACTGTACTTATATAGCGCCTTTCTATCTTATTTCAAGACACTCAAAGCTCTTTACACTACACTCTGTGCCTCATTTACCCATTCATACAGCACTCTACTAGATCTCTACAAAGCTAATTGAACGAATCATTCTAAAGAGACTAATCAGTGCTTTAGATCACATTCATACACTGATGGGACACACATCAGAGGCAATGAGGGGTTCAGTGTCTTGCCCAGGGACACTTCGACATGTGACTGCTGGTGGACTCGAACCCCCAACTCTCGCATTGGAGGACGACTGCTCTAACCACTCAGCCACAGCCGTCCCAAAATAAACAATTAATTTAAAATAAAAATCCCATGACTATCGTGTGGCTCATCCATCAATCAGCCAGATGTGTGTCATGTCTAATCTTATTTTGAAAAATCGCGATAGAGCGAGTCCGTGAGAAACGAACCGCAAAGTAGCGAGGGACTACTGTACTGGGATTACCATCAAAGTTGTGTTTTTATGTCAACAAAGTGAAGATGGTTAACTCACCCACACATGATTCCCCATTGGCCGAAAACAGGCCGTTGTCATGGTAACCGTCACGACACTCGCAGTGGTACCAGCCGGGCAGGTTGACACAAGTGGATTTACCATCACACTCGACAAAGCCGTCAGCACACTCATCGATGTCTGAAGAAGAAGAGCGACACTCAGATATCTATACAAGATGCACATCGGCTTTTAAAATATGCTTTTTACAGTGGCTGAGACACTGAGCTCCGTTGTTGCCTCACGGGCATTTTAACGTTGACTGATTCATAATTAAAACCCAACATGTGTAGTCTTTGAGAGACCAAAGGCTTCACTGATCAAACAGCCAGAGAATGACATCTGTACCAATAAAAGATAGCAGGGAATAAATAAATGTAATCTAAGAAGCTTGTTCCTACAAGGGAGAGCTCGCAGTTTGAAACGCGGTGCCACAAAGCTCTTCCACATGTACAGACATGCAGGTAAACAAATTGTTTCCAAGGTGAGTGCACTGTTTTGCGATTCGCTTTGCTCGGACGAGACTTGCTGCGACGCTGTGAGAAGACACTCAGCAAATGGCTCTGGGTGGGTGTCAATAAATGGAGCTGATGTTTATTTTCACCGAGCACCACTTAGAAAAAGACTGGCCCCTGCCTCCTCTTACAGCTCTCGTCTTTAATGCAAGACTGAGATTAAGTGCTCTGACTCTCTCCTCCCTGTATTTGTCTCCCTGTCATTCTCCGTTTGACTCTTTATTCTTTTTCTTTGTTTTGCTTCTTTTCTTCCCTACTCTTTCATTCTGGCTTTCATTACAGCGGGCCGCCCAGCAGACATCAACCAAGAAAAATCCAATTCACTCGTTAACAATGAGCATAATGCACACAGAGAGACAGATTGGTCTGATATTCCAGCTAACATTTAATTAAACCAAGGCCCCACACCCACATGAAAGAGGAAATAAAGCCCATTATTATGCAGCAGGGCTAAATATGTTTAGGTTTGGACATTCACTGTGATTAAATGCATCTGCACAGCCACTGATGGCTTTCTTTATGATTAAGCATGATGCATGATGCTCCGCTCTCATTATGAAAATGGCTGTGTGTGGTGTATGACCTTCTTCACATCTGTATGGCATCAGTATCCCCCACCGAGCGACAGGCAGACAGGCTCATGTGTCCCCCCCACCACCACCACCCAGGCTGTAATAGGATTAAGATCTATTGGCTAATGAGCCCTGAGCCTTTAAATAGAATTTCTGCAGCAGATTAACCGTTGATCAAATGTCCCACAGATTAGGGTTTTATCTTTCGGGAAAAAAGGGACTCACATTTGTCTGAATTTGCCAGTAATTTGCTGAAAAAAGTAAAAGGCTGAGCACTCTCTGAAGGAATATGCCACCCGCCACCTATTATGCCAGTTTTAAATGGAAGTCATTTCGTAATGAAAAGGGGTGGAGTTATATCCATTTAGGTTAAACTTTAAAAATATTACGTGCAATCTCATAACGTGAGATCTTGCGAGATGTGATAGAGCTCAGAGTATGTGGTAGGGATGACTCTCAGCAACTACTGCAGCAGAAATTATAGCTCAATATTTGTAAATATGAAAAGCATTATAACACTTTTTGTGTTTGCTCATTTAGATTAGTTGTGATCTGTGGTGGCCAGTTTGCATTAGGACAACTCTAAAAGTTCATCACTTGTAGATTTAGATCTAGTGGTTACTTTTTTGGGAGATTCATAAACATCTGTCCCGTTGATAATTCAGTATTTTGTTCACAGACAGACATGGATGACACCAACAAGTAATGGTAAAATTCTTAACTAATAGTCTGTAAGTGCTCAGAATATTTAATAGGCATCTATTTCAGCTACTACAACCCCAAGTTATTGCCTAAAATCTGTAAAATGAATAGAGATGTGGCAGCCATCTTGAACCAGTGTGGCTCCAAAAGTTAATCAGTTGCAGATTTAAAATTTACTTTCAGTTTCATTAGAATCTGCCCATTAGTTCCAGAGATATTTTGCTAACAGACATACAAAATTGACCCTGATCATACAAAGTTGACCCCAAGAGTTTATAACAAAGTAAAAATTTAAATACAACTATTTTTGTGTGCCATAGTGAACTGGGTTGACTCCAAATGTTGATCTATTGTAGAGAGACAATGATGGATCACATTTAGGCAGTTTCATTTAGCTCTTTCTATGGTCCATGAGATATTTTGTTAACAGTTCAGCTGCACAGACACAAGCAAAAACATAATTGCTCTTTCACCTATGATGGCGTATGATAAAACCCCACACATCTTTTGCCCCCATATTGGACAGGTTCAGGGAGCTTCCATTGGTGGCTCAATGTTACAACTCTAATCAGTAATTTGTTGAAAGCAGCGCAGCTTGTTTTCTTCAATTAGGGTCAACTTAAAGACAGACGGTTGGAAATCACAAATCTGCATCAACTAATAAAAATAGCTAATCTTTGAAAATTATTCTAAATTCTCCACACTCCTGAAAAGAGATCTGCAAAGCTCATATTTGCCTGTTTGTTTCAGCATGATAGTGAGCTTCCGGAGTGAGTCTAGGATCTGACCTTTAGGGGTGCTTAGCCCCGAGTGATGACAATGGCTCCCCATGGTGTAGTTTTGAGAAGTGCAGAAGCTTACAGCATCTAGTATTCCCACGTGGTCTCCCATCCATGTATTAGGCCTGACCCTGCTTAGCTTCCAAGAGCAGGCGTGTTCAGAGTGGCATGGCCATGAACGAGGCACTCAGTCACAAATAGGACTTTAAAAGGCATGGAGGCTGCAGAAAGAAAAGCTTTGCAGAGAGTGATGAAGACTGCGCAGAAGTCTGTTGGAGTCAGCCTCCCCACCATCACAGACATCTACACCTCCAGATGCAGGAAGAGGGTCACCTGCATCATGAAGGACCTCACTCACCCAGCACACACACTTTTTATTTTACTTGTGCAAAAAAAAAAAAAAAAATCATAGGGATTACTGGCCCTTTTAAGAGTGTCATCATTTATTCCATATTCGTTTAAAATTTATTAAACATTTTGTTGAATCTAAACTTTGAGAACCGAGCTTCCTTACACAATCCTAATGATAGTTTCTTACATTTTCAGGGGTGCTGAGTTAAAATGTAGAGGTGCTTGAAGCACCCGCAAAAAGAGGCTAAAATCACCACTGGTGAGGTTTTAAAAAAGGAGAAAATGCATGAATTGGATTGCCAGTACATGTGTGGGGAAAAAAAGACTAAAACATTACTGTGACATTGTTCAAATCAGCCTACACATGATGTCCGTATGAAACAGCTCCAAGTACAGCCGAGCAGTCGGGCACTATTTATATCACACAGTGATGAAGTAAATCTAAAATTATTCTAATGGGTTATTTTCAGACAGTTTCATTTGGGTATTAAACGTCTGTAACAACAGAATTTTGTCGTTTTCCCTTTTATCCCAAGCAAACTTGTCAGATGCGATTATGACGCAAAGCTTTTCGACCTGCTGTCAAATTAACTTTTTACGGTGCTGCAACCTTTTAAGGTTTTGTTGAAACTTGACTCGCACTTCTGCAGATTGACAGTCTGATGCCCAGCTGAAGTGCAACATGCCCGCTACAACATCCCCCTCTCTTTTATCATCTTTCCTAAATGAGAAAGGAAGATCACCGTAATTAAATCATCAACACTGACAGTCAGACAAGTGCGCTGCTGAGAGAACCTGTCCCCGCTGAATCACCTGTTAAATAATTCTTCAGCCTTACTGAGATAAAAAAGAACTAAAACAAACGTCTGTTTTTGTTTCCTGGAGAGGTCAGAGCTATAGCAGTTACCCTTGTGATGGAAAGACAGAAAATGACCCAAAAAAAAAAAAAAAAACTGTGTAGAGAGATGAGAATGAGGGTGACATGGAATTAAAGCTTAAAAGAATTACAGACGTAGCATTCCTTGAAGGAACACACATTGCCCACCCACTTTCATGTCAGTTTTAAGTTAAGATGGCCACCACATCCATCCTTCACAGCCACATTGCACGAGATGTGTTAATGATATAATCACATGGATTTTACCTGAATGTTTGTAATCTTCAATAAGTTATAGCCATTTTGTGTTAGAAAAAGTAGGTTACTGTATTTTTCAGATTATTAGGCGCATTAAGTGAAACAAATTCATTTTGACAGATTTTTAAAACCGTTTCGAGGTCAGTAAGCACAACCAGAATTAATACATAAGGCTCACTGTTGATTTTTGAGAAAATGAAACGATTATAAGTGCACATTATAGTCCCAAAATACAGTAGCTGTGGCAGCCACATGTATTTGCACTGACATCAAATGTCAATCAGTTGTAGATCTACATCACACGATCTCTTTCTGAAAGTGTCATTAAAATCTGTTCAATGTTTTATAAATTGATTTTGCTAACAGAGAGACAGCGTTAACTTTAATGGTTAATGGCAAAGTTTTAAGCAATAGTCTTGTACAATGAATAACTCCAAGAGTATGTATTTAGGATAAATCTCAGCTACTACCATGAGAATTTTTAAGTCAAATTTCTTAAAAATTGACTTAGTTGTAGTCATTTTTATTTTCACTAATGTTAGACAACTGTGGGGGCCATTGTAAATTGGGATGACTCCAAAATTAAATCAGTTGTAGACTTGATCAAATGATTACAGTATGAGTTTTATTCAAACTGGTCCAATGGGTCATGAGATGTTTTGCTAAAAGACAAACAGGGTTGCCATTCATACTTAAAACAAGAGTTATAGGCAAACATCTTGCATAGTGTGTTGCAGAGGACTATGTGATGGGGTTGACTTTGTGGGACATACGATTGTTTTCCTAAAGGTTCAGTTAAATCCATCCATTTGTTCATGATCCATTTAGCTAACAAACAGACAAAGTTGACTCCAACACTTAATGACAATTTTTTTTTTATAAACCTCACTTTTCTTATAAACACACTCAGTCATCGCCTAAAGAGCCTGTGACATGCATTTTATACAAATACAAATATTAGAAGAAAACATCTTCATCTTTAAGAAATTTGGCATTATACACATCATTTTAAGATACAAATATAATAAAAACCCATTTTGTCCCATAACAGGCTTCTGTTTTTCATGGCCAAAGTGCAACTGGATTAAAAAGGAAACAGTTCAGCTTTGCCTTCAGCTGCTTGACCGGCATGTTGAGCCGTCGGCTCTGCCAGGAGCTCAAATATACAAGAAGTGCCCAAAAGCAGTGCCATCTGATGATGGCTGACCTTCTGACCTGACTCTTCTTCGTCTCTCTCTACTAGTGACTCAAAAGAATTTAAATTTCATGTCACTGGAACTTTAAAGTATGTGTTAAGGATGGCTCCAAGCTACTGTAATGTTTACTGTATAAGACGCAGTATTTTTTGTTGAATAAATTAGCATGCCTGCGACATACAGTGAGGCGATATATTTATGTTTTTTGCTCATATTTATAACAATTTTTGGCTGAGCTCTGACAATTTCATTCATTGTGACATGGAAAATATTGACCAATACCATTTTCAGCGGCTAGTGGGCGCTCGACTAATATGGCAAGCCAAGTGTTTCATTAATAGGTAAAAGTGGCTATTAATGACACACTTGGCTTGCCATACCAAGCTACCTTTGTCTCGCTTCAGAACTCCTGGAGCAAACATCAAATCAGCTGCATTTCACTGAACCGCCCAGGTGAAATGCATCTGATTTGACCATTAAAGTGCATTTATTAAGGAAAAGTTCAACTGAGACACACCTTTACTATAATGTCCAGCAAACAAATAATTGTTTTTAGGTGGTTATTTTGTTACATTTCGAAGAAATGCACAGCAAGTCCTCCCTCTGCGTGCTCCTGCAGCCGTGAATCGGCTTTTGAAATGCAGCAGATTTGACCGTTAAAGTGCATTTATTAAAGAGAAGTTCATCTGAGACACACCTTTGCTATAATGTCGAGCAAACAAATAATTGTTTTTAAGTGATAATCTTGTTAAATTCTTGTTAAAGTCCTGCCATGCACGCTCCCGTGACCACCATTTGGCAGCCAATCAAATTTTGGCACAACACCGGTCCACATTTCCGGGTTGTCAGAGGTGATGCATAATAGATGCGATTGTACGGCGAAGTGACTTATTTATGTTTTTTCCACTTTATTAGACATATTTGGAGTGATGGGACTTATACGGCTGTGTGATGTGTATGGTGGTAAGTTTGGTACTAACATACCACGTTTGAGCTGGGTATCTTAAAAACTGGCTGAGTCATTGTCATGTTGGTGTTTGCTGAGGTTGCTCAGTTGTGGCAGCCATCTTGAATATGGATGACTTTAAAAGGTAATTGGTTGTAGATGTACAACCAGTGAGTTCCATTACAATATATCCACTTGTTTATAAGCTATCTTGTTGATAGTACAGACTCACTCCTGGAGAGGTCGAGGTTTCAGTGTTACTCTGGTGATGGAAAGACCCAAAATGCAAAAACACCTTCAGAGTGCAAAGAGAGACGGATGAGGATGACAGAATAAAAACAGAAGGAGAAAAGGAAGAAGTCAGAAAGAGGAGGAGGAAAAGTCATAGAAAGAGAACAGAGGCCGTAATAAGACAGACTGCAATTATTCTTCTCGTTATCCTGAGTGACAGGCCGGAAACAAGGGCTCTATTAAAGCCTCTCTCGAAGGACGAGGTGGAGGAAAAAAAAGGCGTCCGGTCTTTTTTCCTCCTGAGCTTGTTATGCCTCTTTGCCAAGAACCTACATCCCTCCCATTTTATTCATCCACTGCCTCCACCTTCCCAGGTGTTCCTTTTTTCCCCTTGTCTACCTCAAAGCTTAAGGAAAAGGCTGAGGTGCTTTCATTATTACCTCTGCCAGAGCCGGCAGTTTGCTGCGTCTGTGAGCCGAAAAGGGCAGAATAAAGAGCTGAGTTTTGTCTGTTCTCGTCATGACTTCTGTTCATCACCCCTACTCCCGATAACCTCTTCACTTTATCCTTTTTTACTTCTACTTTTTCAGATCTTGGACAAGTACAGCTCATTGCCTTCCT
Organism: Nematolebias whitei; assembly: GCF_014905685.2. Lineage (NCBI taxonomy): Eukaryota > Metazoa > Chordata > Actinopteri > Cyprinodontiformes > Rivulidae > Nematolebias > Nematolebias whitei. The sequence continues at coordinate 36,578,067 of NC_056507.1, forward strand.
GTTTCTAAATCATTCTCTTTCCTTTTAGCCAACAGACAGCCCCGAGGGGTGGAAGACAGCTGCATCCCTCTGTGTCAAACTTTTATATCTGGCACTTACTAATATGGTAAATTAATTACTGGCCACCACCGAAAAGTGAAGGTGGATATCTATTTTGTCCTTGTCCGTGATGTGTTTGTGTCTGTCTGTTAGTAAAATATCATGTGAACCATTGGCTGGATTTTACTGACATTGTCAGAAAATAATATTTGGTTGCACATCTACAACTGTTTCAATCAACCCTTCCAAACAGGGAAATTGCTCTAACTCAGTCAATTTTACAGATATAGAGCAAAGATGTGGCATAGGTCAGCTGAAACTGACCCTAAATGCATATTCTGTTCACAGACTGCACAAGATCTTTGCTTGAAACTTTGGCTTTAACGTTAACAGTCAACTTTTGTCTGATCAAAATATCACATGGACTAATGAGCACATTTGAATGAAACTCACAGAGAGTGATCATTGGATGTGCATCTTCAGCTGTTCAACATTTGGAGTCAATCTGATTCTAGATGGCAACACAAAAACTGCTGTTAACCCAGTTTCACATATTTTAAGCTAAAGCTTCATATGGTAGTAGCTGAGAGTCTGTCACGACACAGCACTAAGAGATCACAGAAGATCTTGCAACATTTAATGCAAATGAATAACATACTTTTAAATTTTTTACCAAAGCAGCTACAACTCTGTTATTCCTGAATATACCGTAAGATGAATGTGGTTGAAAGCTGTGGCATGAAAGGCAGTGTGGGTGATATGCATTAAAAAAAGGAAAACTAAGCCTTTAATTCAAGATGACGGGACTACCTGAAAACAGAAAATCCACACATCTCAACTCCTGCTCCTCAGTCAGATGGAAGAGGATTTTTCAGAAGTGGATTTTTAAATGAATCAAATTTGTCATGTCAGATAAAAAATAAAAATAAAAAGACAGCAGAGCCTTTCATTTGGTGGTGAAATGCCTCTTCTGTTTCCTGATGCATGCTCAGCAATCTAGGTAGAAAAATCTAAAAAAGTAAAGGTCCTCTGGACGGATTCTTGTTGAAACGTTTCATCTTTTATCCAAAAGACTTTGTCAGTCTGAGGAGCACTAAGAGCAATATGTTTGCAATAAACGCAGTCTTATAAATATCACCTTCTCATAGTGGATCAACCAGTTTGTTGTTGACAGCCAGAACTAGCTGTTCACATGATCAAGGAGGACCATCAGCCTAACGACCTGTTAGTGCCCTGATGGGTTCTCTTCACAAAGATGGCTTCCTTCACTCCTCTTTCCTCCAGACAGGAGAGAAACCATCCATCCATCCATGCATTTTCTTGACCCGCTTTTTCCATTTTGGGTCACGGGGGTCGCCAGTGCCCATGTCCAGCAATCACTGTGCAAGGGGCGGGGTACACCCTGGACAGGTCGCAAGTCCATCACAGGGACACATAGAGACAAACGAGCCAAACAACCATTCACTCTCTCACTCACATCTAGGGACAATTTAGAGTTACCAATCAGCCTAACATGCATGTTTTTGGTCTGTGGGAGGAAACCAGAGTACCCGACGAAAACTCACGCATGCACGGAGAGAACATGCAAACTCCACCCAGAAAGGCCCCTGGACCGGGGTTTGAACCAGGGACCTGCTCGCTGAGAGGCAGCAGCTCTACCAGTTGCGCCACCGTGCTGCCCAGGAGGGAAACCATCCATCATTAAAAAGGGCGGAGCCCTCCATGTTCAACTGTCCCCCTCCTACAACGCTGTTATTGCTAGTGTCACTCAGCCCCCTGTGAATAGCAAACAGCCATCAGGGCACTAACAGTTTGTTAGGCTGATGGTCCTCCTTGATCGTGTGAACAGCTAGTTCTGGCTGTCAACATCAAACTGGTTGTTATTTATAAGACTGAGTTTGTTGCAGCTCCTCAGACTGAAGAAGTCTTTTGGATAAAAGATGAAACATATCAACAAGAAGAATCCATCCAGAGGACCTGCGTTAACTTTTTTAGCCTCTTCTGTTTATTTACAGTACAGTGTAACCACGTGAGAGTGGCCTTCATTAAAAAGTAAAGGAATACATGCAAATAATCATCCAATCATTGTGAAAGCTGACACAAACAGAGCTGCACGCACAGTTCCTGAAGATGAAACAGACACTGAGATGCAAATCCATATCTGCAAGCACTTGAGTGGGAGAGTGGATGAGTAATCACGGAAAATTGGAAACAAGTCGTGTGAACAATCGGTGGCTGCAAGCACACTCAAAATGCAATCAATCCACGTGTAATTCCCTTATTCCTGACAGAACAACTGAATGCACAGTTTGTCAATGGTGATTTGTAATAACAGAAACATACAAAATACTGTGGAGGTGAATAACAGAAGAAAGGTTTTACTTTTTAAAAATGTAAGGAAAATGTGTTTGCTCTTTTAAAAATGGATCTTTTAGTCTTCAGGAATAAGAGTGGGAGGATGGACGTGACTGACAGCTGAGCCAACTGGAGGAAAAGACACAAACTACTGTGCTACCCAATAACTCACACAGAATAAACACAAATACTTCCAAGTTATTCAGATTTTGCTACAAACTGATTTTCTTCATGCACTTGAGCATCTCTTTATTAAATCATCCTTACACTTAAGCACGGCAGTGATAGTATCATTCTGTGGGAATTCTTTAGGGCCACAAGTGAGTGACAAGTGAGATTAAACAGGAAGTATTAAGCATACCTGGTCAGAACAATTAACTTGGAAAGCAATCTGGTGTTAAATATTTTTTAAGTTTATAACAGTGTAAAAAAAACATGTTGACTGATTTTTACACCATATTATTTCTGTATTTGATAGTTGCTGACCTGATACTTTAACATGTTATGTTCTGCAATGCATGTTTCAGAGACATGCTTCATGTTATACATGTTTCATGCAGTAGTTATTGCAAAAAATTATGTTAATTTGTTTATTAATTTATTTAAATTTATTTAAAATTTATATTTATTTTAAAAAATTATGTTCCAACACAGTCGTTCTTCAATGTAAAGAACTACTGACTCCTGTGTAAATAACTGCCTGCTGCAAAATAGATGTTATGTAAAAGTTTATAAAACAATATCCTTTAAAACCACTGTAACATGGTGGAAGTTTGAGATGCTTTAGATAATTAAATCTACTGCGGAACTTCAAAGTTCATGCTCAATAATCCAGGTAAAAGATCCAACAAAGTTGTCAGGTCCTCTGGACTTGGAACTACTTTGGAACTGTTTTATCTTAGTTTTCTCAGTGCAAGTTTTCTTTAATTCTCCTAAATGAAATTGTTTTGACTGCTGCGTATTGCAGGAAAGATACTAACTGCTAATAACTACTCCACAGAACCCCATTTTAAAAATCTATTAATCTGTATCTAAATATTCACTTAAGAAGATGAGGTGAGTCAAAATCAACATAAAATGAGGTTCTCTTAAGTTTCTTGGTTATTACAGTACCTGAATACACACAGTTAGTAGTAGGAAGCTAAGATCAGTGTATCTGTACCAAAACAGACACAGTGATGCATCACTTTCTACTTTGAAGTCAGAATTGTCAAGATCTGAGCTGGAACAATCGTGACCTCCTGAAAACAGAATTCTGTCTCTGCAGGTCAAAGATCCCTGACTAACCAAAATGACTGCCCTCCTCTTAAACGTTTTTCATTTCCCTTCCGTCCGTGTGTATGATAATCAATGAGTTACACACATAATACTTTATGATCTGTGTCAGAGAACATGTTGAACTTGGAATCAACCGTTTTAAAGTTACTAACGCTCGATGTCAGTATTTTGTGAAGCTTTGTATTCTGGAATATTTCACGCCTATGTCTGTTTTTTTTTATATTGAATCAACTATTATTTGTTGTTTGTGTATATTTATTAATATCGCCATCTACGGCCTCTTTATATGACAAAAAATTATTAGATTTTTTTTTTTTTAATTTTGAAGTTTCATCTTTCGTTCACTTGTATCAAGTTCAAACATCTGGGAAGAACTTGTTCAAAAATATTTGTTTAATTCTTTTCACCTTTGTTTGCCTGTTCACCACAACATAAAATACCAATGCAATCATGTAAAAAAATATGTTTTTATGATAAAGTTAACAAAAAGCAGGTGTAAAGGACTGAAAGTTTATGTTTTACTCAGACAGGCTGTACTGGAATGTAATTTTGTTGTGCTTCATTGAAATGTCAGTAAAGCTGATTCTGATTCTGAAAGCCTGGATTTGAATGTCAACCTTGAACACCAGAGTAGCACAGAGTGCCACAATTTGTGCATGCACTTTAGTTTCTGTAAAAAGCTCTACAAAACATTAGCTTGTATTGTTAACAGAACATCAATTAGTAAATCCTGCTGGTTTCAGCTTGCAACATAAAAACAGTTAATCACGCACCAACAATCCTGTTAAACATAATCCAGCATATGAGCCTCACTTGGCTGTGAGTTTACCCAGGCTGTACGATGGTTGCATGTAGCAGAGGATAGTAGCATGCACGTTCCTTCTGCTGCTCTTTAGAGGACTGCTTCTTTCCTGTGCAATTTGCTGCACACCAGCAGCTACAGCATCAACCTGTCCCTGGGAGACGTGTCATTTAGGCAGAAGCAGCAGGTTGCTCCCAGCTAAACGACAGCTCCGGCCATTAGCAGGGCCTAATTAAGACACACTAATTATGGGTGATGGAGTGAGTGCTTTGTACGGCCATCTCTAAATAAATAATGAATATGTAATCATCGTGCTTAAACAAGCCGCTTGAGCTTAAACAGACACAAGCCTGCAGGCCTTTTAAGTAAACCGAGGAGCAAAGGAGGGACAGCTGCAGTAATGCATCATGGGAGTTGTCGCAGAGCAAAAATGTGAACGGGGTTTTTAATATTCACTATCTGTGCCTGAGTGCTGGGTGGGAGGTGACCGTGGGGACTTTAGATGAGATGAAACTGAGATGTTCTGTTTCTGTAAAACAGAGTGGGCACACTGTGGTCTTTGAAGTTATCGAACACCAACAACTGTGGCACCTGTACATGATTCTCTGTTGGGTCCCTTCAGTTAAAGGGATAGTCTGGTTGTTTTTGAAGTAATGCTCTGTCAACTAGTTATCAGTAGTTAATACCTCCTCAACATGACACCAGTCAGCATATCCACCTTATTCCTGGGGGATCAACTGCATAAATGATGATGGGTACAACTTCCTGTCAGACAGGAAGTAGCAGTAAGCATCGGTTAACCATGGCAGCAGAGCACAGGCCGCAGTTTATTTGAAAGTAATTTGCTTTCAATTTAGCAGATAAAACTCTGTTTTTGTTTTGTTTACATTTATTTAACAACCATAAAGTTTGCTAAAATGTCCGTGCTGAGTTCAGGTACTTGTTGTGTTTGTGGCTGCAGGAATAACCAGACCAAACTAAATCAGTAGCTATAACAACAGAGTTTGAACACAGACCGAAACAAAAAGAGTGTTCCTGTGAAAAGAGCTATAGTTTCATCTCCTACCTACAGATGAAGAATTAAGATGAATGTGGCTGAAAAATGTGAACTTGAAGAGACCACAAGAGACTTTGTGTGCTCAATTCACTTTGTTGACAAACAACTGACGGAGGAAAACCTGCATCCTACTTTGTGTCTGGACTACAATAAACCACCAGAGAAGAAACGCCGGATCCTCAGAAGGATTGAAAACAATGTGATGAGAATATTAGGTGTGATTTCAAGTGTATGGAGGACACATCATTATAGTATTTGTTTGTCTTCAGTTTTATGATTTTCTCTGTAATTAACCCAAACTCACTGATGGAGGACTTTATGGCTTTGTCTGGGCTCTGAGTCTGCTTTAAGATAAATAAGATTGTGTCCCACCTCATAACAAAACACCACCGACATTATTACTGTAGATACTGATACACCTCAGAGCTTTTCAGATTGTTCATCACTTCATCGTTAGAAGAACCAAGTCAATGAAGTAGCTAAATATGCTAGTAGATGTAGCTAAATATGCTTATAGATGTAGCTAAATATAGATGTAGCTAAATATGCTAGTAGATGCAGCTAAATATGCTAATAGATGCAGCTAAATATGCTAGTGGATGTAGCTAAATATGCTAGTAGATGTAGCTAAATATGCTAGTACATGCAGCTAATTATGCTAGTAGATGCAGCTAAATATGCTAGTAGATGCAGCTAAATATGCTAGTAGATGCAGCTAAATATGCTAGTAGATGCAGCTAAATATGCTAGTAGATGCAGCTAAATATGCTAGTAGATGTAAAATGCAGCCACTTCTTCAGCTCGTCCTCCATCCCTCATCCTCAGCAGGTATGATTGTCTGAGCTCTGACAGGTGGTGTTCCTACATGTTTAAATTACAAAGTAAATCCACAATGCTCTGAGAAACTATTTTAGCTGGTTTAAACTGGTTCTGTCTGCACCGGAAATGGCACCCATAATTCACACAAGGCAGCGTGGAGGCTAAGAATAAGGTGGATAGAGAAAACGCAAAAGTTGTCATTCAGGCTAGGCTGAATGTGGGCCCCCATTGTTCAGACTTTTAAAGCAATTCTTTCTCAAGAACGACATACCGAGGCGAAAAACTGCATTAGCTAATATTAAAGCTCTACACTTTTGCATTGCACTGTTTGTTCAGCTGCTCAGTGTTTTGTCAGCCAAACAAAATCTCTTGTAATGTGCATGTGCTGAGCATACAATCTTAAATGCTGATGGTGCAGAGGCTGCTGAACGTTTCAGTTTGCCAGGAGCTGATGAAGCTTCTAAACTGACTAGATGCACTGATCAAATGAAGTGTCATAGAAAGATGTAGAGGTTAAGTAATATCACCTGAGTTCACAGTGGTATGTTATCAATGAGCAAGAGTTGGTTCAAAAGCCTGAAAACAATATAAAAAGGCCCTTTGTTTGGTTGGCCATTAGCTTAGACTGGAGGAAGACTTCTGGCCTTCTCTCCATCCTCTATGCTCTGTGAGTGATGTGCGTGATGATGTAAAATGCACACCTGTGAGTCTTCTGGTTTTATGTCCTTCCTTTCTGTTTGTCTTAATGGTTTCTGTCGTTGGAAATGCTCATCTAGGTTTTTATTTTTGTTCTCTAGTTTATCATAAACAAAACTCTGCCAACTACCCCGAGGCTTTGTGTCAAAGATATTAAGGTCTGAGAACCATTTGTGACTCTGTTCTGTTCTTCATCCTTTTCAACATGCCAGGAGACCTCTGGACACCTCACCACTCAGATTTTAGGGTTTCCACATAAAGTCTTGTCGTCTCCTTGCTTGCCGGTCCCACTCATCTTTTGATTGGTGAGTTTTTTTTGAATCACTTCTTTTTGTTGCCATTTTTTTGCTTCTTGCTCTTTTTCTCTCATCAAACTTAAATATTGCTCAAAAATAAATATAAATTTATGAGTTCTTAGATCAGTTTCTATAATTGTAGCTGCACACGTCCTTGTCAATATGACCATCATCTGCCTTTTGTAGCAAAAGAAGACCTTGTAATTTTCTGTGTGTTTTAATGTTAGCAAAATATCTCATGAACCACTGGGCAGATTTAGGATCTGATTTACCTGATTTAAGAAGGCAACCCAGTAAATCAATTTTACTAAACACATTGATGACTTTAACTTTGTCAATTTATCAGACATTAAATTAAATGTATGTGTGGTCCAGGGGCCTTTCTGGGTGGAGTTTGCATGTTCTCTCCGTGCATGTGTGGGTTTTCTCCGGGTACTCCGGTTTCCTCCCACAGTCCAAAAACATGCATGTTAGGCTGATTGGTAACTCTAAATTGTCCCTAGGTGTGAGTGAGAGAGTGAATGGTTGTTGGTCTCATTTGTCTCTATGTGGCCCTGTGATGGACTTGCGACCCATCCAGGGTGTACCCCGCCCCTCGCACAGTGATTGCTGGACATGGGCACCAGCGACCCCCGTGACCCAAAATGGAATAGGCGGGTAAAGATAATGGATAATGGATGGATAATGGATATATATATATATATATATATATATATATATATATATATATACACATATATATATGTGTGTGTGTGTGTGTGTGTGTGTGTGTGTACTGTATATCAAGGGTGGAAGGTGGAAGTAACAAATTACAAATACATTATTGTAATTAAGTAGATTTTGGGGGTACTTGTACTTTTATGAGTATTTCTTTCAAGTGTGTAATTTTACTTATACTTATATATTTATATAACATACTCAAACTCATATATTTTATTTTAATTTAAAAAAAAAATAAAAAATAAATTCTGTACGTCTCTTATGATTTTCTATTGTTGTCGTTGTTGTCCATTGTTGTCATCATTCTTTGTTAAAATCAGTTCTATTTCGTATAGGCTTCGCCCTTTAAGACTGTCGCTAGTGGGTTTATCCCTATGAGCTCAGCGCTGTACTGAAAAAACTTTAGTCCACGCCCACCTGCTGTGTGTGGGCCTCATCCCCGGTCTGTATAAATTATGATGAGACCGGGTAATCGGCTCCCATTTTTTCTTCAGCCAGCTAGCTAGCACTGTCAGAAAAATGAAGAAGGAAAAGTTGTCCAGCTTTGACCGGCACAACCTTTGCTAAGGATGCCTGGGTCTCTGCCATGCCAACCTCCTGCCGTCCCGGTGAGCTCTTCCTCCCCAAGGAGAAGCAGACGAACAGCCTTGTTCAAGGTAAGTGCCGAGGAGTGCTTTTCCGTGGCAGGCTGCTGCCCGCTGGACGACGCCATCGCCTTTTCTAATGTGTTTTTTCCTCGAGGTAAATCGGATGATTCCCTCAAAAAAGGCGTTGTTGGCAGTAGCTCCGCTGAGTGTTTTTTTTCTGTGGCGGGACGTTATGCGCGTTACAACGCCACCATCTTTGACGCAGAGTCACGCAGTGAATTGAATGACTCCGAGAAAGGCGATGCCGAGCTGCCCCTTCTGTCCTGGAGAGCGTAGTGACGGAAGATGAGTGGCCGAGCAGATGCTCAGCCACCTCGGATCTTCCCACGTAGGGGACCACACCGCTCCCAGCCATCGGCGCCCTCCTATCGGAGCTGCCCAGCATAATCCAGGAAGATGTTAACGCAAGGGATTTTTCCATCCCTCGCCTCCCTTCGCCCTGATCGGATGATCTGGCGGCAAGGTTGGCTCCGCCCTGACTCGTCGCCCTGACCCCACCTGGCCTCACTGTACAGCTGTGACGGCACACTGGAACGAGGCTGCAGCTGGGCCGGCAAGCTGAAGACATCCGTCTCCACCTTCGCCTCCATCTCCAAAGTGGAGGGTTTTATCGATCAATGTTTTTTCCCTCGGTCCCCCCCAGAGCCAAGCCTGGCGGTGACACTTGGGGCAAAAGCTTCCAGGATGGGCCAGCAACCTGTCCCTCCAGGGAAGCATGACCAGATGGTTACAAGGTCTCCAACCGAGCTCACCAGTGCTCATTCCAGACGGCCGCAGCGAACAACGTCACCCTGCTGGCCTACAGCATCTCTAAGAGGCTGGAGGAAGCAGACCTTCTGGAGGAGACAAGAGCTCTATCTGTAAAGCTGCTGATGTCATCCTAAACATGTGCCACCTCTGCGATCTGCCTGTCCCACATCGCCGCCTGGATGACCATGATCCAAAGGACCACTTGGCTCCACTTCTCACCATCCTTGTCAGAGAGGCTGCAGAAAGACCTGCTGGAGGGCCCCATCACCCTAGAGGCGCTGTTTGGGGCCAACTTCAGGACAATCCTTGAGAAATCGCAAAGGTCCGAGGAGGTCTCAGAGATTGTACACCATCTGGTGATGTCACAGTCCATCTGCCCCTCCGGCCGCTGGAGGGACTGCCTTGGCCAGCAATAGCACCAGAGGTGCTTCACAGCTGCGGCAGTGACTTCATGCCCTGCTCCTCCGCCGGCCCCCTCCACCAGGTAACAGATCCTTGAGGGGAAGGTATGTGTTTTTTTGTTTGATGATGTATGTTTTTGATATAAAACAGAAACACCTCTGGAAGCAAAGTTTTTCTTTTGAGATTGTCAGATCAGCTGATCTCGGAGCTGTCTCTCTTCACACATTCCCCACACAGAACGAGCCAGTAACCTCTAAACAGCGTTTTAAATGACACCGCAGTTCAGTGAATATCACAAGCCAGAGCACGTTTTTATTTTCTGCTGTTTTCTGCCCACTCACAGCGCAGCGGGAGTAAATGTGTTTTCTCCACAACAGCTGCAGCCTCCACCGAAACGGTCTCACTCAGAAAACGCTCACGGTGAGTGCCGGCTCACCTCAGCTCTATGTGAGACTGCAGCCTGGGCCCAGCACAGAGGCACACATTCAGCCCTTTTTTCTGTCGGAGCCCCCACTGGGTTCCCCCGGAGAATCTCTGGAGCGAGTGATGGCAGTAAGGATTTTTAGTCTGGTTGACGTTCATGAGAAACATGACACAACACAAATGCGTGCCCGCTCTCCGAGCGCTACTCAGAGTGGCAACAAGTGTGTTCCCTAGACAGATGGATGGAACAAATATCTGATCAGAAGTGGTTACATGCTGCAGTTTGCAGCTCAACCCCCACCGTTTCAGAGGGATTATAGAGATGGTTCTGTCTTCTCCAGAACAGAGCTCGTCTCTCCAGTCAGAAGTTCAGGAATTTCTGACGAAAAACATGATTTCCTTAGTTCCCAACAGAGAGGAAAATATGTTTTTTTTCCTCCCACTACTTCCTGGTTCTGAGAAAAACCGGAGGGATGAGGCCATTCTCGACCAGTTCATGTTCAGCAATTCGATCATGGGGAGACAATTCCACATGCTGACAAACAGCTGCTGGAGAACTTCACCAGAACGACTGGTTTTCACCTCCATAAGATCTGAAGAGCACATATTTTCACATTTCCATCATTCTGAAATACTCCATGCATTTTTTCAATGCGTGGAGACGGCTCTGCAGTCGTTACACATGGCAGGAATGAGAAATCTTTTTATCTGAATGATCTGCTCTTATTAGCTCGGTCCAGTTAGAAAGCTGTCGCACTGACCAAAACGCTAGTGTTCCACCTGCTAAACCTGGGTTTTTCTATAAACTGGGAAAAACTTCAGTTTGTCCGTCCCAGACAATTGTTTATCTGGAAGTGGAGCTAAACTCAACTACAATGAGAGCTGTTTATCATAGCTGAGAGCCGAAGCTCTATCAGCTCAGCTCCGCCGTGTCAAACCCTGCAGCATAGTGACAGTTCTGCCTGTCATGCGACTCCGGGGACGATGTCAGCGGCCCACATCATGGTTCCGCTGGGCCTACTTAACATTAGACGCCTTCAGAGATGGTTCGCCCGCCTGCACATAGATCCTGCGCGCCAGAAGAGGTGGATTATCTTTGTGCCCCCCTCCGTGAGAAATGATCTGGGGAAACCCCCTCATTCTGCCAGAGGGAGTTCCCATCAGCAGGCTAACATCACATGTCTCAGTTTTTTCACAGATGCGTTCCTGTCAAACTGGGAGGAATGTTTCTGTCCCAAGCAGTGGGAGCACAGTGGCTGGACCACATGTCGCTTTACATAATGTGCTAGAATGTTTTTCATGGTCTGAAACGTGACTCAGCATTTTGCCCCTGTTGCGGGATCAGCATTTTCTGATCCACACAGACAACAAGTGACGGCGGTTTACATAAACCATCAGGGAGGTGTGCACTCAGCCCAACTGTTATGTATCATGAAACAGCTGTTGTGTTGGCCACACAGAAACCTGCTCTCCATCAGAGCGGTGGATTTTCCCAGCGTTCCCGAACAGGCAAGCGGATATCATGTCGAGGGGCATGACCGGGTCCGGGAGGAAGTACCGTCAGTCATTCTCGTAGCTCCTGAATGCATTTGCGCTCCGTGGTTCCTGAATCTGCAGCGACTGATATTGGGTTGGCTGTGGAAACTGCTGGGGGGGGGTGCTCTCCTCCAGGCAGGAAGAGCAATCAGGATTTACCCAGAAATAGGTCAGCATCATTGGGTCTGTCCACTGAACAGATCCGTTTAGAAAAGATGGGCCTCCCACAGGATGTGGTGCTTACGTTCAGGGTGCACGAGCTGCTTCCACCACAATGCTGCACACATCAAGTGGACAGTTTTTCAGCGCTGGTGCCCAGAGAAAGGCGTGGAGGCCATTTCATGGCCACTAGGTGGAATGCTGTCCTTTCTGTAACAGCTGATGGACGTTCAGCACAATTAAAACTTATGCTGCAGCTATTTCTTCTTGTCATGAGGGCTTCGGTGACAAAACAGTTCTTAATCACCCGTCGATGAAGCGTTTCCTGAAATGTGTACAGAGACACAGACCGGTCATATCCACTAGCTTCACAGTGAGACCTAATGATGGTCCTGCACGCTTTGATCAAATCTCATTCTGAGTTTCTGGATCAGGTTTTACTTAAATTTCTGTCATTTAAAACAGCCCTGCTGTTAGTTTCTGATGTCGGCAAAAGAGAGTGAGTGTTTGTTTGCTCTCTCTGTTGCTCCCTCATGTCTCAGAATTCAAGCTGACGGCAGTTCAGCTGTACTGCGTTTTAACCATGTTATGAAAAGCATCACAAGCTCACTCAGATCGAGAGTGATAACCTTGGATGGGTTTTATCTTCTTCCTCATAACTCTGAAGAGGAAGCAACATCTCACCTCCTTTTGTCCCATGCGCCCATTTTTCATGTTACGTGGTGCACACGGCCGCACTGTGCCGCTTTCAGCATATGTTCGTTCATTACTGGGACAGCTATTCAGAATGTCCTCTATCCACCCAGCGCCTCTCACACTGGTTGTGTGAGGCTATTTCTGAAGTTTACAGTCCATCTGGACTGGATCCTCCACCAGAGGTTTTTCATCCTCTATGGCTCTGCATGGAGGGATGACAGTGGAGAATATTTGTATGGCGGCTGCCTGGTCATCGCCATGTTCAATTATTCGTTTTTATCTACGTGATGTTTCTACTTTCTCCATAGGGTTCTGACAGAATGTTTATTATTTGTTTCATGGATCCTCACTTTTGAGCTCACACCTGCCTGCATGCAGTCGCAGTGTGAGATATTTATCAGTCACATGTTCATGACTGCTGATTTTATTGTTATTAACTGGTTCATCCTGAGGAGCTGTTGGTCTGCTCTGTTCATCGTTACACTAGTACAATTCGTATCCTCCGTTGTTCCTATTCACAGCAGCAGGTCTGCTATCTCAGCCTTTTTTCCTCAGAGATCTTCTCCGGTGTGCTCCTGCGCATGGAGCACGCAATTACGCAGCGCGTAATTACGCACACAGAAGGCTGAGTGATTAAATGTTTTTTTTGTGCAAGCAGGTGTTTCATGTTGTGTCTGAATGGACCCAGTGAGGCACAGACTACATCCTGCATCGCCTTTAACCACTAGCGACAGTCTTAAAGGGCGAAGCCTACACGAAATAAAATGTTGGTTACGTACTGTAACCCCAGATTCTATGAGTATAGGCGTAGCCCTTTAAGCTCTGGGCCTCACTGGTTCCTAAATGGCTGAAGAAAAAAGCTTTTTTGGGAGCCGATTACCCGGTCTCACTGTAATTTATATGGACTGGGGGTGAGGACCACACAGCAGGTGGGCGTGAACTAAAGTTTTCAGTGCTGCGCGCGAAGGGATACACCCACTAGCGATAGCCTTAAAGGACTGCGCCTATACTCATAGAATCTGGGGTTACAGTACATAACCAACGGTATCTCTTGTAAATAAGTCCCCGAGGCTCAATGGGATTAACCTGTTTAAATAAAGGTTGAATGAATGGAAGTACAATTTAGACCATGTAATCTACTTCGCTACTTTTAAAATCAGAAGTCGCTACTAAGTACGGCCGTATCTTTGTAGCCAATTATTTTCTCTGATTGAGAACGTTCCATTTGCCTATGACGTAATCAAAGGACAACTCTGTAGAGTGGAGAGTCATTTATGGACCGAAGATCTGTAGAAAAAGCCAAAATGGAGACAGAGGACAACACTGTCCACAGAGAAAATGACGAGGTAAAGGCTGCGGACGAGTACACGTGGCCATACCTGGAGGAATATTTCATGTACAGAGGGTGAAAAGGAGACAGCGTCCAGAAGCAAACTGTGTTTGATCTCTACAGTGACAGCAGCTGACAAGTCTTCATCTAATCTCAAAAACATATTATGGTATACGAGGTTTTACAGCTACCTGTATGATATTACTTTTTATTGTTTGTATGTGTGGGTTATTAGTTTGGCTAAGTATCTTAGATGCTGTCACTGCCATCAGTTTGTCTGGTACTAAAATAAGACAGCGCTTCTGAGCGTCTGAGGAATTAACTTTGAATGTAGCTGTTCTATTTATATTTATTATATACAGTAAATCAAACTGAATGACTTCTATTGACAACACAATGAAACATTAAGTAGTTAAAAAGTCATTAATACTCTGAGTAGTTTTTGAGAAGAGTACTTTGTACTTTTACTTAAGTATTTTTACAACACTTTTACTTGTAACGGAGTACAATTTAAGCAGTGTAACAGTATTTGTACTCAAGTACAAATTTTCCATACTTTTCCCACCACTGGTGTACATATATATAGTATATATGTATATATACCAGTATATATATAAATGCAAAAAATATGGCAGAACTTGGCTAAAGTCCTTCTTATTAGGGGACAAAATCCTGTGGTTTATACATTTTTTTCTAACAGGCTATAATATGGTTTAGAAGCTGTAAAATGCCATGAGTTGAATAACTGAGATCTTCCTTCCAATAAAACATAGATTTACAGAGTAGGAGAAAAGCAGTACAGCTGATGGAGAACATATAACTCTCTAAGCGTTAGGAAGTCACAAATCTAGAGTGTGCCATTAATATCAAACATAAAATCTTTTATCTCTTTCTCCTTGTCCTTAAAGAACGTTGTTGATGCTAAACTAGACCTTGTGCGATTCAGTGCAGCTGATTAAAAGTGCCCACAAGAACGAGGGACTGCAGATAAAATGAAAGATGAAAGGCAGAGGTGTGCATTCTCAGCATCTGATCAAATTAGACTTCAGCAGTCCTCAGCATCCTTTGAGCAACTAGGAAGAAAGTTGACCAGCAGAGATGGCCATTAGTTACACAGCTGACAGAACGGTGGCAGAAAATTTGAACCGTTGGCCGGGCATTCTAATAAGCTTAGCACGAGCTGAAAGGAGAAGATAATGAGCTGAAAATCAAGAAAATACAACAGACACCGCCCTATTCTTCTCACTGGACCAGTTCAGTACTTCAGTCAATAAAAACACTTCTGAGACCTGAACAAACAGTTCACAAAAGTCCAATTATTTCATGCAGAGACTCTCTACTGGCCTAAAAGATAAAAACTGAACAGTCTTTGGTGCTGATATCCTAAAAGCATCTCATGGATAACATGTATCTAAAGACACATGCTGTGATTTAGATTACATGTAGAGTATTTTAAATGTTTCATACAAAAACATGAAGTGAGACTCAATGTGAGTTCGTCTATTTTTATTTCAAAGACTCCATAAGGCAAACATGATTTATTTTAAATACTTGTTTTTTTATATCATTTAGTCTGTGCTTCTGATAAGATTACTGGTATTTCTGGAATTAAATTAGATGGATTATGTTAAAGTGCTAAGCATGAACAACACTGTATTCTTATTGGACTATAATAAAAGTGAGATGAGTTTTTCTAAGAATTATTATTATAATGTCAAATTTCATATAAATTAAATGGTCATGAACTTTGTATTAAAATTCAGTTAAAGATGAACTCTTAATATCCTGATGTATGCTCAAGATGAACTCTTAATGTTTGTTTAAATATAATAACCAATCAATAACTAATTATCGGCCAAAGTTATCAATCCCATCTGACACAGCTGGACAGCTTTGATTCAATTTGAAAGCAGCTTTCATCTGAGTAGCAATCTACTGCATTAATAATAACAGGATTTAACCAAGTACCATTTCATTTAAAAAAAAGTCATCTGAATCTGTAAGACCAAAATAAAGCTCACATTATGAAGTCCAACAAAAATTTGTTAGTTATTGATTTTTTTAAACAACAATCTAGAATACAAAGGATTGCTGTGACTTTGATGTTTTACTCCAGATTCCCCTCCTGACACGACCTGGGCTCAAACAGCCTAAGGATTACAAGACCCCAGAGACAAATACAAAGGATTACTAAGACAAAATTATTTGAAAGACAATAAAAAACCAATTAAATAAAGAGGCAAGGTAATGCCGGTTGCTATGCAACAGTGAAAAGATGTAACTACATGCAGATCTTAAAGCACGTGAGGAGTTTGTGACGGTGTTATCCAGTGTTCAGCAGCACCGCAGCATACGCTATGACAAGTGGGACAAAGATCACAGTTTATGGTTACTTATCAATAATTAGCTCTCTACCTTTGTGGAAAAATGTTTAAACGGGTCTGTTTTAAGGTAGCAAGTTTTGTGGTGAATGTCAGGATTTGTATTTTTGTTTTTTGCCTTTTTCTATGTATTTTGTTCATCCTCAGTCCTGCCACGCCCATTCTCACCTGCCTCAGGTATTTCCCACCCCCTCATTAGCCCCAGTCCATACATTCCATCTGTGTCCGTTCTCGCTTCACTTGGAATTGTGTGTGCTTTGTACCACGTCTAGTATTTCTCTGAATATTTCCCCGTGCCTCCTCGAGTCTTTTAATTTTTCTAAGATCTTTGGTGCCATGTCAGCTTCTTGTTTTGCTAAAACAACATTTTAGTTTCTATTTTATTCAAGCTGCTTTGCTTCAGTCTCAGTCTGCATTTCCTGGGTTCAGACCTGTTGACAGTGGAAAATGTCAGTAGAATGCACATGGTATATTCTTCTGAGGTCTTGTACTGTTGTCTTTATAATATACAGAATTAAAAAGCATTAATCTGTTTAATTTGTTACACAGGGGCATCCAGTGATACAACAAGTAACCTTACCAACTGATTTTGTAAGTAATTAAGAAACTGGTACCTATTCCTTTATTTATTGACAGTATCCGAACCTTAAATTTAACTAAATACTCACCTTAACTTGTAATTTTTAGTCTATTTTAAATGTACAACAAAGTTAAGTCAGGTCCTCTCGACGGTTTCTTTTTGTTGAAACGTTTTGTCTTTCATCCATAAGATTTCATCAGTCCGAGGAGCCACAACAAACTCAGTCTTATAAATAGCACTTGACATAGTGGGTCAACCAGTTTGATGGTGCTCAGGTGGCTTCTGGAGTCCACCCTCTCCCCCGTTGACTCACCTGAGACAGCCATGGCCAAAGTGGTTCAAACATCAAAGTTCATGCTCAATAATCCAGGTAGATGAATCCAACAAAGTTACGTCATACTTTTGGATGAACATTTCAACAAAAAGAAACCATCCAGAGGATCAGAGGGGGCGGCTGTGGCTGAGTGGTTAGTCAGAGTCAGAGTCAGAGTCAGAGTTTCTTTATTGTCATTCGCACCTCATGTGGTACATGTGGTGGAGCGAAATTATGTACACAGGGTCCCAGTTACATCCAACAATAAAATGTATAAGAAAAACAGTAATAACATCTAAGATATGAACTAAGAAAAACATCAACTAAATATACACTAAGCACCCATAACATAAAACATTGAACATCAGCACAAACATGAACATGAGTCTGTGAGCAGATGTGCACGCATGAACACATCAACATTGAAACAGATCAGCAGCAACATGAAACAGATCAGCAGCAACATGATATGGTTTTTCACAGTGATTATTCTAGTTAGAGATTCATGAATCTAACAGCCTCAGGGTAGAAGCTGTTCCTCAGTCTAGTGGTTCTACACTTAATGCTCCTTAACCTCCTTCCTGAGGGGAGTGGGGCAAAAAGTGTGTGTGCTGGGTGGGTGGGGTCCTTCATGATGCAGGTGGCCCTCTTCCTGCATCTGGAGGTGTAGATGTCTGTGATGGTGGGGAGACTGATTCCAACAGATTTCTGTGCAGCCTTCACCACTCTCTGCAAAGCTTTTCTTTCTGCAGCTGTGCAGCCTCCATGCCACACATTGATGCTCGAGCACAGGATGCTCTCCACTGCACACCTGTAGAAGGAGGTGAGGACTGAGCTTCCCAGACCAGCTCGCCTCAGCCGTCTGAGGAAGTAGAGTCTCTGATGAGCTTTCTTGATCAGGCTGGTGGTGTTGTTGCTCCAGCTGAGGTTGTCATTCATGTGTACACCCAAGTACTTGTAGCTGGAGACCACTTCCACCGCAGATCCTCTTATGTTCAGGGGGGTGTAGGTGTTTTTGTTCCTTCTGAAGTCCACAATCATCTCCTTTGTCTTCTTCACATTGATGTGAAGGTTATTCTCTCTGCACCAGCTCTCCAGGTGTTCCACCTCCTGCCTGTAGCTGGACTCATCATTGTTTGTGATGCATCCCACCACCGCTGTATCATCTGCAAACTTTACAATGTGACAGCCTGGATGGGTAGCTGCACAATCATATGTGAGCAGAGTAAACAGGAGGGGGCTCAACACACATCCCTGAGGAGAGCCAGTGCTGAGGGTTATGGTGGAGGAGGAGAGGTTGTGGATCCTCACTAACTGTGGTCTGTTTGTTAAAAAGTCTAGTACCCAGTTGCAGATGGAGGGGCTTAGTCCTAGTGTGGATAGTTTGTCCATCAGGGTTTGGGGGATCATGGTGTTGAAGGCGGATGTGAAGTCCACAAAGAGCATACGGACGTAAGAGTTTTTCTGCTCCAGGTGGTTGAGTGCAGTGTGGACCACAGAGGAGATTGCATCCTCTGTTGATCGGTTCTCACGGTATGCGTACTGATGAGGGTCCTCGTTGATGTTGATGGTTGTTTTGATGTGAGTCATGACCAGTTTTTCGAAGCATTTAGCGACTATCGGGGTGAGGGCCACTGGCCGATAGTCATTCAGACCAGTCACTGTAGAGCTTTTTGGGACTGGGATGATGGTGGCAGTCTTCAGGCAGGTGGGAACTGTCTCCAGGAGCAATTATTCTCCAATGAAAGAGTTGGGAGTTCGATTCCACCAGCAGTCACATGCTTTAAACAATAAAAAAAAATTAAATTTGTATGCATCATTTGTGATTGTCTATTGTTGTCATTGTTGTCCACTGTTGTCATCATTCTTTGTTAAAATCCACGTCTCTCTTGTAAATGAGTCCTTGTGAGTCAATGGGACTAACCTGTATAAATAAAGGTTGAATGAAAAAAAATGCTGAAGTGTCCCTGGGCAAGACACTGAAACCCCATAGCCTCTGATGTGTGTCCCATCAGTGTATGAATGTGATAAAGCTCTGATTAATCTTTGTAAAGATGTGGTAGAGTGCTGTATGAATGGGTAAATGAGGCACAGATTGTGTTGTAAAGAGCTTTGAGTGTCTTGATCAGATAGAAAGGTGTTATGTAAGTACAGTCCAGTTTACCTGACTTAACTTTGTTGGATTTTTCTACCTGGATTATTCTGCATGAACTTATTATATGTGCCCCTTTTTCATTCTCTTTTTTGTTTACTATTCTGCAATATGTCTTGTTTAGTCCCTCGCTACTTTGCGGTTCGTTTTTCGCGGACCCCCTCTTTCTCAGTTTTTCAAAATAAGATTGGACATGCCACACAATTGGCTGAATGATGGAAGAACCGCACAATTGCATGGATTTTTTTGTTTAAAATAAATAATTTTAAATGATTTAGCACCTATGTGCAGCTCACAGCTGTGGGAGAAGCGTCCTCCTGCAGCTGATCAGCTGATCTCCATGCAGAGCGGAGAAGTGGGCGTGGCCGAGAGTGCAGCCAGAGGCAGGGAGCTGAAATCATGGCATGTTGTGCTCTTTTAGAGGGATTAGAGTTTATAAGCATTGCTTAGAATATTGCAAGACTGTGGGAAGGGTTTAAAACACCTTTATATATTCAATTATTCAGTTTGTTTTTATGTGTTTTCTGTGTCACGTGTTACTGTGTTTTTCATAATATTCACGGAGGTTAAGAAGATGTGTAGATTTGTTTGTTTTGTCTTTGAGTGCTGTTTTACAAAAACACATGTAATAAAGTACAGCTTTCAGGGACTGGCTTATAGAGCTCTATGTTCACATGGCTAAAGTAGATTTATAATCCAAACAAGACTGAAGATGAATACCTTTATTTGTTTAGAGAGCAACTTCGCTCCAGTGTACTTTACTGACGTTACGAGACAGAAACTGGCTTACTGGTTTAATGCAAACAAAAAGGAAAACAACATGCAGACACCAGCATCACAAAAGCCTAAAGTTTTATACATTATCTACATTTCCAAAACACACATAAAACAATGTATTGCCTTAGGTGAATTCAGTGTGAAAACTAGAAAATGCAAGCAAACTATAACATTTTGTAATTAATGCAAAGATATTAAATACATATAAGGTCTAACTGTATAAACTCTTAGTAGCTACAGTTGAACATCATTCTTTTACAGCTCCTCAACAAAACGAATATTTCCACATTTGCCCATTCCCTAAAGGCATATATGGTAATGGTTAGCCTGGGGCCCCCATGGCGACCATGCAGCATGTTGGGGGCAACATTAGATGGCTCTCCCTGCGTACATTTATATCCAAGACAGAAGTGGATGTGCCCGGCCGCAGCTGTATCCTGCATAATTCATGACATGTCAGAGTTCTCCTCTAGCTGCTGCCTGTCTGTCAGTACTATGTGTCCCCTGTCTCCCCCCCTCCACCACCACACACACACCACCACCACACACACACACACACACACACACACACACTCCCCATTCCCAATGAATGGTAGCTGCAAGACATAAAGTGCACACACTGCCACAAGCATTGCAAATAAAGACACACAAAAGTGAACGACTGTTCTTCATACTTGTAGAACTGCAGTAATGTGCACCAGGACACAGCTAATGTGCAACAATCAGAATGACAGTGCTGCAAACCCCCAGCGTCTCCTAGGTGTGGGCATGTGCTCCTCCTTGAAGAGTTCTTGTTCGGAAGCTTGTGACAGGCCGTCAAGTCTGACGCTGCAACAGCAGAAGTGTTAGAGTCAGCGTTAGAGTCCCTGGGGAGGCCTTTAAAAGCTCACAGGGCTCTGCGGGTGGGGAGCCCGAACCCAGTGAAAGCATTTTCGTGTTCATCCACCCAGCTCTGTTTCTCCTCCTCCTGCAGCCTCATTCTGCATCCAAATGCAGAGGATGAAAAAAAACTTGCAATCCCCTAACCCCCACGCTAACCACTCATCCCTCCCCTTGCCTTTCTCATTCCACCACTGCATCTGTCAGATGTTTTTCAACATCTTTGTATCTTCCATTCCACCTCACCTCCTTTTACCCCTTTCCAACTCGTTTCCCTTCCGTCCTCCCCTTCCCTGAATTTTTCATCTGTCAATCTCCCATGAACATCTCAATCTTTTCTCTTTTCCTTTCTCATGCCTGCATATCCAACAGAACGTTAACCCCCTATCTTATACATTCTTGTGAGCAGGAGACACACCCCTCAGTGGGAGCACCTGTCATGCAGAGGAGGCGGTGAGAAGAACCCCCTTCTTTCAGAATGAACGTCTGATGGAGTCCCTGAACAGTGCCAGAGGGCTTGTTGCTTGGAGCCTTGATAGTGGTCTTGGACCACAAAACACTGGGATGGTGGTTGTCACAGGGCTGAGTCAGATGTGACGAGACAGTGGAGAGATGCACGTGGGAGTAGCTGTGTTGACAAACATTATATCGCTTCAGGCAGGAAAAGCACACAAAGAGTTCTAAAGTGAGTTCTAATCATAAAAAGGGCAAAGGTTTGACATAAAATCATTACATCATCTACCAATTATTCACTGGCTACATTTAATAATACACAAACAATATATAGGAGAAAACGGGATTTTTTTTTATTTTTTTTTGGTAGTGTAAAGTGTAAAAGTAAAACAAACAAACAACTTAAAAAATATGTATCATGATTGTAATGGGAATTTGATTCAGATGCAAACAGATACAAAGAGCTTGAAATATAGGAAACTTCATCCATCTATTATCTTTACCCGCTTCTTCCTTTTTGGGTCACGGGGGTCACTGATGATGATGATGATGATGGGAGACTGCGACAAAGTGAAGATTCAACGCATCTGCTGCTTCCTTAGATAGAGAACTTCAACTGGCTTTTCTACGTATGTGAATGTTCCTGTTCAGTGCCCTGAGACAATTTTGTTGTGATTTGGAATTATACAAATAAACTGAATTGAATTGAATTGATGCCCATATCCAGCAGTTACTGTGGGAGAGGTGGGGGACACCCTGGACAGGTTTTCAGTCCATCACTGGGACACAGAGACAAACGAGACAAACAACCATTCACTCTCTCACTCACACCTAGGGACAATTTAGAGTTACCAATCAGTCTAACATGCATGTTTTTGGTCTGTGGGAGGAAACTGGAGTACCCGGAGAAAACACACGCATGCACGGAGAGAACATGCAAACTCCACCCAGAAGGGCCCCAGCTGGGATTCGATCCAGAGACCTTCTTGCTGAGAGTTGGCAGCTTTACCAACTGCACCACAGTGCCGCCCTTATTTATGAAATAAATTAAAACAAAAAGCAGACGTGGCAGCAGCAACTTCCAAAAATACAGGGAAGCACAAGATGGAGAACTGTGACTTTTGGCAGGAAACCAAACAATGAACGGTTGGTGAGGTGGAGACAAGAGATGGTTTAAACAGGACACAGGGTGAGTGAAACGTGGCAGCACCTGAGCGATTATAGACTCGTAACAGGTGTGAGTAGAAGGCTGACTGAACACTGAGAGATGACTGAGGGCAGAATGGGCATGACAGTGGAAAGACTGAAATATGGAGAGATCTTAACATAAAATACAGAAACACAAACGGATAAGCATGTAAACTAACAGGGAACATATAAATAACAGAAGCTCACAAACAAAAGATCTCAAAGAATCACCAAATAAAATCAAACTAATTGCAGAATAATCCAAGCAAAAACACACAAATACGACAGTATACCCATTAATATTTTTTACTTTGCGTCTAGTTTGCTTAGAAACTTCGTTTGTGAATGAATTTTCTATTTTATTATTGCCTACTACCATGCAAGGCAGACAATCATATCGTGTGTGTAGCCAATTATTTTGAGAACCACTAAAAGGGCTTTATTGAAGATCTCAGAATATAATCAATGAATGTACATCTACATCTACTGAACATTTGGAGTCAATCTGATTTACTGGTAAACTGGACACCACAGCTAATTGACCTTAACTAACACAAAAATGGATACAAAGTAGTCAATTTTACAGTTATTGAGTTCAAATTTGGTGTGGTAGTAGCTGAGCGTACTTTCCAGCACCTACGAAAATCTGACTGTTCATACATTTCATGAGATCTTACAAATCACGTAGTTGCACATGCTCTAACCTCATTTTCTTTCAACAACTTTTCATTTTCTGCAACGACTTTGTCATTTCTCAACATAAATGGATCTTAATGTAAAACTGTGCCATAACAGGTGATGGACAATTGGCATTCATTTAAAAATGCATTTTCAATACTATTAATGGATTATTCTATCCATTATCTTTTACCATCCATCCATCCATCCATTATCTTTACCCGCTTCTTCCATTTTGGGTCACGGGGGTCGCTGGTGCCCATGTCCGGCAATCACTGTGCAAGGGGTGGGGTACACCCTGGACAAGTCGCAAGTCCATCACAGGGCTTAATGGATTATTTATAAATTAAAAATATATTATTATAACTGGATGGGCAGATCCAGTGGTGGTTCCTCTCTTCAGAAACAGGGACCAGAAGGTGTGCTCCAATTACAGGAGAATCACTCTCCTTAGCCTCCCTGGTAAGGTTTATTCAGGAATACTGGAGAATCAAGTCTAATTGTTGGTTGAACCTCAGTTCCAAGAGGAACAATGCAGGTTCCGTACTGGCCATGATCATTTCATTGATCAGTTATTTACCCTTACTAGGGTCCTCGAGAGGTCATGTAAGTCTGCCCTGCCGACCACCGTGTTCCTCTGGGTACACTGTGGGGTGTGCTCCGTGAGTATGGGATTGGGGGCCTGTTGATATGGGCTGTCCAGTCCCTATACAAGTAGTGCGAGAGTTTGGCTCACATTGCTGGTAGTAAGTCAGACCCCTTCAGGGTGGGAGTTGGATTCCACCAGGTCTGCCTGTTGTCACTGATTCTGTTCATAACTTTTATGGACAGAATTTCTCGGTGCAGCCAGGGGCAGAGGGAGTCTGGTTTGGTGGACTCAGGATTCCTTCTCTGCTGTTTGCAGATGATGTGGTCCTGTTTGTGTCATCGTGTCGTGATCTTCAGCTCTCACTGGAGCAGTTCGTAGCCAAGTGTGAAGCGACAGGGATGAGAATCAGCACCTCCAAATCTGAGGCCATGGTCCTCAGTTGGAAAAGGATGGACTGCTTTCTTTGGGTTGAGAGTGAGGTTATGCTTCAAGTTCAAATCTCCTCGGGGAGGCCGAGATAGATTAGGGGTAGGGCAGCCAACTTGGGACCAGAAAATTGTGGTTCGACTCCCAGCCATGTTGTGGTGTCTCTAAGCAAGACACCCAACCCCCAATTGCTCTCAGGGTGCTCAATATTTGCCCACTGCTCCACCTGGGTGTATCCCAGGTGTGATGGGTTAAATGCAGAGAACTAATTTCATCATTGTATGGGGACATACATTGATGACAACATATAGCACTTATACTTATAAATACATTGTGGTTTTGTTCGCGAGTGAGCGAAGAATGGAGCGTGAGATTGACAGACGGATTGGTGCAGTGTCTGCAGTATTGTGGACTCTGTGCCTTGTGGTGAAGAGGGAGCTGAGCTATAAGGCAAAGCTCTACTGGTCAGTCTAAGTTCCTACCCTCACCTATGGTCAAAAACTCTGGGTAGAGACTGAAAAAATTAGATTGTGGATACAGACTGTTTAAATGAGTCTCCTCCACTGGACTCTCCCTTAGAGATAGGGTTAGAAGTTCAGTTATCTGGGAGAGACTCGGAGTAGAACCACTGCTCCTCTACATCGAGAGGAGCCAGAGCGGCATGGCTGAGTGGTTAAAACAGTCGTCCTCCAATGCAAGAGTTGGGGGTTCGATTCCACCATGTCAAAGTGTCCCTGGGCAAGACACTGAACCCCTCATTGCCTCTGATGTGTGTCCCATCGATGGTTGAATGTAATAAACACTGATTATTCTTTGTACATACCTAGTAGAGTACTGTATGAATGGGTAAATGAGGGAACAGATTGTCTGGTAAAGAGCGTTGAGTATCTTGATAAGATAGAAATGTGCTATACAAGTAGAGCCTATTCCATTTACCAGTTGAAGTTGTTCAGGTTTTTAGTAAGGATGCAGCCTGGGCGCCTCCCTATGGAGATGCTTGAGCTTGTCCGATTGGGAGGAGACCCCGGGGAAGACCCAGAACATGCAAGACAGACAATGTCTCTTGGTTGGCCTGGAAACACCTTAGAGTCCTCCCAGAAGAGCTGGCTGTGGAAAGAGATGTCTGGGCCTCCCTGCTCAAGCCACTGCCCCCGAAATCTGACTTCAGAATAAGCGGAAGATAATGGATGGATGGATGGATGGATGGATGGATGGATGGATGGATGGATGGATGGATGGATGGATGGATGGATGGATGGATGGATGGATGGATGGATGGAACCAACATTCATGGTTTATTAAAAAGGATAATGGGGACACATAATATTAAAGGTGAAAAACCACCTTGTGCTGCTGAGTAACAATAAAACACTTAAGAGCAGAAGAAAAACAGGGTCTTTAAGGAAAAGTATACTAAAATGTGTGTGGAGGGCAAACAGGGATTACAAACAGAAGCAACATTTAACAAAAATAACTGTGCCAAATATTTTAACAATTTTTTAAAAAAGCTGAATGGATGCTTTCAGACAAAAGTTAGATCAAGAGAGAAATGTACTGTTTTAGGCAATCTTTGTAAATCCTCTCATACACTACTTGTTTCATTCATTGCTTCCATAAACTACACAACACATCTGAACCAAATGAACCATGGACAACTGAACATTTTATGAGATCTTATTTTAATCTTAATTTGTTTTTTAGTTTTTATTAAATAAACCAAAAATTACAATTCATCCATCCACCCATCCATTGTCTTTACCTGCTATTTTCTTTCAGGGTAGTGGAGGTTGCAGTCACTGTGTGAGAGGCAACCAACACAGGTTTCTAAACAAACCAACAAGATTTCTCAGATCTGTACTAACTTCTTTTTTATATTTTATGGTGCAGAGAAGTCAAAACCAGTTTGAAAAAGCACACAGAATGAGACAAAGTTTAAAAAAGGCAGAGATCTAAACTACTGTAGGGCGTAATGAAATGTGTGATTAGCTGGAATGTGACAATTCAAAGGGATGAGGTTCTTACAACCTCTTTAATCTAAAATCTGGGGGAAAGAGAAGTCTTTATGCCCACACAAAACTCTCATACACACACTCTTGCTTGCTCACTATCTCAGATCAGACCTACAAAGTAGTTCATTACTTACAGAAGCATTTCTAAAAATAAAAAAAAAAGGTTTTAATTGATATCTGAACCAAAATAAGCAGAAAAGCTTAGTTTGCTGCATTAAAACACAACCATGCACTGAGAAAACTGCTGTGGCTTTCCATTAGCAGGAGCATTTATCTCCCAAAGGAGACACCATTAAAGTTTGTGAAAAGTGTTGCTGGTATGGATTAGACACAGTGTATACTGCATGTAGTACAGCTATGAGGATTAAAAGTCTGTTGGGGTTACCTGACAGCACAGAAGAAGACAATATTCTGTCAGCTGAGTCTTATGAAGAGATGGTGTTTGACATATTTCCATTACCAAGAATGAGCAGTGATACAGTATGGGCCTCACTATAAACACTTGCTGACTTATTGCTTTGTTAAGCTTTCACGGTCTAGCAGTTACTGTGCAGAAGTTGTAAAGGAGATAAAGGATGCAGCAGAGAATGTCATGCTGATTATTATGGGCTGTGATGTGGCATAACTCCCATTTGTCTCCAACTGCAGAACAAATCTCCCATCAGGCCTTTGGAAAAAGGTTGCAAGCACATCTGTGTTTATCAGGCTGAAGTATGACTGAGCACATCCATCCATCATCATCCATCCATCCATCCATCCGTCCATCCATCCATCCATCCATCCATCCATCCATCCATCCATCCATCAACTCTTCTTAAAGGGATCGTTTGGCATCTTGTCCCAGGCCAAGGAGGATGTGTAATCTTTCCAGCAGGTTCTGAGTCTTTGAAAGCATTCAAAAGGGCTCAGGAGGCATCCTAAACAGATGCCTGAAACACCTCAGCTGACTCCTTTTGATGTGGAAGAGCAGCAGCTCTTCTCCAAGAACTTCCTAAAAGATGAAACTTCTTTCCATGTGTCTAAGGCTTAGTCTGGCCGCCCTGCAAAGGAAGCTCAACTCAGCTACTTGTATGTCTTGTTATTTTGGTCATAATCCATACCTCCTTACCATATGAGAGTTGGAATGTAGATCACCACTAAATCAAGGTATGTTTTTCTAGATTTTCAGTCATACAGGACCTGACACATCCTTAAAGTTTAAAATCAGAACAACTAGACTTTTTTACAGTTAAAGAAGTTTTGTTTCCTAAACAAATACCAAGCGTCTCAGAGAGCTCTAAGCTTGGAACGAGGCATGCTCCAGTTTTTAATTGAAAAGCTGCCCCAAGTGGGAAGCAAAATGTCTTCAGTTACAGAAAAGTAGCCCAGTTGCTTTGATTTTTAAATCTTTAGATAAGGTTAATCAAGAATTTCAACTATTATTTGCTCCATCTTTCCCTGGATAAGGCTCCATCTATCAGTTCATTTCCTGTTGATCCACATCTGAACTAAATTTGTGAAACTAGAATTTTTTCAACTCACCCCCAACAAACATGTCAAAATCCTGAAACAATTCCACATTTATTAATCACCTGTTTTCTTATAGACCCAAGAGAAAACAGCACCACAAGACACCAGCCAGGACAAGACATTATCATTCTTCTTGCTGCTTTTCTCTGTATTCACTCATATTGCTTTAACCTGATTGGGGGTTTTCCCCATCAGGAAGCAGGACAGACATAAAGCAGTGAAAGTGAAGTAAAATCTTACCAGTTTCACATCTCTCCCCTGTAAATCCTTGCTGGCAAACACAGTTGTTAGGTGACACACAGGTTCCCCCATTCTGGCACAGTCCGTCACACATGGCTGGAGATAAACCAGAGGGGAAGAGCCATTACTCACTAAGATGAATGGGCATTAACTGTGTAATTAGACCAGCGGCAGTACAAGTATTTGCACACAGAAGAAGAGCTAATTTGGTGATGTGATTCATTACAAGCTTCCACAATATTACTTCACGTGATTAATGCATCACGCCAAGGTTAATTCCAAAATGTGCATCATCCGTGCCTGGACTGTTAGTAAATGTGTCCCAAAAACACAGAAAGGTCATTTATGTGACAGAGTGAAACTTAACTCATTGTTGTATTTACACAAACCCAACCACAATTAATTGAGTGAGAAGAACAAAAAAAAAAAAAAAAAGAAATTCTACTGAGCAACAAATGTACCAGGAAGTACTTCACAGTGTGAGAAGAAAGCAGGTGTTACTCTTCCATTTTGTTGAGTGGTCCTTAAAAGAAAGCACTCAACCAGACAGACAAACTAATGCCCCGAGGTTTGGAAAAGATTGACTTTGACATAATAGTCTTTTATAAATATCTAAAAACTTATGGGTGTCATTTTTAGCAACATGTAACCAAAAATCTGTTTTTTTTTTCCTTTCAACTTAAAAATTGATTGACTATGATGATATAGCACTGATGTAATCAGAAATAATCAACAGCTGATTAATTGATCAGTCAATTATTGCTAATGGATTGCAAACTGATTGTATAAATCATTAGTCAAAATGAGTTTGGAATTTCAATCCATATTTTTTTATTTATTTAACTTTTATTTATACAGGTAGTCTCACTGAGTCACAAGGACTCATTTTGAAGAGGGACCTGTTTGGGTGCAGATGGTGGGTGTTAAGGGCCTTGCTCACAGGCTCAGAGTGGGGCAAATGAGGGTGGAGGCAGGTGTGGGTGTTTCACCTTTTCCACCCTCATTATGATGTTGTCAGTCTGGGGAGTTGAACCGGCAACCTTCCGATCACTGGCCCACCTTCTCTAACCTCTACGCCACCACTCTACACAATAATACCAATTTTAAAAACATATTATTTGGAATATTTAAACATGTTTATGCTTTAACAGCATATATAAACAAAAAATATTATTTTAAAACAGTTAAAGTGTGAAATCAGTGCTGTTTCCCCCTAAATAGATTTCTAATCAAGGAATCGATTGACCAGCTCAGGTCAGATCGATTCTCTAGTGAGGGCACAGATTACAAACAGAAAGAGGCACTCATTACATTTGGTGGGAGGATGTAGAACCATGACACGTTACAGGGGGAACATTTTTATTGCTTTGAAAGTGTGAGCTTGAACATCGTTGGCATTGATTCAAAAAGCTAAATCAAAACTGTGTCCTGCCCAGGTTTGTAAACGTGGTGGGTAGTGGGACGGCCCATTAAAGAGGATTAACACATCAAACAGCAAACCTGGAGCCACATTTCTAGCTTCAGCGTATTCAGCTTAAATTTCTAATCATGCTGTATTTGCTGAATCTTTGTCAAATAAATTTAAAATTAATTTACCCTTTCTTTTACTTTGCTTGAATTAGCTATTTCTCATTGTTGACCCAAGAAATAAATGAACTAAAAATGCCATTTTATCTAACTTCCCTTGATTACTACCAAATTTAAAATTGGAAAATGTGTTATTCAATACAATATAATTTTTAAAAGTGTTCCAAAAACAAACAAGTGTAAAAAGTAACACAGAGTAGTCTTAACACCAGTTTCAAATAAAACACAGAGAACTGGACCGTCACTGATGCAGAGATGATAGAAAAATATACAGGACAGAGGAAACGCTAAATGTTTAGCACAGGTAAATCAATAACACACTGATCAGGGATCAGAATGAAAATTTGATTGCATCAAATACTGTTACATACAGAGCTGCCATTTACTGGGATTGTGTGAGATTCTAGAAATAAAAAAAGCTTTGCATGCATCTTCGGCTTTAATCACAGCATTGTGTGCAGATGCAATCACTCATCACAATGAGACTAACAAGCAGATGAAGCATCTTTGATCCAATGTTCTGTGCAGACTGGAGTGCAAAGTTGTAAAAAAAAAAAAAGTCAAACTGGAAACTGCAGGGCAGGTGAAACAGGTCTGTGGCTCTGTGAGTGCGACACAGATGTGTAAATGGTAAATGGACTGTACTTATATAGCACCTTTCTATCTGATCTAGATACTCAAAGCGCTTCACACTACAATCTATGCCTCATTTACCCATTCATACAGCTCTATACTAGATCTCTACAAAGCTAATTGAACAAATCATTCTAAAGAGACTAATCAGAGCTCTTTCACATTCACACACCGATGGGACACACATCAGAGGCTAAGAGGGGTTCAGTGTCTTGCCCAGGGATACTTCGGCATGTGACTGCTGGTGGATTTGAACCCCCAACTTTTGCATTGGAGGACGACTGCTCTAACCACTCAGCCACAGCCGCCCTAACATACTATGGGGGAATATTCACAATCATTTTCAAGGAACAATAAGACCTGTTGAACTTTTATATTCCCATAACAACAACCAGAAGAGATAAACTACCGGTAGACTATTTTCTCTCCTTCAAAGTGAAAAATATCCACGACAAAATGTTTTGAATGATCCAAAACAAGTTTTTGTACTGACTCGTTACGCTATTAAGCTTTCTACAAACTTTACAAGATAAAGACATCTGTTCTCGCACAGGTAAGACATTCTTTTTCACATGCACATTTTGTGCTCTAAACAGAAACTGCAGCACATAATTCCTGATAAACTCTCGCTCTGCAGCACACGTCACACTTAAATTGAAACCACCTCGAGAGCACAGCTGACAGAGATGCTTTTTGGGTTTCAGCTGAAGATGAAGAAGCTAAAGGAGGAAGATCTGGTATTTCTGTTGGGGACAGTGGTGGGATGTAACTAAGTACAAGCACTTCTTTACTGTACTTAAGTACATTTTTCATGTATTTGTACTTTATTTAAGTAGAGTTAAACATGGGTAATTTCGACTTTTACTCCACTACATTTTACATGAAGTATCTGTACTTTCTACTCTACTACATTTCTATAATGCGTTGCGTTACACATTACATTCATGTTGCTTTTTTTTTTTTGTTCTTGTTTTGTTTGTTAGTTTGAAAGTAACCAGTGGTGAGAGGAGAGTTGGTCCATTGAATCACTACAAAGTGGTCAAGCAACGTTAGACCTGCCTTCAAGAAGAGCTGGACCAATGACGTATATTCTAGTATATACGTTATTGAGCTGGGCGCACCCACAGCACCACTAACACACCAAAAATGGATTCCATCATGGAGATTCAGCCAGAAGATACGTGCCACCCATGACCTTATAGAAATATTATTGAAAGTCTATTGAAAGACTATTGAAAGATTATTCAGTACAGCAGGTCAGATTCTCTCCCAAAAGAGCCAGACTGGACTCAAAAAACTTTGAAAACCAACTTCTTCTGAACTTGAACAAGAAATTCTTGCTGCAATATTAAAATGTGTCAGTTCATGATGTTAGGAGACAAGAGATGTCTTCAAATGTCTTGACACTCAGGCCCAAGTTTTGAAAATGGTGTCAGGAAGTTAAAATATTGTTCACTATTGACCCACTACAAGGTCGACTAGACAGTATTTTAACTAGAGTTGATGACAAACTGGAGTTGAAATGATCAGATGTTCCTTTGTTAGTTGTGTCTAATGCTCCTTTTCTCAGGCAGACAACTTTTACTTAAATGTGTTGACTGCAGTTAAAATGACACATTGGTTTTACTTTGTGTTAAATAAAAATTTTCAAAGGTATAATCATTCCTCTTTCTTATTTTGCTTAATGGCATTTAACTCTGCAGGTCATCGCTGATGATGCACAGAATCACAAGTCCAAGTGTGAAATGTGTCACTGTAGGGTTTTTGTCCCGTCTCTCTGTTTCCTCACGTTTCCTGTTCAGCTCTGTTTTTCCTCCTTGTGTTCAGCCCCTGTCTCACCTGTGTCTCATGTTAATCACTGCAGGTGTCTGTCGTTGACACAATCAGTGTCTGTTAGGACATTAACAGAGTACTCGAGTAATCTACACATCGATTGCTAGGACATCTATCGAGGTTAAAAATGTTACGTCGAGTATCCGTAGTGACGTCATATTATGCGACCACCGTATGACCGTAGGGGGGCGGAGTTGCACTGTTGCAGATCACAGAGTATGGTGTAACACCGGGTCCAATCCATCGAACCAGAACCAGCTTCGGTTTAAGTTTCGTTTCTGACCTGCTGGATGTTTCTTCACATTTGCAGTTT
Source organism: Nematolebias whitei (assembly GCF_014905685.2). Lineage (NCBI taxonomy): Eukaryota > Metazoa > Chordata > Actinopteri > Cyprinodontiformes > Rivulidae > Nematolebias > Nematolebias whitei. The sequence continues at coordinate 36,610,612 of NC_056507.1, forward strand.
AATAATAATAACTAATAGTTTATCTAAAAAAGTTAAATCTGGTCCTCTGGACATTCAAAAAAACAAAAAAAACAAAGCAAATCAACAAAAAAAATGTAGAAACGTTTCGTCTCTCATCCGAGAGACTTCCTCAGTCTGAGGAGCTGTATTCAGCTGAAGATCAACAGAAGATCAACATCATCAGGCCAGGACTCTGCGGTCTACACTCATCTCCAGGCCAGCGGTCACTCTTTCAGGGATGAAGATGTGCACATCCTGGATAGAGAGGAACGATGGTTTGAGAGAGGAGTAAAGGAGGCCATCTTTGTGAAAAGAAATCGTCCATCATTAAACAGGGGTGGAGGCCTCCGTGTTCAACTGTCCCCCTCTTACAATGCTGTGATTGCTAGTATCACTCAGCCCTCTGTGAACAGTAAACAGCCATCAGTGTGCTAATGATCCATTGTTATGCTGATGGTCCTTCTTGAGCATGTGATCAGCTGGTTTTGGTTGTCAGCAGCAAAACTGGTTGATCCACCCTGAGACGGTGCTATTTAAGAGACTGAGCTGAATACAGCTCCTCAGACTGAGGAAGTCTCTCGGATGAGAGACGAAACGTTTCTACATTTTTTTTGTTGATTTGCTTTGTTTTTTTTTTTTTTTTGAATGTCCAGAGGACCAGATTTAACTTTTTTAGATTTTTCTACCTGGATTATTGAGCATGCATCAGGATATTTTGAACCACTTTGGCCAGGATTGCCTCAAACTAGTAAGAGAGTTTGAGAAAACAGCAAGGAAGAGGGCAGACTACAGGAACCATTTGCGATTCAACCTCAGATGTCGACAAAGTGGCATCATTCCCAAGAGCCTGGAACTAAAATCTTCGGTCAGCGGGCACCGGGCAAGCAAGATCCTTCAGAAGGCTCAGACCCAGCTGCTGAATGAACGGGTGAGACAGATCAATTTTACTATTGAGGCCTTGAAGGCCAAAGAAGAGCACATTAAACAGAAACTAACAACGTGTCTAGATCAGACCACACTTCAGCAAGTGTTGGACTGTACAGATCAGGCACTCTTAGCACAGCATGTCAAGTCCAAGACTCGACAACAAAATAAGTTTAACTTACTAATAGCTCATCAACACCATCACTATTCCAATAACAACACATTCAGTGTAGGACAACACTCCAGTAGTCAATTACATGCCAGGGAGACAGAAAAGTGGGTGAAAAATTTATCTGACAGACAGCTCACCCAGCCAGAGACAGAGATTCTTGCCAGGGGACTGAACTTTGCGGTTGCACCAAGTAGAATTCCTCTGGTGGAGATGATCACAGCCACAGAATCAGCCATCCGCAACAACAAAATTAAAGAGGCTGAAGCAGAACAGCTCAGAATCAAAGTTTCAGCCTGCCTCAGCAATGCCAAACCACCACCTTCCAACATCAGTAGAGAGGAGAGGGATGCACTCACCACTCTTAGCAAGGACAAAAACATCATCATTCTCCCAGCAGACAAAGGAAGGTGCACAGTGATTTTGAACCAGAAAGACTATCATGAGAAAGTTATGACACTCCTTAGTGACTTAACCACTTATGAACCTCTGAAAAGAGATCCAGGAAGTGGTTACAAGAAAAAGTTAATAGATTGCCTGAAAATTTTGGAGCAGGACAAGGCTATTGACCGTTTTCTGTACCACAGACTGTACCCAGGGGAGGCCACACCTAGTCTGTATGGTTTACCTAAAATCCACAAACAAGGTGTACCTTTAAGACCTATTGTTAGCATGATTAACTCTGTCACTTACAATGTTTCCAAATATCTGGCGTCTGTACTCATCCCTTTAGTTGGCAGCTCAGAACACCACATACATAACACCATGGACTTTGTGGATAAGGTGAGGGATGTCATCATGGAGACTGATGAAACAATGGTCTCTTTTGATGTCACATCACTCTTTACGTGCATTCCTGTTGATGATGCAGTAGAGGTGGTCAGTTTAAAATTAAAATCAGACACCACTCTGAGCAGCAGGACCACACTTTCTACAGAACAACTGTGTCAACTCTTGAAACTGTGTGGGTCCTCAGTCTCACAGCCTCTCCATCCCTCTCCCCCCTCGCCGCACCGCTGCACCCCGCTGCCCACCTCCTCGCTCTCCACCTGGCTGTCCCAAGCAATCATTGGAGAGAGGGGGGCGAACCGCTGGTCCTCCCCGAACCCAGCGCAAGAAGGGGAGAACCTCGCGAGCGGAGGAAAAGCCCAGCCCTCAGTCGCCGGAGGAATGGTGGAGAATTTCGCTGGGGGGGAAGTACCTGTGCCGATCAGAGGAGCAGCCCAGCTCTCGCTCGCAGGAGGAGCGAGGGGGGAGTTTGCTGGGGGAGAGGAACCCTTGCCCCCACTTGCTGGAAGAGCAATACAGCCCTCCCTCGCTGGAGGAGCTGGAACAGTGGCAGGCTTCCATAGTGGCAACTAGGAGTGCACCGATTGCAGTTTTCTGGCAGATCACCGATCACCGATTTCTAAAATGTCTGACCTGCCGATTCCGATTTTGGCCGATACCGATTTTGTTTTATAAGCGACACTGTCAGGTGTTATAAGGTTACAATGCACCTTCAATTTTCCAATATTATTTTGTTGAAAAACATACCCTTGGACAATACAAACTTGTTTTAACTGGCTATGAGGTAGTGCTCTGAAATATAAATGAAGTTCAGACAATTGTTGTTAAAACAAACAAACAAACAAAATCGGTAAAATTGGTTTCTCATGCAAATATCAGCTGATTTCTGATTTCCCAAAATTAAGGAAATCGGGGCCCTGGCTGATTTATCGGTGCACCCTAGTGGCAACATATCTGAATCCGTTTCTGCCCTGCCACGAGGAGACCCAGGTGGACACTCCTCACTCCAGTCCTCCAGAGGGGTTCACGGCTCCATCTCCTGCGGCAGTCCTGGTTTCACCACCTGCTGCTGCAGCTCTGACTCCTCCACCACCTGCTGCAGCTCTGGCCCCCAGTTCTCCTGCTGCAGCCCCGACTCCAGGCTCTCCCGCTGCAGCCCTGGTCCCTGACTCTTCTGCTGCAGCCCTGATTCCACCACCACCACCTGCTGCAGATCTGGTCCCCGGCTCTTCTCCTGAGGCCCCCAGCTCGTCTGAGGTCCTCGCTCCCGGCTCTTCTGCTGAGATCCACTCTACCGCAGAAGATCCTGCTCTTCAGCTGAGGTCCTTGCTCCCGGCTCTTCGGCTGAGGTCCTTGCTCTTGGCTCTTCTTCTGAGATCCACTCTATCGCAGAAGATCCTGGATCGTCGGCTGAGGTCCTCGCTCCTGGCTCGTCGGCTGAGGTCCACGCTCCTGGCTCGTCTCTGGAGGTCCTCGTTCCTAGCTCGTCGGCTGAGGTCCTCGCTCCTAGCTCATCTCTGGAGGTCCTCGCTTTTGGCTCATCTCTGGAGGTCCTCGCTCTTGGCTCGTCTCTGTAGGTCCTCGCTCCTGGCTCGTCTCTGGAGGTCCTCGCCCCTGGCTCGTCTCTGGAGGTCCTCGCTCTTTGCTCGCCTCTGGAGGTCCTCACTCCTGGCTCGCCTGTGACTTTCGTCCCCGGCTCGCATGTGACCTTCGTTCCCGACCCGCCTGCAGAAGTCCTCACCCCTGGTTTGGCTCTGGAGGTCCTCATCTACCTGAGTCCAGGCAGGCAGAGATGGACTCCTCTACTTCCCGGGAAGAGACGGTCCCCTGGTCACCCACTGGAACCCTGGCCTGAGGGTGGATGGTTTCTTGGCCACACCCCGATCTCTTGCCTCATCAAGGACGGTCACCTGGTCACCCTGCTGAGTACTGATCCTGCCCTGGATGGTCTCCTGACCGCCCACCTTGACTCTGGGACGAGGTCCGGGGTCTTTGTGTTTTGTGTTTCCCAGGGTTTATTCCTGCCGTTTTTTTGTTCTTTTGGTCCTGTGTCTACTCGTCCTGTTTTGTCCCGCCTCCCACCCAAGTTGGATGTAGCTTGTCTTTGGGATGTCAGGAACCATCCCTTGAGTGGGGGATACTGTAGGGTTTTAGGGTTTTTGTCCCGTCTCTGTCTGTTTCCTTTTCAGCTTGGTTTTTCCTCCTTGAGTTCAGCCCCTGTCTCACCAGTGTCTAATGTTAATTACTGCAGGTGTCTGTCGTTGTCCCAATCAGCGTCTGTGTATATATTCAGTTCCTTTGCGTCTTGTCTTTGTCTCGGAATTGTCCTTCTATGGTGTTGTGTTCAGCCTTCTGTTCCGTCCATCTGATTAGTCTGTGAGTAGCTGCACTGTCAGCATTTTGTTTTTGTTTAATAAACATTTTTTTATTATTCCTCGAGCGTCCTCGTCATCCTCCTGCACGTGGGTTCAAACACACCTGATGGCCGAACATGACAGTCACAGAGTAAAAACATGTATTATCTGCAGCATTGTTCAATAAAATGACACAACACTATTAATGTATTACAGAAAGCATACATACGGTAGGCACACTTAATGATATTGTAGACCATTGCATTAGGTAATACAAAGTACTTTTCCTTTTAACACTTTAAGTATTTTTACAAGCAAGTACTTATTTACTTTTACTTAAGTAAAAATGTTAATGTGGTACTTCTACTTTTACTACAGTACATTTTTGTCTGTTTATTTGCACTTTTACTTAAGTACAGTGTTTGAGTAATTTCCCCACCACTGGTTGTTAATTGAGGAGATGAGCTTAGTTGTAAATTTGTCACAAAATGACTGCCACTGGTTGTGACAGGCGTTACTGGGTCAAAGCTTTTTCCATTGCGGACAGCACAGACAAGGAGGGCTGCCTTTGTCGCTGCCCTTTGTGCACAAAATAATTGTGCTATCTCCTTCCCTGAGTTATTTTTTTATTTTTTACTCTCTTTATATGATTTATTTGACTGCCTTTGTAAGTTTTGCTGGAAGAGTTGTAAAGATGTCTGTTAACAAGTCCACAAAGTTCTGAACAATTACATAATATTTGGCATATATCACTGCAAGACAACGTTCTGCCAGCACCTTGTGCTCAGAATGGTTTGTCAGAGGGGGTGCAAGAACAATAAGACGTAACTGTTGTTATGCAACGTCAACAATGAGAACAAACAACTTGGAGTGTTGCAGAACATAAATCAGACTTTAGACTACACTTCCTTTATCTGCCTGAAATGCAGACAAGTGGAAGCACTTAACACTGAAACTGCTAGTCAAGCCTTTATTGCTAGGTGTGAGCTAGCTTTAACTCTCTTGCTTGCTATGCTCTTCAATAAAGTAACAGCATAATTCTAGCACTACTGAGCGCAAATGATGTCCAAATATAAGGCTCTGTTAACATTTTATAAAATTTTGAATGAAACCGTAGCTGTTTTGCTGTGGGTCAGTGGTTTGTTCACACAGGAGCGGTGCTCGTTTCCTCTAAAATCAAAGTTTTTTTTTAAATCAGATCTCAGAGTGGAGGTTTTTGGAGAACCCCCACAGAAGTGTTAAATCATGCATGCACACTTTGGAAAGCTGTAGTTTTCCTGTGCTTATGCAAGGAGATGGACACCAGTAACAGTGGTGTATAGTCAGGGGCTGCTTGTGCACTCATCCTTTTCAACATGTAGGAGCAAACCGACTTCATCCTATGTCCAAACAAAGGTTGAATGTTCACTGTTTTGGATGTAGCTGTTTTAATGCTCAAGACTGAACAGTCTGTGTGCACACCCATCTCACTGGAAGCCACAAATCACAGTACCACCAAGTGACCTGGCATCTCTGCTGCCAGATATACAATGATTACCATTTGTAGAAGATAGTTCTCGAGTCAAGCCTCCCTCCTTTTCTGTGCACATCTGCCAATCACAACACACACCACATCTTCCAACCTCCCCCCTCTGAGCTTTTGCTTTTTTGCAACTTTACACTTTAAACTTTTCAAAATAGTCCACCTTATTTACCAAAATAAATGAATAAATAAAGAAATAAAATACGCTATATCTTCTGAGAAATCCTGTAAGATCTTTTCATTTTCTTCAAAAACATTTTTCTCTTTAAAAAGCTGCTTCAGCACACGTTCGATTTTTATCTTATGGCGCTACTTTTAGTTCGAAGCTACCAATCTCCTATGAGTAGTTTTTAACTAGTTTTAACTTCTCTTAGCTTCTAGCTAACCTTTAGACACTTTAGTTCAGCCCTTCCAGCCTCAGGCTCAGACCTGTCATGGTGGCTGTCTCTATGATCCTCCATGTGCATGCACGGACTGAACTCTATGAACCCATTCGGTCCAGCAGGGAAACTTGGATGTTCTCCTTCTGCCGGACTGGAGTGGTTCTGGAGGGCAGTCTGGGGGGACAGCTGCTGCGGTCATTATTACCATCAAGCTGCTGAAGGGACCTGCTAACTAGACCTGCTAATGCTGCTAACAAGACTACGCTGCTAACAGAACCTCACTGTTAACAGTATCATGGTGCTAACTGGACCATGTTGCTAAAATAACCTCACTGTCATCAGAACCACTCTGTCTATAGGACCATGCTGCTGGAGATTTATTTCTTTTTCACTTTTGACGCCTTGTTTCTGTTTTTTAGTTGCAGGCTTTGAATAAATCCCAGTTTATGTTAGTTTAGTTTATGATAGTTTAGTTTATGTTAGTGCTCACATTAAGTGTGTAAATTATAGCTGAACAGAACCTATGAGAATTGTGCTGCTGTTGTTTGGTGTATTGTTCTGCACTATTAGTGACTGACATATATCTTAGATTTTGTTAGTGTACCAGTGGGCGTATGTTTAGAGTATATCTTAGTTTATATCTTGGTTATCTTAGCTCATGTTTTTGTATGCTTTTTATGATTGTCTACTGCTTTTTCATTCATTCAACCTTTATTTATACCGGTTAACCCCATTGAGCCTCGGGGACTCATTTACAAGAGAGACCTCATTTTAACAAAGAGTGATGACAACAATGGACAACAAAGAAAACAATTGACAATTATAAGAGGCATACACACACACACACACACACACACACACACACACATATATATATATATATATATATATATATATATATATATATATATATATATATATATATATATATATATATATATATACTTATTTATTTCATTTTATTTTTAATTAAAATAAAATGGCAGCCAAAAGGACAGTCAAAAAGTAGCCAAAAAAAAGCAGCTAGATTATAAGGCAGTGTAGAAAACTAAAAACAGGAGCTTTTCTGCATTGGTATGTCCCATGAACTTAACAGATGTTTGAAGCCACTTAGAGAGGTCGAGATTGAGAGCTTGAGATCATTTGCAAGATATTCCATGAAACAGGAGCAGAGTAGGAGAAGGCTCTTTTGCCAAGTTCAGTCCGCACTGAGGGAACACTGCAGGTAATAATGTCCTGAGAGCGCACGCTGTAGCTGCACTCACACAGTGACAGGTAGGAGGAGATGTATGAAGGCAGCAGACCAAGAAGTGATTTAAATACGAAAATGTGCCAGTGAGAGAGTCTGTGTGAGGTTAATGATGACCAGTTAACCAGTGAATACTGGGAGCAATGGTGGGTATGGTAGTTACAGCCAGTTATGAATTTTAGTGCACCATGATCACTCTTTGTTAAAAACAGGTCTCACTTGTAAATGAGTCCCTGAGGCTCAATGGGACTAACCGGTATAAATAAAGGTTGAATGAATGATATCCTAGATCCTTATTTACTGTTTCTTTTTACACTTTATATTTTTGCTATTGTTGGATGTAACTGGAACCCTGTGTTCACAATTTCGTTCCACCTCATGTACCACATGTGATGTGAATGACAATAAAGGAACTTGAATCCTTGAATCCTTTATATTATTAGCTAGTTTTGTATTATTTTTAGTTTTAGCTTACCTTTTGCAACATTTAGCTTATAGTGCATGCTTTGCTTCTTTTCTCTAATATTTTGCTACTTTTATCTTTTAGGTAGTATTTTGCTACTTTTGGTGTTTAGTTGGTGTTGAGCTTCTTTTCACTGTTGTTCTGTTTCTTTTGATTTTAACGTCATTTCAGCTTCTTCAACAAAGTCATTCATCTGTCAGCGTGCACACTATGCTTTCACAGAAAATGCCCTCTCCTTGGTTTTCAAGTGTCAAAGCATCCACATTGCAGAACACACATTTTGTTTCCTAGTATAGCTTAAGGTGGTACAAAACTAATAGCCAAAAAAACATTTTATAATGGAAAGCTTTATGCAAAGAAGGATTTAGTCAAAAGTCAAGGACGATGAAAGCAGCGACCCACCTTTACAGACCGTTCCATTGCCTGTGTAGCCCGGCTTACAGGAGCAGCTGTGGCCTCCCACCATGTTGAAGCACAAAGCGTTCTCATTGCAGTTGTGCAGTCCACTGAGGCACTCGTCATGCTCTAAAAATGGAAAAACATGACAGAGGTCAATCTCTGCAATATCTCTGTAATCCATGCTAATTTATTACACTTAACATCTTTATCTTCTGCATCTGATAAGAGAGCAAGAAAATGCAGCAATAATCAGTTCAGGCATCATCCTGACATCTGCAAACAACAACGGCAAGAGAGAGAGTAATCCTTGATTAAAGAGCAGCAAGCGTTAGGAATGAATGCAGCAAGCTGGTAATTCATTTTAATAACCATTCAGTCTAAATGCCTCGACAGTTCGACAGCTGTGAGTCTAAGATATGAGTCTGGAATGAGTCAGTTCTCTGTCTCTTGTCTGGATAAGTCAAATAAAATGCTCTCAGTTGCTTACGCTGTCACAGTTGAGCCTGCATAGCAAAGAAAGAAAGTTTGAGCACCTTAATAACCAAAACTAAATGGCTTAGTTTGCAAATTTATACTTTGTAATAATGAAATGCCAACATACTATATATTTGTCTGATGTCCACTTTATTCAACTGACCTTTAGTTCAGATTCAATACATTTTTTCACTGTTTGTGTGAAAACATTCCAGATGTTTCTGTAAGGTCCATATAAGCAGCAAGATGTCCTCCAAAAACCAGAGCTTCTAATCCCCCTTCACTGTGGATTTATTTATTCGCTGTGATATAGACCACTGACAAGGTTGACTAATGACCACAGACCATGAAAATGTGTTCCACTTGTTTCCATGTGGCCAATAAATCTTTTCTTTGCAGAAAACTTAAGGGCACTTGAGTAGACACAATACACTAAAACACAGAAGAACAATGTTTGACTCTGTTCAGTTTATTCATTAATAACACAATTCACCACAAGTAACAATAAGCACTGTATAAAATGTACTACATACAAAAATAAGAGGTTCAGAACAGCACAAATTATATTTTCAGTTCATATTAAATAAATGTTTTCAGTTATAAATAAAAGCCTAGCATTTCCTGAAGGAATGCATATTTCTTGCCAGTAGCATGCAACAATACAAGTTCTTACAAGATGTGTAAACTTTACAGGGCATTAAGACATCGGCTCTCTGTGATTTGATTTTTTTCTTTAGAAAATTGATTTTTTTTCGTTTTCTTTTGATTAGATTTTTTTTTTTCACATGGACTAGTCATATTCAAAGAGAGACCACAGGGGAGAACTCCTGATAAAGTCATTTCACGTCAGACACATTCAAAATCAACACAGACAGCGTTTATTTTCAGTCGATGATAAAGGAGTTAGAGGAGGTTGATCTTGTATTTCTGCTGTTAACTTGAGGACATGCACTATTTTGTTAAATTGTCAGGAAGAGACACCATTGTTTCCGACAGATGGTGCAGGGTGGTGGCTCTATGCTGCCTGACAGAGGATCGCTCTCTCCTGGTCCTCAGTGCCACAGCTACCTGAGGAAGGTGCGCTCTCTCTTGGTCATCACAGCCACGAAAAGTGTGTCTCTGTGCTGTCGTCTGAGTGCACACAAATTATCCAGTTTCCTTCAACAAGTTATTTTACCATCTTTATGTTTTACTGAGCTATCTTTATACTTTTTGTTGTAATGGTTATAATAAATGTACATTTGTATCTTCTAACAGCCTTGGCCAGCAGTTCCTCAGCAGACACTGATCTCAAAGATCAGTTTTCTGAGTAGCTTTTCATAAACAAACACACCCACAAAGTTCAGACCAATCACACGATGCTCACCCATACACAGTAAGAAGCTAGTCCTCCTGAGTGGGGCCAATGCACAGGATGGGTCTCAGCAGGGGGTGTGAGTAGAAAAATACACTATTTTTGGCATGTACCCACATCAGCAAGACACAATCTTCAGCCTTTAGTGCTTAGAGTGTATGTTAAGAATGACTCTCAGCTACTACCACATCAAACTTTTGCTCTGCTGATTTGAGCATTTTTGTTCCGTTAGTTCAACTAGTTTTGGCAGCTACGTTAAATATGTCTGACCTCAAAAGAAAATCAGTTGTATTGATCAACACCCAGTAATTATTTGCTGAGCGTTTTATCAAAATTCATTTACTAGTTCTTGAAATACTTTGCTAATGTAATAAACAAAAACAAGCTTGCAATCGTGCACAAAAACAAAAAACAAAAAAAAAAACATCATAAGCCAACAAAAAAGGTTAAATCATGTCAACTGGACTGGTTTCTTTAAGTGAGAATTGTTTCGTCCTCCATCCAGAGGACTTAATCAGTCTACGGCCTGCCAACCAGATCTGTCCCATAAGTAGGCTTCACTTCTGTGGTTCAAGCCAACCTCCTGTTGGAATCTCAAAAGTACCTTAACACATGCAAAACACACCCATCTAAAACAATAAATCATCATGTACAACAATCCAGTGTTATAGGCCAGATGGCCAACTTGCTACTCACAGAAACAGCCCGAGGACAACCAAGGCCAAAATGGTTACGAAAAAGTGTTGTAATCTCAGTCATCCAGGTAGATAACAACAAAAAAGGTTCAATCGTGTCATCTGGACCAGTTTCTCTAAGTGAGAAACGTTTCGTCCCCCATCCAGAGGACTTCCTCAGTCTACGGCCTGCCAACCAGATATGTCCCATAGGTAACTGCTGTGTTTCAAGCCACCCAATAGTTTTGGATGGATGTGCTCTGTTTGCATGTGTTAAAAGCCTGCTTCTGAGATTCCAGCAGGAGGTTGGCTTGAAACACATTTTTTTCTCTTAATATTCATTTTTTATTGAGCTGACAACATTTAGCAGCTGCTAAAAGGACAAGCAGCTGATTAATTCTTTCAGAAAAGTTAGTACTCTTGACAAAGACTAACTTAAATTAATTTATGCACATTTGGAGGAGAGAAATGTTTTGGTTAGGGGGAGGGGACACATCAAACCCAGCAGGGGACTTCTTTTTTTTTTTTTTTTTTCCCAACTTGTTTTGTCCAGAAATCAAAACCGAACGGTTTGTCAGTCACACAGAAACAATGTTTTGATGTGCCACCTGTTCGGTCACAGGTTTGAGCTTTTTGCCTTTTAATCTGCTCCGCTCTGAAGAACGAGACTGATGACTGAACGATGGCATCTGGAGCGCGCGGGCATCAGAAACGTGAGCGCTTGTTTCATTTACCTGAGTCGCGTCATCCATTTCCCTGCCATCATCCAACCCATTACACCCCCTGAACACACCGTGGGCTCATCCAAATTGAAAGTGACATTGTGATGAGCTCCTCCATCGAGGATTTGATGCATGCGTGCACGAGTCTGTGAGATGGATTGAAGGGCAGTCAGGATAGTGGGGTCTGCTCTTTCCTACACACACAAGCACACAAATCTGTTGGGGGGGAGGGGGGGCAGAGCTGAAGCCTGCTTGTGGCCATAAAAAAAAAAAAAAACAGTAATAAAACAGCCCAGGGGAGAGAAAAGCAAATTAAGATTCTTTTTTTTTTCAAGGTCACCTCTGTCAGAGCTGCAAACGCCAACCAGAGATGCACCACAATCGGACTTTGTGTATATTACATGTGTGTGTGGTTTATTTAGAAATGTGGGTTTATTGCATGCCTGCACTCGGTGTAAACGACCCCCAGTTTAATGGCAGACCAAACCCCTCCTGTGTGTGGATGTGCTGGTGTGAAGGAGGCAGCACCTCGCCGACTGCTGCTGCTGCTCAGGTTGCAGACAGATAAACAATCAATTATGTACGGCCTGTCATCAGGGATCTCTTACTGTAGCTGCTGCTTCTCCCAGCGCTTGTTTCTCTTCCACCTTCTGCCAAGACAAAACGAGCCTGAGCCACAGCTGACCCCAGGCTGCTTCCATCAAAACAATGTTCCCTCAAATTTCATTTTACACGCCTGAAACGGCAGCGATCTTATAATGTTTGTGTCCAGGAGAATAAAAGCCTCCTGTGTTTAGTGAGTTTGTCTGCTAGTGTGTGTAGATGAGAGCACAAAAATGTCTTTTGTGTTTGGCGTTTGTAAATTTGTCCTTAAATTCCTTATGTTTTATAAAATTAAAAGCAAATCTCCTCAAGGCATTTAAAGATTCATCATTTAGACTTTTAGCACTTCTTCAAAATAAAATAGAATAAAATTGCACAAAAGGGCAAGAACCATAGAAACAGACAATTTTATCAGTCATTGTTTTCTGTTATAAACAAAAAGAACATGCACTGTTCCTTTAGCACAATCACACGATAACAGTAAAAGAACAGAAGAAGAGAATACAAGATGCTCAACTGGGACAAAAGCAACTACAGATCCAGTCGATTTGTCAAGTCTGGACAATCAGCATGAAGTAATGTTAGAAAATATAATGTATTATCTAAACGTTCTTGAGGGAAACTTGTAGGAGAATTACTTTTATAATGACTTGTTAACTGCTTTGTCCCCTGTAAGCAACATGAGAACACAGCACGATGCTGTCAGTGCTCTTGAGCAGAAACCTTGTACCATTAATGATGTGACTATTCAGAAAATAAACAAATAAAAACATTTAAATAGATTAAATTTTAAAGTCACAACTTCTTTTTTTAACACTTTTCATTGAATAACTATTCATACGACAACAGACTGATGTGAAAGGTGACCAGTAGATTTGATTTTGAAATAAATCATTTGTGGGTTTATGTCATACATAAAGACATGTTACATACAGTACAGACATGTAATATGAACTCAGTAGCTAGTATCTTACTGTAGTCACTGTTGACAACAGTTTGTGAACTGCAATCATGATGCAGGTCCAAAAAAAATCACTGAAAATCCACTTTAAGTTTTGATAAGTGACTTATCTGTGCTGCTGATTATCCATGCTGCTGATTATCTCATGCTGCTGTATTCATTCGTACCCATCTGCTCACCACAGACTCATGTTCAGGCTGCTGTTGTTACACTGTATTATTTTACATTATTAGTGTTTAGAGTATATCTTAGATCCTTATATGCTGTTTCTTTTAACACTTTATATTTTTGTTATTTTTGGGTGGAACTTGAGTACATAATTTCGTTCCACCTCATGTACCACATGAGATGTGAATGGCAATAAACTTGACTTGAACTTGGACCTGAAAATATCTTGAAACTTTATGAGGTTTCTCAGTTTTCTCACATAAATGACAGGACCTTGCTCTCACGTCACTGGACTTTTGAACGTTTGAAGAATTTGCACAACAAATTTAATCTCAGAGCAATCATCATCAGGGCCATCTGGATGGATGGATGGATGGATGGATGGATGGATGGATGCATGGATGGATGGATGGATGGATGGATGGATGGATGGATGGATGGATGGATGGATGGATGGATGGATGGATGGATGGAGTATCTTATCAAAAAAATCTGACAACTTCAGCAGGAACTGGCAAACTATGAAACTAAAATGTGACTGATTGGAGTGAAAAGTAAAAAAAATTAAAAGTGATCAAAAAAAGTCCATGCTCAATAATCCAGGTATACAATCCAACAATTTTCAGTCAGGTCATCTGGACAGTTTCTTTTTTTTGCTGAAACGTTTCACCTTCCATCTGGAAGGCTTCATCAGTCAAGGAAACACACAACACAAAACTGATTCTTCCCCCAACAGCTTACTCCACAGTGGAACAAACCAGTTATTTTGGTGCTAAGATGATCCAATTACATGATTAGGACACATTGAAACTAAGTTGAAAAATAATATATGTAAATGGTAAATAGACTGTACTTATATAGTGCCTTTCTATCTTATTTCAAGATACTCAAAGCGCTTTACAACACAATCTGTGCCTCATTTACCCATTCATACAGCACTCTACTAGATCTACAAAGCTAATTGAACAAATCATTCTAAAGAGACTAATCAGAGCTTTAGATCACATTCAAACACTGATGGGACACACATCAGAGGCTATGAGGCGTTCAGTGTCTTGTCCAGGGACACTTCAGCATGTGACTGCTGGTGGATTCGAACCCCCAGCTCTCACATTGGAGGACGACTGCTCTAACCACTCAGCCACAGCTGCCCCATACATTCATATATATGTAAGTATATCCCCAATAAGTGTGTATATCCCCGTGTGTGTGTGTGTGTGTGTCCTTGTTTATGCTACTTTGTGAGGCCCATTTTTCCAACTTATACTGCATTGTGAGGACCAACTGCTCCTTATGGGGCCCAAAGCCCAGGCCCCATAAGAAGAAGTCCTGTTGGTGGGTTAGGGGCTAGGTTTAGGACTAAGGTGTGAATTGAGGATGTGTTAGGTTTAGGGTTAGGTATGTACTGGTAATGGTTAGGTTGTAGATGAACAGATGCTGGGATATATTCATCATTTAACGCGGGTTCCTCATTTTTCTGGACTGAATAAAACGTGCATTGAATTTAAGGAAATGCAAACGTGAGACGTCATTTAGATTTGACCCATCAAAATGAATGCGGTCATTTATTTACAGAATCAAATTTAACATCACACATGTACATTAATTTGGCAAATTATGAAAATAACAATATAAGCAATCAATCAGGAAAAATCATACGGCCATGATTTTTCCGTTGCTGCACCACAGACATTTATAAAACTGTACAACTATGATCTTTTACCCACACGGATGTGAATAAGCACTTTACACAGACATTTCTAAATATCTGGGAGAATTTCTACTTGATAGAAAGTTAAAGATGAAAGAAGTTAAAGGGAGTAAGATTGAATGGGAAGGGAGGAATGTTCACCAGAACCGACACTCTCCATCAGAAGCCCAGCTCTCCTTCGGTACGCTTGGTAGGAAACTTGATCCATTACCTTTCTGAAGATTTATCAGCAGATATGGAATTCCGTTAACGCTACCTGTCCAGCGTCTCCTGCGGTGGCTGTAGCTCGTCAGAAGTAGTGGCTAGTGAAAGTTATAATCCCATGGAACTCGGAAGAGCCTTTTGTCATGTCAAGATCATCCCGTCTCTAACAGAACTTGAGCAGAACCAGCAGAAAACTCTCCAGCACTCCAGCAACTTCAGAACTCCAGAACTCTAGAAGTCTGACAACTCTCCAACTCTCTGAGTCTCTGAGTCTGTGTAGACCAGGAAGTACTGACATTTTAAAGACTCTTTCCCGGTTCACTTTTTGGGATTTTTCATTGGTCAGAAACGACCAGACGGGGTGGGTTTTGTGACGTAAGAGGTTAGAGACAGCGAGAATTGTTATGGGACAGCTCAGAAATGTTCTCACAGACCGAGAGGGTTTTGTTTTGGCGTGTTTCAGGAAACAGGTGCAAAACATCTCTACTTACGTCTCAGAGGATTCTAAAACATGACAGTTTTAACATAACAACTTGTTTTTCGTTTGACTGTAACCTTGTAAACGCACACACTTGCTCATTCAAAAGCAGAAATCAGAAAATGCATAAACTCTGCAACAGCTTTTAACATGAGAATAAAAATCATTACTCAGTTAATAAAATTGATTAGTTCACTGCAACATCTAAAATGGTTTGAACTAAGACACTTTGATTATCAACATTTGTAAGATAGTAATGATAATAAAAAGAGAGTGTTCTTTTCACTTGAATCTTCAAGAAAGAAAGTCTCAGGATGGGTGAACCTGTATTTATGGATTCAAATACATGAAATGACAGCTTCTGTCCCACAAGGTTCTAAAGGTCAAGAGTTTTGACCTTAGACTGGGTTTCGACGTAGGCCTAGTCCACTACAAGGTTATGGATAAAGGTCATGGTTAGGCTATAGAAATGAATGAAAAATGAATGGAAGTCAATGCAAAGGCCCCATAAAGATAGCAAAACAAACCTGTGTGTATGTGTGTGTGTGGTGTGTGTACACAATTTGCAGGAATTTTGGGTGAATGTTGCTTTTTTTTTTTGCAATTTCATACACATGAAAACATGTCATCAGTACCAACTGGGTGTGATTTCAAGTGTAAATCTGCACATGTCCACAGTATTCGTTGTCGTCAACTAGTTGCCAAGAGTAGACTCTCTGTAAGATACAGGTTTAACTAATGTTTTCTGTACACATAAATATCTTATTTACCTCTGAAGCAGATCACATATGGATGTTAGCATGAAATGTCCCAGAATAATTTACAAACACTATTCTATAAATTGTCTGATTGCAAGGAATGATTGTGCAAATAGGCCATCACACATGCAGACCTTCTCCTTGTCCTTTTTCTTTCAGCTGTTCCCTTTTCAGGCACCGCCACAAGAAGTCATCCTTCTCCATCTTTGTCCTCACTCCAGCTACCTCCATGTTCTCTCTAACTGCATCCATATATCTTCTCTGTCTTTTTCCTGGCAGCTGCATTTCTAACATCCTTCTACCAGTATACCCACTCCTCTGAACATGTCCAAACCATCTCAGTTTGACAGACACCCTGTCAAATGCTTTTTCTCAATCCACAGACACAATGGAGTTCTTTCTGACCTTCTCTGTACTTCTCCATCAGCTTCCTCAAAGCAAATATGGCATCTGTTGTGCTCTTTCTTGGCATGAAACCATCCTGCTGCTCACATATATAGTCACCCGTTGTCTAAGTATAGTTTGGATACAGTCAGCCATCGCCACAAATTACAAAGATCAGCAAAAAAGCAGTTTTAGAAATATCTCAAATCATCCAGAGCTGATGAAGTTTTGTGAAGACAACCTGTGCCTTGTTCAACTTAGCTCAAATCAACTCTCAAAAAAACTTTAGTGTTTCCTGCTCCTCCCTGAAGGTGCACCGCATAAAGAATCATTTCAAGGGTAAATGGATGATCTGATCTCAAATAGGAAAAGATTAGTGAATGTCCAAAGGAAGAAAAAAAAAAAAAACTTTTCTGAATTCTGACTGGGAAATTAACCCCATGAAGCCTCACTGGGGTTCCTCACCAAGAAAACGCCACAGGACACCTCTAAAATGAACATTTACTGTCTTTTTCTTTTCAAGTGAAATGAAAAGCTCTCTTTCTCTCTAGCCAACACGAGATTCCAGTTTTTAACAAGAACACTCAGACACAGAAATCTGTTGGTACTCAGCAGCAAGGTCCTTTGACTGGTATAGTCTCTGGTCTGGTTCTTTGTTGTTGACAAACCCCTTTCTTCACCTTTGGCCTCTTCCTTCCCCCCTCTGCCCATCCCGCCTGCCCCAGGTTCAGGAGCCCAGGTCTGGTAATCACAAGATTAGAACAAGGACACACACTTTGGGAAGGAGCAATGCACTGTGGCACAGACTGACTGCACACTCACCTCAGAGCAACTTTTTCAACCAGAGAGCAGCCGGTGTGCTACCTTTCATGGATTTGCTGCTAATCTAAGAAAGTGGGGAGCACCTTGGGCACTTAGAGAGGAAAGACGAAGAGCGGAGAGGAAGAGGAAGAAGGCTAACCTTCAAAATCAATAATTACTTTCTAGTTAAATAAAGAAGTGTTAGAAGTTTAAGATGACTCTGTTGGGAAAACCTCCAGCTGATCCAGAGCTTTAGTCAGGACATGTGTTTGTACATATTTAATTTAAAGAAGTGAGGGATGTCCACATGTTCCCGTCTCCCACCAGCTGGGACTTGGAGCTGTTACCTTCCTCACCGCAGGTGGTCCTGATATAAAATACAGACTTGTATCTGAGTGTGCCAACCCCCCTAAGAGGCTGAGGAGAAATAAAACCAGGGCTCCATGCTGTTTCTCCCAGGCTTAACTCTCCGGATCAGCCCCGTAACACTAGTCTGCACATAAACACTGAGCCATGAAATGAGCTCGGGTCAACTTAATCCTCTTTACTTGGGAGACTCCTCCACATGCCACATGGTAATGCATGTGGAAATATGGCCATCAATACCGGAAGCATTGTTTCTGCTGAGTTGACTGTTAGTTAATTGGTGGAAGTCATTGCAGATGATAAAGGCGTGCGTAAATCATGAGAGTGTACAATGCCAATACTTTCAGAAGGAGGTGTTTTAATGCTTCCTGCTGCTGTAATATTTCTCCTGTGGGCAAATTAGAAGGATTCACACTCCCCATGGATGTTTCAAACACAGGCAGATGTTTTATTGCTACAACATCTATTTCTGGTGTCAATTACTGTACCACCACCAGGACTACAAAGGCCACACTGTACTTTGCATAAAGGCATATAATAATGTGCACACCACTGTGTATTGTATCTATTTATTTGTTTTTCAACCATAATTTATTTCTCTGATGTAGTCTCAGGAGTGAGATGTCGCTGCAGAAAAGATTGTGTTCATTGTGGGAGATCTTAGTTCAATAACTCAGTTGGAGGTGGGCAGCAACATTTCAACTGAAGCAGAGGGGAAAGTAATTACTTAAAGTTTTCACAAAATCCTCTGTTAAATCACAAAAAATGACTTTTATAAAGAGACACGTAGCTGCGTATTTCACTGGAATGACGTCGAGGCACTTTAATAGGAAGCTATATGAAAGACTGCAACACAATTTAATCCTCTGGGTTGGGGTGAATTAATCTTGGTTGTGAAATAGGGACGGGAGCACACAGCTGAAGAACGACGAACGAGTAAAACAATAAAAGTTGCTCACAGCTCAGAGGAGCTGAGAAAACAAGGCCAGTGGCATCACACAAGGTACAATCATTGCTTTAAACAGCAAAGGTCCGAGTAAATAGGAGATTTCAATTTTTAAATAAAAGCCAAGAACTCAAGGAAATAGGCAAATGTGTAATTAACTTGAAAAGCTGTTTGTCTCCTATTAAAATATGTTTGCAATTTGTAGTCTTGTTCTGAGGAGCAGACACAAATCTTTAACTTTTCTATAATATTTCTGGATTTTCACTGAAATCAAAGGAGAGAAATTTTGCATGCGAGGGCAGATAGAGCAGGAAATGGGAGTTTTCTCTGATGTTTGTCATGTTGTAGAGTTTTATGACTTTAATTCAAACTCCAATAGCACGGCGGGAGGCAGCAAGTCTAAATCCTCCAACACCGAACACAGTTACTTCACTGCGCTGCCGCCGAGGTAGACTGCATTGGTGTAAATTGCTTTTTTAATTACAGGCACAGAGACAGCACAGCGCGCTGCCCCCTCCTCAGAGATGATTCACACAGAGAGCTGCTTTGCATCGTGTTTCACAAGCTGCAAACAGCTGATGGGGAGTGAGGTAGCTCTGCTCATCGGCAAGGAATGACATTGTGATGTTATCCATGAAAGACAGACACAACACACTAAGAGATGATTCCTCAATCAGCAATAGTGCTCTACTTATAGACACTGGTCATGATGCAAACAACAACATTTCTGAATAAACATCCATCCATCCATCCATTTTCTTCCGCTAATCCGGGGTCAGGTCACGGGGGTAGCAGCCTAAGTAGGGAGGCCCAGATTTCCCTCTCCCCAGCCACTTGGGCCAGCTCTTCCAGGGGAATCCCGAGGCATTCCCAGGCCAGCCGAGAAACATAGTCCCTCCGGCGTGTCCTGGGTCTTCCTCTGGGCCTCCTTCTGGTGGGACGTGTCCGGAACACCTCACCAGGGAGGCGTCCAGAAGGCATCCTAAACAGATGCCCAAGCCACCTCAACTGGCTCCTCTCGACATGGAGAAGCAGCGGCTCTACTCTGAGTCTCTCCCGGATGATCGAGCTTCTCACCCTATCTCTAAGGGAGAGCCCAGACACCCTGCGGAAAAAACTCATTTCGGCCACTTGTATCCAAGATCTCATTCTTTCAGTCACAACCCAAAGCTCGTGACCATAGATGAGGGTAGGAACGTAGATCAATCGGTAAATTGAGAGCTTCACCTTTTGACTCAGCTCTCTCTTCACCATGACAGACCTGTACAGCACCTGCTTCACTGCTGACGCTGCACCTATCCGCCTATCGATCTAACGCTCCATTATTCCCTCATTCATGAACAAGACCCCAAGATAATTAAACTCCTCCACTTGGGGTAGGACCTCCTCCCTGACCCGGAGAGGGCACTCTACCCTTTTCCGGCTCAAGACCATGGCCTGGGATTTGGAGGAACTGATCCTCATCCCGGCCGCGTCACATTCGGCTGCGAACCGCTCCAGTGAAAGCTGTAGATCATGATCTGATAAAGCCAATAAGACCTTATCATCTGCAAAAAGCAGAGACGCAATCCTAAGGCCACCAAAACAGATCCCCTCAACACCTTGGCTGTGCCTAGAAATTCTGTCCATAAAAGTTATGAACAGAATCGGTGACAAAGGGCAACCTTGGCGGAGTCCAACTCTCACCGGGAACAAGCCCGACTTACTGCCGGTGATGCGGACCAGGCTCTGACACCGGTCATACAGGGACCTAACAGCCCGTATCAAAGGGCCCGGTACCCCCTACTCCCAGAGTACCCCCACAGGGTTCCCCGAGGGACGCGGTCGAACGCCTTCTCCAAGTCCACAAAGCACATGTAGACCGGTTGGGCAAACTCCCACGCACCCTCCAGAACCCTGCTGAGAGTGTAGAGCTGGTCCAGTGTTCCACGACCAGGACGAAAACCACACTGCTCCTCCTGAATCCGAGGTTCGACTATCCGACGGACCCTCCTCTCCAGAACTCCCGAGTAGACCTTACCAGGGAGGCTTAAGAGCGCGATTCCCCTGTAGTTGGAACACACTCTATGGTCCCCCTTTTTTGAATAGGGGGACCACCACCCTGGTCTGCCAATCCAGGGGAACTTCCCCCGATGTCCACGCAATATTGCAGAGTCGCGTAAGCCACCACAACCCTACAACATCCAGAGCCTTAAGGAACTCAGGGCAAATCTCATCCACCCCTGGGGCCCTGCCACCGAGGAGCTTTTTAACCACCTCGGTGACCTCAGCACCAGAGATTGGATGGCTCGACCCAGAGTCCCCAGGCTCCGCTTCCTCAGTGGATGACATGCCGGTGGGATTCAGGAGGTCTTCAAAGTATTCCGCCCACCGACCCACAACATCCCGAGTTGAGGTCAGCAGCACACCACTCCCACTATAAACAGTGTTGGTGGCATACCGCTTTCCCCCCCGAGACGCCGGATGGTGGACCAGAATCACCCCGAAGCCATGCGGAAGTCATTCTCCATGACCTCTCCGAACTCCTCCCATGCCCGAGTTTTTGCCTCAGCGACCACCCGAGCCACATGTTGCTTGGACTGCCTGTACCCAGCAGCTGCTTCCGGGGTCCCACAGGCCAAAAAGGCCCGATAGGACTCCTTCTTCAGCCTGACAGCATCCCTCACCGACGGTGTCCACCATCGGGTTCGAGGGTTGCCGCAGCGACAGGCACCGACAACCTTGCGGCCGCAGCTCCGGTAAGCCGCCTCGACAATAGAGGCACAAAACATGGTCCACTCGGACTCAATGTCCCCCACCTCCCTCGGAACATGTTCGAAGTTCTCCCAGAAGTGGGAGTTAAAACTCCGTCTCACAGGAGACTCTGCCAGACGTTCCCAGCAAACCCTCACAATACATTTGGGTCTGCCAGGTCTGACCGGCATCCTCCCCCACCATCGGAGCCAACTCACCACCAGGTAGTGATCAATGGACAGCTCCGCCCCTCTCTTCACCCGAGTGTCCAAGACATGTGGCCGCAGATCAGATGAGATGATGACAAAGTCGATCATTGAACTGCGGCCTAGGGTGTCCTCGTGCCAAGAGCACATATGGACACCCTTATGCCTGAACAAGGTGTTCGTTATTGACAATGCATGACGATCACAGAAGTCCAACAACAGAACACCACTCTGGCTCAGATCAGGGGGGCCGTTCCTCCCAACCACACCCCTCCAGGTCTCACTGTCATTGCCCACATGAGCATTGAAGTCCCCCAGCAGAACAAGGGAGTCCCTAGGAGGTGCACTTTCCAGTACCCCCTCCAAGGACTCCAGAAAGGGTGGATAATCTGAACTGCTGTTTGGTGCATAAGCATAAACGACAGTCAGAACCCGTCCCCCCACACGTGGGCGAAGGGAGGCCACCCTTTCATTTACCGGGTTGAACCCCAACACACAGGCACAAAGTTGGGGGGCAGTAAGTATGCCCACTCCTGCTCGGCGCCTCTCACCAGGGGCAACTCCAGAGTGGAAGAGTATCCAGCCCCTCTCAACAAAACTGGTTCCAGATCCAGAGCCATGCATAGAGGTGAGTCCGACTATTTCTAGTCGGAACCTCTCAGCCTCACACACCAGCTCAGGCTCCTTCCCCACCAGTGAGGTGACATTCCACGTCCCAATAGCCAGCTTCTGTAGCCCAGGATCAGCCCGCCATGGTCCCCGGCCACCACCCATCCCACATTGCACCCAACCCCTTTGGCCCCTCCCACAGGTGGTGAGCCCATGGGAAGGGGGACCCACGTCTCCTCTTCGGGCTGTGCCCGGCCAAGCTCCATGGGTAAAAGCGCTCGCCCGCGTGCCCCACCTCCAGGCCTGGCTCCAGAGTGGGGCCCCGGTGACCCACGTCCGGACAAGGGAACATTAGGTCCGTTTATTTTTCTCATCATCGGGGTTTTTGGGCTGCACTTTGTCTGGTCCCTCACCAAGGACCTGTCTGCCATGGGTGACCCTACTAGGGGCATAAAGCCCCTGACAGCATAGCTCCTAGGGTCATTGGGACACTCAAATCCCTCCACCACGGTAAGGTGGCAGCCCAGGGAGGAATAAACATTCTAGTGACAATATTAAGTCTTTGAGTGACACAAACAGGTAATGTATGCATGTGTCTTTGGTTTAAGACAGGGGTGTCCAAATGCTTTCATATGTGGGCCAAAACTATTAAGACGAAAAGGCTCGTAAGACACAAAATGTAAATTTAACTCTCAACCTGAACAATATTTGGGAGAAAGGACAAACGTTTACTAATTTTGGTGGAGATAGATTTTTAAATTGTTGTAGATCCAAAACATTTAAAGCCTCATAAATACTAAGCTTATATTTTTATTATAAAAGATTTGACTCATGGGCAGCACAGTAGCGTAACTGGTAGCTGTTGCCTCTCAGTGAGCAGGTTACCCTGGTCCAAATCCCGGTATGGGGATCTTTCTGGGTGGAGTTTGCATGCTCTCTCTGTGCATGTGTGGGTTTTCTCGGGGCACTCCAGTTTCCTCCCACAGATAAAAACAGGCATGTTAGACTGATTGGTAACTCTAAATTGTCTCTTGGTGTGAGTGAGAGAGTGAATGGTTGTTTGTCTCATTTGTCTCTGTGTGTCCCTGTGATGCACTGGAAACCTGTCCAGGGTGTCCCCCACCTCTTGCACTGTGCTGGACATAGGCACCAGTGACTCCCGTGACTCAAAAAAGAAGAAACAGGTAAAAGATAATGGATGGATTTGATTTATTTGAATTGTTGGTTCTATCTTTGTTGTTTTCTTGTGTTTGGAAAGTTCATTTTAGTCTGTTCTCAGCAACCAAAGCGTAAAATTAACGTGTCCTTTTAAAACAGGGTTGAACAGCCTTTTGGACCATGGATGGCCCAAAAGGCTGTTTGAAGTTTTGAAAAATCACTCTGCTGTCAGTCGCTACAGCAGATTCATAGAAGGTTTGAACAAGTTGATCAATCCATATGTAGATGATACCACGTTATATTCATTTAAAAATGTCTAATTTCCCTCTTGATTATTTTATCAACTGCAACATTTAGACAAGTTTTATGAATCATTATCCAAAGTCTCCTTTCTGGTAGAAATCAGTAAAGGTTTCTGGTGCTTTGTACCATGAAGTGAAAATAAAAATATTATAGCCAAAGGTTTGTATTTTGTTTAATGCTTCTCATTTTAAGAAGATTGAATTTCATCCGTTTTGCTGTTAAACTTAAACATTATATAAAAAAGGATTACCAACAAATTTGCAGGAAGTCTGCATCGACCTCTTAAGCCTGCTGGCCAAAAATATACCGTTCTTAAACTGCAGTTGTGGGCTGCACAAAATCACTACAAGGGCCACAAATGGACACTCGTGGTATAAGACATCAAAATATATCTCTAATATTGCTGTTATCCATTTAAATTAAGTCAGGTCCCCAGATCCTTCCAAAGGACCTGGCTTAACTTTGTTTGGCTTTTTTACTTGGATTATTGAGCATGAACTTTGATTGCAGAGTTATCATTTCCTTCTCTGACAGACAGCAGATCTTATATGTTATCAGCTTACATTTGGTTCACACTGAATGTCTGTGGAAACATTTGGCTCAGTTTACACAGCTTTTTGAGGCTGGCTGTTGTCATGAAAAAATAATATTCAAACATTAGTCATGTCAGTTTACACCATACAGTATACTAAAAAAATAAATTATTTAAACTTCTATGTAGTGAGACAGAAAATCTCAGATTGATGCATTTTTGTAAATTTAATATATAAAATTTTGAGCTGGTCCAGTTGTTTGCCCTCGATATTTGAGAGAGTATGTTTGCCCAACAATTCTTTATGTTTAGTTGACTTAAAGAACGCGTATGATTGTGTCCGTCATAGTGTCCTGTGAGGATACTTCAAGGGTATGGGGTATTTTTGTCTCCTATAAGGCTTCCTACTAAGTTGCTCAATTTCTATTCAACCAAAGGGCAAACTTGTTTTGCCAGTAATAATTTATACATGTTTTCAGCAAGTGTTGGAAAATGCCAAGTTTTCACTTGGTCACTGATTCTATTCTTAGTTTTTACAGATAGAATTCCTTGGCACAGCCAAAAGGATCAAGGGGTCTCCAGTTTGGTGGGGACTTTGGATTTCATGGCTGTTTTTTGGATGATGTGGTCCTGTCAGCCTCATTATGCCAGGACCTCCTGCGGGCATTGGAGTAATGTGTGCAGCAGCTAGTATGAGTTCATAGTGCTCCAATGGAAAAGGGTGTATTGGCAACTTTGGGTTAGGAATGGACTTTTACCCTAAGTGGAGGAGTTCTCATATCTCAGGATCTTGTTCACAGGTGGGGATAGAACAGATTGGGGTGGCAGTGATGCAGACATTGCATTGATTTGTCATAGTGAAGGAAATGCTTAGCCGAAAAGTAAAGCTCTGAATTGACCAATCAGTCTACATTCCAACTCACCTACAGTCATGAATTATGTATTTTTTGTTTAGAAATAATAAAACAGCAAATGCAAGCAGGTAAAACAAGCTTTTCTCATAGTGTCTGGACTCCCCCTTAGGGAAAAGGCAAGGAGTGCTGCTAGTAAGAACAAGCTTAGAGTAGGATTGCTGCTCCTATGCATCAAAAAGAGTTAGTTGAGATTGTTTGAGAGTCTGATAAGGATTGTATGGACTTCTCACAAAAGAGGTGTTTCAAACATGTCCCAATGGGAGGAAACCTAGGGCTTTACCGAGGACTTGTTGGAGAAATATCTCAGTGGGTCTGGGAATGCACTGAAGTCACCTTCAGATGAGGAGGAGGGAACTTGATAAAGGGAGGTTTGGGGAGTTCTGCTTAAGATATTGCCCCACTGACCCTGTCTTTAATTAGAAGCAGAAAATGAATGAATAGATCAAAAACCCTAAATAAATAAAATAAAATAAAAAACATTGAATGTCAGGATTTTTTTTTAATGATGGAAATTGCAGAATATATCTGACATATAGCTAGTAATGAGAATAATTTTATTCTGTCACATGGCATATCAGGAACATTTTGTCACACAAGGGCAGCAACCTCCACTGAAGCTAGAGAGCTGAATCAGCTGAAAAGATAGTTTGATCTGACATCTAGACTGACATTCTACATAATGTTTCTGCAGTACATAGTAAAGACATGTCACCAAGTTTTATTTTGCATTAACATAAAGTTCCCTTTTTTGACTGCAACATCTGTCACTAGGCCTGTCATGATAACATATTTTGCTGCGTGATTGTCAGAAATTATTGCGATAAACAATAATATTGTTTGAAATTTGACAATTAGTAACTGTTGTCAAATTTAAGAAATTTTGGTTAAATTTTGTGTGTAGTATCGTTTTTGACCACCAGATGGCAGTATAAGATCATTTGAACCAAAGGATGGGTAGTGAGGGAGCGAGCAGCGTGCCTCTAAGAAAAATGGGAGGGAGGCCCCTTGACGTGACACGGGCTGTCTATTTCTTTTTTCCAGTCCTTAAAATGGCAGATGCTCTCTGTGGGTTGAGCTCTTTAGCATAGCATTTATCACACAAAGCTTTTAATAAAATCAGTAAACAAGTTCTCAGCTTCTTTTTTTCAGAGAAAAACAACTTTTTACACAAAGGCACGGGTTTCAACCGTGAATTCTGGAAGTTTTTTCCTGAGGTCGGCCTGTTAGCTTAGCTTATAGCTTAGCTTCTCAGCTTAGCTGCTTTTAACGATCCAAAAACGCGATTTTGAACTATTAAAACAAATTTTAAAGAAAAGAGAAAAAAGGGAAAGGGAGGGGTCAGTGAAGAGCACGAGGTTGAGCCTTTTGTCATCCAGTGTCTTCAGTAGAAAGAGAGAGACACGGAGAAACGATAAAGCTGATAAATGAAAATGAGGTCGATAATTTTAATTTATCATGCGATTAATTGATTTATTGTTTATTGCAACAGACCTATCTGTCACTCCATCAGAAGATGAGAACTTTGTAAATGTTTGATTCCAGGATGCTTAAAATTCATTATCATCCGGTCCAGAAGCGGACCAGATCTTGAATAATTCTAAGTCTCCGAGTTTACAGTATGTTTATAACATGTACATAGCTTGAAATGGAGTTGAAGAGTACACAAATGAACTGCAAGATTTATGTTTCCCATCATGTTGTCTATCCTTACTGCTTGCCTTCCCTAATGAAGACCTAAATATTCATGAATATACATAGTACAAATTATCTGGAGAACTTAGCCAGCTCTGACAATCCTTACTGAACGTGCATCACAAAGAAAGGTTGTCCATTTCTTCTGCCAACATTTTTTTTCAGCCTTTGCTTTGTTTCACTATTCATCCTTGAATGATGCAACTTCTCTTCTTCTCTAAATGTCTAGTCCTCTCAAAGAGAAATGGTGCTTTAACTGTTTGTTGCAGCCAAGTGCAAACATAGTTCTCATTGATGTAACATGAGTCTGTTTCTCTCTTGTGAACTAGTGCACAACAGCTACTGATAAAAGCTGTCACCGCCAGGCCAAACAACTTTCACTATCATCTAAAACACAGCCAGAGAATAAAGACAGTGACTTTTCAAAGCAATCTCTTTAAATCAACTAGTTTCTCTTCTGAAACTGGCTTTAGTTTCAACTTTGATCAGTGGTAAATGTGTTTGTTGCCTCCACTCACAATCTCAATGTCTCCCTGGCTCATGGTCACTTCCTCTCTCCACACACACACAAACACACAAACACACACACACACACATACATGACAATCATTTTGTCACTTCCAAATAGACCTGGAGTTAAATCAGTTTTGTTGTTGTCGTCGTCATTTAAAGTGAGAGAGTAAAAAAAAAATCAAAGAATGAATTTTTCCTATTATTATATAATAATTAATAATAATTATTATTATTATTAATTAATATATATATTATATAGGTTGGAGTTGACCATTCTAACAAGACTCAAAGCATCATCTTGTATACAACAACTGTTCTTTTTAATCCTTATGTTTTCTATTTGTGTTCAGCTGTTTGTCAGATTGCAGTGCAGCATTGGACCAAGCAGAAGAAGAGCTGGTACTGATGTGTGTTTGAGTGTGAGTGCTTAAATTTGTTGCAGAACATCAACATGAAAATGTGTTCAGACAAAGATGTGCCATTATCTTCATTTATAAAGTGATAGAGTTGTTATGTCCAGTTCAACATCCATCCATCCATTATCTTTACCCGCTTCTTCCTTTTCGGGTCACAGCAATCACTGGTGTCCATATCCAGCAGTCACTGTGTGAGAGGCAGGGGACACCTGGACAGGTCTCCAGTCCATCACAGGGACACATAGAGACAAACGAGACAAACAACCATTCACTCTCTCACTCACACCTAGAGACAATTTAGAGTTACCAATCAGTCGAACATGCATGTTTTTGGTCTGTGGGAAGAAACGCATGCATGCACGGAGAGATCATGCAAACTCCACTCAGAAATGCCCCCGACCGGGATTCGGTCCTGCAACCTTTTCGCTGAGAGGCAGCAACTTCACCAACTGCACCACCGTGCCGCCTCCAGTTCAACATACTGTATATAATTCAATTCAGTTTATTTATACAGCACTAAGTCACAACAGAAGTCATCTCTGGGCATTGAACAAAAACATTCATATCAAGGTCAAAGTCAAGGTCAAGGTTTCTTTATTGTCATTTGCATTACATGTGGTACATGTGGTGGAACGAAATTGTGTACACATGGTCCCAGTTACATCCAACAAAAGTATAAATTGTAAAAGAATAAATAGTAATAATGTCTAAGATAAGAACTAAGAAATATGCTCAACACTTAATAGTGCAAAAACAGTACACCGAACAACAGCAGCACGAACATTGAGTGTGTGTATAAAGTAAGTTAACATTATTTATCTGACTAAATAGTAGCTCCAGAAAGTCACAAACACCTAAAGAAAATATATTTTCTTGACTTCAGGCTGTCAGAAGGCCAAAGGAGGAACTCACCTGTGCAGGAATAGTCATCGATCCTGATGTAGCCGGTGTGGCAAATGCACATGAATGAACCAGGAGTGTTAACACACATGGTGTTCTCTCTGCAGTAGTGTTTCCCTTCAGCACACTCATCAATATCTGAAAAGAGCAAAATAAATTGTTACTGGAGTTATGTTAACTCTGTTAAATAAAAACACAACTAATAAAAAAACAACTGAAAGTTGAAGGGGAAATCAAACAAGTATTCTTTTTTTTTATTAAAGTGTTACATCATTTGCATGTGTGTTGCTTTGTTTCAACAAATGTTCACTATCAAAGAATCCCATTTAAAGCCATCTGACCCTCATCAGTGTCACATATGTAGAGCTTCTATTTTAAGCTGGTTACATAATTTCTGAAGCTGTTTCTGGTAACAACGGGGCCCCAAAAGGCTTCTGCACAACAAATGAAAAGGGGTCATTTGTCTTCGTGAGTGGAACATAGAGGTCAACATGTAGATGCTCCGTGAGAGGTGAGAGCTGAGCGCTTAAGCTTACACCGCTCCATTTTCAGTCTAACAGTGAAGCCCTCATACAGCAGAGGCTCCACTGCTTCTCTCATCATCATCCAGCTCATCTGTCTGTTGTGAGCATATTTTTATTTCAACAGGCTCATATCAGATACCATAAAATCACTAATGTTGCACGGCAGAAGTTAAACTGAATTGTTTAAATACAAAATCTTGCATTCTAAATGTTCCTGGGTAGAACAATGCAACAGATATTCAAAACAGAAATTTAATGTTCACTTGTTGTGCATCTTGGATATAAACATAAAAAATCTTGTGATTAAGGTCAAAACATTGGGCTCTTTAGTGATTTTTGTTTAAGCTGTTAAGAAATAAGTTATTGCATTGAACTTAACAAGTGGTACACCACAGACTAGTCCACCTTCGCTGTGGGATTTGAATGTTGGTAGTTTTATCAATCAACCTTTATTTATACAGGTAAATCCCATTGAGCCTCGAGGACTCATTTACAAGAGAGACCTGATTTCAACAAAGAAAGATGACAACAATGGACAACAGCAACAACAATAAGCAGTTATAAAAACTCATACTACAGTTTTTTTTTTTTTTTTTTTTTTTTAACAAATAGGATGGCTAAAAGGTAACAAAACAAAAAAACAGCTAGATTCCAAGACAAATGTATAAAACTAAAAACAGGAACATGTCTGCATTGGTCCCTGCCAGGAGTATGTAGGACCCTTGCAAGAGGAAGGAGCAATTTAATCCAGGACCAGGCCTAACAGCAGAGCCGGGGGTGGTCTATTTTTGACCACCATACATTAATCTCTGACCACCCCAAAGTCTAGACAAATATTCATCCATCCATTTTCTTCCACTTATCCGGGGTAGGGTCGTTGGGGTAGCAGCCCAAGTAGGGAGGCCCAGACTTCCCTCTCCATAGCCACATGGGCCAGCTTCCCCAGGAGAATCCCAAGGCGTTCCCAGGCCAGCTGAAAAACATAGTCTCTCCAGCGTGTCCTGGGTCTTCCTCTGGGTTTCCTCCCGGTGGGACATGTCCGGAACACCTCACCAGGGAGGCGTCCAGGAGGCATCCTAACCAGATGCCCGAGCCACCTCAACTGGTTCCTCTCAACGTGGAGAAGCAGCGGCTCTACTCTGAGTCCCTCCCGGATGACCAAGCTTCTCACCCTGTCTCTAAGGGAGAGCCCAGACACCCTGTGGAGAAAACTCATTTCGGTCGCTTGTATCCGTGATCTCATTCTTTCGGTCACAACCCAAAGCTCGTGACCATAGATGAGGGTAGGAACGTAGATCGATTGGTAAATTGGGCGCTTCACCTCTTGACTCAGCTCTCTCTTCACCACGACAGACCGGTACAGCACCCGCTTCACTGCCGACATCACACCTATCCACCTGTTGATCTCTCCATTTTTCTCTCATTCGTGAACAAGACCCCAAGATACTTGAACTCCTCCACTTGGGGCAGGACCTCCTCCCCAAACCGGAGAGGGCACTCTACCCTTTTCTGGGTCAAGACCATGGCCTGGGATTTGGAGGATCTGATCCTCATCCCGGCCGCGTCGCATTCGGCTGCGAACCGCTCCAGCGAACGCTGTAGATCATGACCTTATGAAGCCAATAGGACCACATCATCTGCCAAGTCTATTCAAATAATTTGAGTAAGCTACTTTTAGGTAATATAAAAAGAGAAAAAGATTTTGCCATGGCAACCAAATCTTTGAAAGTAACCATTCTGATGCCTAGATATACAGGCACAGAATTCAATAATTCACTTATTTTTTAAGTTATCATGCTACAACATTCACAAATGAAAGGATGGATGATATTTCCAACTCCCCCTCTTTGCTCCACAATGGGAGACAAAAAGACTGATGTCACAGAACCAACATTGACCTAAAAGGTATCTTCACTCTTGTATAGATCTAGTAGATTGCTGCATGAATGGGTAAATGAGGGCACAGATTGTAGTAAAGCACTCTGAGTGTCTTCATAAGATAGAAGGGCATTATATACAGTAAATACAGTCCATTTACCATTCACCTGTTGGTTTAATATTACAGGTACCAGTAAATGTGAAAGCTCCTTGTTGTTCACTATATTTAGTATTTTTGGTCTTTTACACCAGTTTCAGTTTCTAATCAGACTCATTTATTTAGGAATAAAAGGTAAATGTAGACAATCTGTTCAGCAAAGACTCACTGAAATCTCAGTGGAAGATTTTAGCAGCACCATTAACAATAACACCACCCAACAAGCTTCGTCTTGTTCAGGCTATATGTTCTGATTTATGGTTTCAGTTGTGGGTTTTTTGCCACTATCTACACCAAAAAACAAGTTCAGAAAGCATTCACACAGAGAATCTGTAACCCGTCCTGTCTGACCTGAAACAGAACAAAAGATACAAACCTCTATTTAATGCCATTTGTTGGTAGCTGACATTGATGAGACATGAACAGTGGCTGCTGGAGATAGTAGTTGACAGTTTTCATATTGAGCCTGCCCCCTCCACCCCTCTATGAATATATGCTGAATTAAGAGGTATAATATTTTAAGATCTGTACAGTACTGTGGCCATTTGACATTAGAACTACAGCTATCAAGCTCTGCAGGGTCTGTAACATTCCCATTGATCAAAATAACTCCACCTGAGCAATAGGAGCACACAAAAAACATTTTACATATTTTTTAATGTTTATAAATGTTAAAAACATGCACATTTATTTGTTCTCGTTTTCTGTAATCCATCCTACATCACCCTTTTCTTTTAACCTACAACAGATCATCATGCTCACAGGTCAGAAGATGACAAATCAGAGTTTTTAAAAGGCTGATGCTGATGTTTAGAAACCAATTTAAAAAGCTTGTTTTTGGTCTGTAAACGCAACAGTTCAGTTTATTTGCAGTAAAATCTACTATGTTTAAAATGAATGAATGAAATGAATGGATGAACAAATAAATAAATGTTTAAGTAATAGTACATGTAAGATTTATCTTTGGAACCTGAATTGGATCAATACACATTCCTGGTTGTGCTACAGTTTATTTAAAAATTGTAGTTTTAAATGTGTCAATCAAAAAAACATTTTCTATGAGACCAACGGAAAAATACAATAAATCAATCAGTTCATCAATAAATCTTACATCTTTATTTACAGTTTAAGGCTATGATAGATAAAAAGAGAGTGTTTTATTGTTTTCTCTGGTAGATACCAAATTGATTAAAAAATTACAACAATATTCTGCTCAGCTTTGTTGGGCGTCTACTGGTGTTTAACTGAAAAAAGGATACTGATCATGGAGAGCACATTAACACAAAGTCTTAGTGTTGAGTATAACAAGAGTCTACTGCCAACAGATATGAGTATCTGATACCAGTAACTCTAAAAATGCAAAAAGTCAGTATAATTATTCAGTGGACTGATAAGTTGTTCTACCTGTAGCTCCGTGTTTGATTTTTGTAACATTAGCTTTTATCCTTCATAGTCAGGTATTTCATTCACTTTCTCTGGCTTTGTTATACAAACAGTCATGCTAACGTCATCCATCCATCCATTATCGTTTACCCGCTTCTTCCACTTTTTGGGTCACGGGGGTCGCCGGTGCCCATGTCCAGCCATCGCTGTGCTGGCGGGGTACAGGCGGGGTACACCCTGGACAGGTCTCCAGTCCATCACAGGGACACATAGAGACAAACGAGACAAACAACCATTCACCCTCTCACTCACACCTAGGGACAATTTAGAGTTACCAATCAGCCTAACATGCATGTTTGTGGTCTGTGGGAGGAAACCGGAGCACCCGGAGAAAACCCACGCATGCACAGAGAGAACATGCAAACTCCACCCAGAAAGAATCTAGAATTCTAATTCTAGAATTGTGCCGCTCAAGGTGGCTGCATGCTGGAGCAGCTCTTTTACTTTCATTCTGAGATTTTGCTTTTAGAAACTTTAATTCCTCTTTTTCTGGATGTAAATCACATTTTTTGAATGATTGTTTCCTCTGGTATCAGATGCTGTGCAGCCGGAAGGACTTTTACTGAGGCTTTTTTAGTTTTGGACATTTTTTATGATGCGTAACCATGGCAACAAGGCAGTTTTCCACAACCAGCAGCAGCTGATTAACATCTCAAAAGCTCAAGTAATATCTCAACTACAGCACCAAATCACAAATGAGTTGAAAGGATGTTCTGTGGATGCATTCTCATCTACCTGCCAGCTGTGCTCGAGTGCCTGACCACTGAGATCCTGGAACTAGCAGGAAACACGGCTCATGACAGTGGAAAGACAGGATCGTCCCTCGGCACCTACAGTTGGCTGTCCGCAGCGACGAGGAGCTCGGCAGACTGCTGGAAGGACTGGCCATCACTCTGGGAGGAGTTCTGCCCGACATTCGGGCGGTTCTACAGCCCGGGGGAACAGAGATTTTTG
This sequence comes from Nematolebias whitei, assembly GCF_014905685.2. Classification (NCBI taxonomy): domain Eukaryota; kingdom Metazoa; phylum Chordata; class Actinopteri; order Cyprinodontiformes; family Rivulidae; genus Nematolebias; species Nematolebias whitei. The sequence continues at coordinate 36,644,400 of NC_056507.1, forward strand.
GCTGTTTTTGTTTAGTGTACTTTTGCACGACCTAGTCTGGAGCAAACTTTAGCTGTCAGGCAGATGGTCTCACTTTTGACTCTAAAAAACTCTGAAATACAGAGGAGTTCATGGTTGACTCAGTAACAACAAGATGATATGCTCTTTTTAGAGTGAAGAGGCTTTCTCTGGACAATCCATCCAAATGAGCCAGAAATATAGGCCGTAATAACAATGAAGAGAATAAGTATAGGCTAAAATATAAACTCAAGGAACTGCTAAACAAACAAGTGAAACTCACAGATCCTGACAGATTGTTCTTTCTCACTATAATGGACACCAAATTGTTTGAAAATAACCTTGAACCTTTCATTGGTGGCTTACAACAGTTGCTTCTTTGGCATACAGGTGCATCTAAAACAATAGAATATTGTGAAAAAGTTCAATTTGTTTTCTCAATAATTTCAAAAAGCAAAACTCAAATATTACATACAAAGTAGATTCATCACACATAGAGTGAAATATGTCAAGCCTTTATTTCTTGTAATTTTGATGATTACAAATAATGAAAAACCAAAAGTCAGTGTCTCAGTAAATGAGAATATTTACAGCCAGCTGTTGGTACCTTTGTCAGTGTGGGCAGGAGTCGAGTCCTGCTGGAAAATGAAACCAGCATCTCCGTGAAGCTCGTCAGCAGAAAGAAGCATGAAGTCTCTAAAATGTCCTGCTAGATGCTGCGAGGACTGTGGACTTCAGAAAACACAGTGGACCAGAACCAGCAGAGGACATGAACCGAAACCATCACTGACTGTGGAAACTTCACTCTGGACTTCAACAAAGTGGATTCTGGACCTCTCCTCTTCCTCCAGACTCTGGGACCTGGATTTGTAAATGACATGAACATTTATTTTAACCTGAAAAGAGGATGTTGGACCACTGAGAGACAGTCCAGTTCTTTGTCTCCTCAGCAGGTAAGACGCTTCTGATGTTGGGCTGTCTCTGTGTGCCTGTTTATGGCTCGGGTTGGGTTTTAGGTGGTCTCCTCTCTTGGATCAATTTGGGCCCCCATTTAATGTGGGGTCAACTTCCCACTGTTGTGCTCCCCTCCGGTGGTGGGCCCCCCTGCCGCCGGTGCATTGGCGGCTCTCAGCAGCTGGGGCTGGGTGGTGGGGTGTATGCAGGCCCGCCCTGGTGGCTGCCTGTCGGTGCCTGGGTGCCCTAGCTCTGTCGGGCCTCTATTGGAGGGTGGTATGACCTCGGGGCTCGGTGTCCATGGCCGGATCTACTCTAGAGGGGCGGGTTGCCGGCGGGGCCTGTGGACTCGTCGCTGCAGCCTCCTGGGGTTCTGCATTATGGTTGCTGGGGATCGCCCGGGGCTTCCCTTTGCTTCTCTCTCTGGGGGGTGCAGGTGTCCCTGTTGGGAGACTCCAGGACCTCCAGGCTTGGGGACCGCTGTGTGTCTGTGGCTCCGGTTTTCCCTGTGTTACCTTCGTGTCCTGTGGGGACGGGTCTGTGTGTCCCCATATCCACTATTGAACATTTTTATGGAGAAACCTTATAGTGATAAGCATGCTCACACAGGTGTTTAGATTCAGGTGTTTATCAGATACACACTCAGTTGGTTTGTGGAGACCACTAAATATATATTGTATCACCATGTACTGTATAAAATACTTTCAAATGATGTTATAAGTATCATTATATATGTTGTTTTGTTGTTGTGGTTTCTGAGTTTTGTCTATTTTTTTCTTTCCGCAGGTCTAGAGTCAGACTTCAATGATGTTGATTTGTGTTCTCTTTATCCCGCTCTCTCTCTCTCTCTCTCTCTCTCTCTCTCTCTCTCTCTCTCTCTC
>NC_056507.1:36646241-36654879 GCF_014905685.2 Nematolebias whitei
CTCTCTCTCTCTCTCTCTCTCTCTCTCTCTCTCTCTCTCTCTCTCTCGTGCGCATGCGTGAGCGTCTGTCACACGGGTGGAGAGTGGAAGTGAACTTCTTGAAGATTTGACTAGCGGTTTCTTTTACTTCTGAAAGGTGTTTCACATGCTTTTTCTTCTTTTTTAGGTGTGGTACAACTGTTTAAAAGCACTCCGGGTTATAGTGGTGTTTTTTTCTGGTTTTCTGTTCGGCAGCGCCGGTTTCGGTGCGATGGCCGGCAGAAACACCGGGTGTGGGAGTTTGTCCCGTCGACACGGCATCAAGATGCCGGTGGGCGTGGATTACTCTGTTGAAGAGTGTGCGTTAGCTGTAGGAGAGGTGGTCGGGTGTGAAAGTGTGAAAGCAGCAGCCAGAATGAATAGTGCTGTGGTTTTGTTTCTGGACTCTATAGATAAAGTTAATATTGTTGTTGAACGTGGGGTAGTTCTGAGAAACGCATACTCTGTCGTGTTTCCCCTCGTGAATCCAGCAAAAAAAATCATCCTGTCAAACTTGCCTCTGTTCATTAGTGATGACGTGTTACTGAAGGAGTTGTCACGTCATGGTCAGATTGTCTCAACCATGAAAATGCTTCATTCAGGTTGTAAATCAGAAAAACTGAAACATGTCGTGTCTTTCAGGAGGCAGGTGTTTATGATCTTATTAAATGATGCTGAGGAACTGAACATAGTCATGAGATTCAAAGTTGAGGGTTTTGACTATACTATCTTTGCAACAACTGAAACAATGAAATGTTTTGGATGTGGACAGGAGGGACATTTAGCGCGGACTTGTCCTGAAAAAGCTCGAAAATCAGAAGAGCCCCCCCAGCCTGCTGGAGGGACAGAGACAGTCTCTGTGGACAATGAAAGTGAGCAGAGAGGAGCAGATGTTCCTGAGTCTGGCTCAGACATGCAGCACAACAGTCAGGTTGCTTCTACTTCGACTTGTGTAGATGAAGTAAGTGAGAAAGTTATTGAAGAAGAAATAACTCAAGAGGAACTGAATGTAGATGAAGTAGTGTCTAAGGGGGAGAAAATGGTGAGGGATGATGAAACTGTGTTTAAAATGCCAAACGCAAAAAGAAAAACAAGACAGTCAAAAGCAGCAAAACCAAAGAAAATCCAGGTAAAAGAAAAACTTGTACCAGAGAGTGAGTCAGAGTTCTTTTCTGACTCAGACAGTGACAGGGAAACATCTGACTCCTCAATTCCTGATGGTCAGGTAACTAATGGCTACAGCGTTGAACAGATCCGTAGTTTTTTGGAAGTAACCAAAGGAAAAAGGGATGTATCTGTAGATGATCATTTTCCTAATAGAATAATGTTTCTGGATTCGGTCAAATGGTTAATGAGACAAAGAGGCCCAGAAGGTTTGAAGGACACTGAAATCTATCGTCTTCGAAAACTGATACAGAAACTGAGAACCTCAACAAATGATGCATCCAAAAAGTAAAAGACAGGAGTTGTTTTGCTGTTTTGCTTCAATCTTACTAATCTTTTCCTGGCTGACTATGAGTAGGTTAAAGATTTCATCTTTAAACCTGAATGGCGCAAGAGATGCAAAGAAAAGAGCAATTTTTTTTGAACTTCTAAAAACTAAATGTATCAACTTTGCCTTTGCTCAGGAAACTCATAGTAACATTGATAATGAAGTTGATTGGAAAAAGGAATGGGATGGGAATATTGTCATGAGTCATAAAAATTCATTGAGTGCCGGAGTGGCAATTATCTTTTCAAAAAACTTTCTTCCAGAATCTTGTGAAGTGGAAGAAGTTTTTCCAGGGAGGTTGCTGAAAGTAACTGCAAAATATGAAAAACTAACTTTTGTCCTGCTAAATGTTTATGCGCCATCAAATCCTAATGAAAGATGTAAGTTTTTAGAAAAATTAGGAAATACTGTTGCAAGCTGTGCCTCAACAGATTACTTGATTTTGGGAGGAGACTTTAATTGTACTCTTGATGATTTGGACAGAAATCACTTAGAGCCTAATATTCGTTCACGGACAATTTTGAAACGTATTATTGAGACTCATGAGTTAGCTGATGTGTGGCGTTCTAAACATGGGACAAGTAGACAATATTCCTGGACTCACTGTAAAGACAATTACATTACAATGGCAAGACTTGACAGATTTTATTGTTTTGAACATCACTTACAAATGTTTAAATCCTGTATATTGTGTCCTGTTGGTTTCTCTGACCATAGCATGGTGATAGGAAATATTTTCCTCAGTGGAGTAAAACCCAAGAGTGCATATTGGCATTTAAACACTATTTTGTTAAATGATGGCTTCTTTAAAGAATGTTTCTCATTTCTTTGGAAAGAGTGGAAAACCAAAAAATCTCAGTTTGTTTCCTTACAACAATGGTGGGATATTGGAAAAATAAAAATTCAACAGTTTTGTACTCAATATACTTCCAATGTCACAAGAGAGCTTGTACAATCTATAAAGGATCTAGAGATGGACATAATGGATCTTCAGACTTTGAGTGGATCTACAGGAGATGCAGGTCATTTTCAGACTCTCAAAAAGAAAAAGACTGCTTTGGCTGATCTACTCGGGATTAGAGCACAGGGGGCGTTAGTTCGCTCACGCTTTCAAAGTGTTACTGAAATGGATGCTCCCTCTAAATTTTTCTTCAATTTGGAGAAGAAAAATGGTCAAAGTCGACTCATTCATAGTATTCGAGCAGAAGATGGAAGAGACTTAATGGAAACAACTGCAATAAGAAAAAGAGCTGTGGACTTTTTTTCTAAGCTTTATGCCACTGAATATAAAGAATGTGCTGACATAACAGAACACTTTCTAAATGATCTGCCAAAGATTTCAGCTAAGGACAACACGGCCTTAGGACACCTTCTGACCATGCAAGAACTGCAAGTGGCACTGGCGAGCATGGACAATGATAAAGCTCCTGGAATAGATGGCCTGCCTGTGGAGTTCTACAGAACCTTTTGGACCCTTTTGTCAGAGGACTTATTAGAGGTTCTAAATGACAGCATAGCGAAGGGAAGATTACCACTCAGCTGTCGAAGAGCTGTTCTCACTCTTCTACCTAAAAAAGGTGATCTTTGTGAAATAAGAAATTGGAGACCAGTCAGTCTTCTATGTGCTGATTACAAAATGTTCTCAAAAGCCTTGGCAAACAGACTGAGAAAAGTGATTGGCCAAGTTATACACGCTGACCAGTCATACTGCATCCCTGGTAGACTTATAAGAGATAATATATCCCTTATTAGAGACGTTTTGGACATGTCTGGTTCATTGGATTTAAAGTTTGGTCTGATTTCCCTTGACCAAGAAAAGGCATTTGATCGGGTGGAGCACCATTTTTTATGGAATACTTTAGAAGCTTTTGGTTTCTCCCATGGCTTCATTGCTCTGATAAAAACACTCTATTGTGACATTGAAAGTATTTTGAAAATCAATGGTGGGTTGAGTGCCCCATTTCTTGTACAGAGGGGAATTCGACAAGGCTGTGCAATGTCAGGTATGCTCTATTCAATCAGTATCGAACCTCTGTTATGCCAGATCAGAAAACAATTGAATGGTGTAAAATTAAAAGAACATTTTTCATCATTGCATCTTTCTGCATATGCAGACGATGTGGTGGCGGTAACAAACAATCATGATGTTCAAAAACTAACAGCTATCACTGAAAGTTTTGGCAAATTTTCATCTTCTAAAATAAACTGGGGAAAGAGCAAAGCTTTGTTAATAGGCAAATGGCAAGGAGACGAGCCCAGACTACCTGATGAACTGAAGTGGGTAAAAAATGGTTTTAAATATCTAGGTGTTCATTTAAGTGATCATGTGGAGGTTATGAAAAACTGGGAAGATGTAGTTGAAAAAATAGAAGGAAAACTTAAAAAATGGCGCTGGCTTTTGCCAAGACTGTCCTACAGGGGGCGAACACTTGTTATTAATAATTTGGTGGCTTCTACATTGTGGCATCGTTTAGCTGTACTGGAACCGCCACCAAATTTACTAATGAAATTACAAAGTATTATTGTTAATTTTTTTTGGGACAGACTTCACTGGATACCTCAAAGTGTACTTTTTTTACAAAAAGAAGAAGGAGGTCAGGGTTTGATTCATCTGGAAAGCAGAAAAGCTGCTTTCAGGCTACAATTTTTGCAAAGTTTTCTCTATGGGGACCAAAATGTATTGTGGAGACAGGTGGCAGAATGTTTTTGTCAGCAAGTTGGTAACATGGGTTTGGGAAAGACATTGTTTATCATTGACTGTTCGGGAATCAGCACAAATGGTCTATCATCCTTCTACATTAATGTTTTAAAAACATGGAAGTTAATGGAAGCAGGAATAACGGGAACTTCTACATCTTTATTCTGGTTACTGAAGGAGCCAATTCTTAAAGGATCACGCCTAGGCTCGTTATGGGATAAAATACCCATGATGTCTAGACTTTTACAGAATAAGGGAGTAACAACTGTTCAACTTCTCCTTGAACTGATTGGAGCTGACATGGACAACTCGACTGCTCTTGCAAGAAAACTGGAAGTTTGCTCTGTTCGTATAGTAGATCTGATGCTGGAGAAGTTTAAGAGAGCGTTATCGGAGGAAGACAAAAGTTTGATATCTGGATGGTTTGACGGACTCTTAACACCTGAAGAAACAGACAACTTTCATAAGCTATGCATTAGACCCAACTTAAAAGACTGTGAAGTTCTGGGTCCTCTGCTGGAGGACAGCAAGGTTTGGATTTTTTTGGACTCTGCAAATGGAAAGACATTATATCAAAGGTGTGTTAAAGCTCTAAACAGGGCAAAACTTAAAGACAAAAAAGATACACCTTGGAGGGAATTCTTTAGTAGTCAGTCTGATGCAAAACCAATGTGGAGTATGTTGTACAAACCACCATTAACCAAGAACACTGGTGACTTACAGTGGCGTATTCTACATGGCATCATTGCAGTAAATGCTTTCATATCAATCATAAATCCAACTGTTTCAGATGAGTGTCCGTTTTGTTTAACGAGGGAGACCATTTTTCACTGTTTTGTACAATGTCCAAGATTGTTGTCTTTATTTAGTTTACTTAGTGATATTTTGAAATCTGTTGGGGAATCTTTCACTACCTTAATGTTCATATTTGGTTTTTCCTATGGTAAAAAGAAAAAGAAGAAAGGGCGTTTATTGAATTTTATTTTTGGACAAGCAAAACTGGCAATATATCTAAGCAGAAAAGAAAAGATTAATGGAAGTCAGAGTTGTGACTGTTTGCTTTTCTTTAAGAGTATGTTGAAAGCAAGAATTATGATGGAATTTAAGTATTATTCAAAAATGAACGAACTGGAAATGTTTAAAGACAAGTGGGACTATAAGTGCTTTTTATTCACTCTTAATGATTCTGAATTGTATATTGCAGATGTACTGAAGTAAGCTTATTGTGAAACAATAATGGAATAAACGACTTTTTAAAATCAAAATCAAAATCTCTCTCTCTCTCTCTCTCCTCTATTCCTATCTCCTTCTTTACATTTTAACCCTTCTCTCACTTTTCTACTTTGTTTTCTTCTTTGTTTTTCGTCCCTGTGTCCATCACATCTGAAACAAACCCAAAGCAAATTCTAATAAAATTTAATTTATATATCAAGTGGAGCATTGAGGCAGCCATAATGCTCTGCTTGTGAAAGTAAATCTGTTGGGCATCACTTTGACACTCAGACAATAATTCTACGTGTCACATTGTCGGACAGGACAAGGGGAAAAAAGATGCTTCTGATGTTTCTCTGGTTCAGGAGTGGCTGGACTTGAGGAATGAGACATTTGTAGCTCATGTAGGAGATAATCAGCTGATCAGGCTGTGACACCAGGAGTTTACTAAACTGAACCTCTTCACAATATTCTAATTTTCCGAAACACTGAATTTTGTTTTTTTCATTATTTATAAATCATAATAATGAAAATTACAAGAAATAAAAGCTTGAAACATTCTAATATATGAATTTAACTTTCTGACATGATCGACAAAAAATATATTGAACTTTTTCAAATTATTCAGATTTTTTTTAGACGCACCTGCATTTCCATGTTGGCATTTTGTTAACACTCCTGAATGTTCCAGAGCAGCAAACCACCAAAACCCACTTTTATGGATGTGGTCCAGTCAGCCGATGATTAGTTTATAAAGTATATTTGATCAGCAGCCCCTGGCTGGTTCTTTCACTTCTAATTCCTCAGCAGCAAGGATGGACTGGGTTTTTCAGACACTTACTTTCCATTTTTACTTTGTTTTTGTTTAATAAATAATATAATAAAATCTGTTATGTTCTGTGCACTTGAATAATCATTTTTGGAACCTGGTAGAAACAAGATCAATTGTCTTAACACTCAAATTACAAAAACAACTTCTTTGTCCCCAGTGACTTTGAGACTCTGCACCAAAGATAATAAAACTATGTTGGAACAGGCTCAAGAACACAGTTTAATAAATTGTGCTTACTTTTTCTTTTTGCTCATAATTCCATATTTGGACCTCAATTCGATGTTGCCTTAGCAACAGCTATTCCTGGTTTCCAAATCCCATGCCAAACTTTTAAACAGAAGATGCATAACGGTGCCAGGGTAAACAAAATAATCTTAATAATGTGATGCAATCACATGCAATGCAAATAACAGGTCAAACTGAATAAACCAAATAACAGGTCAAACTGAATAAACCAAGGCACAGAAAAGTGCTCCAGGCTTTCACTTGTATAGCTAGCTCAGGTCAAATGTAGACACTTTTTAAGAGATGAGCTCCACAGTCCTTGATGTTACCAATTTATTATTCATTCACTGTATTCAGTGAGTCTGAGAGCACAAGAGGACATTCACCCCTGACTATGTTCTGTGCCAGATGCGTTGGTGAAGAGCACTTGAAATTGAATTTCAATAGATTTACATTGGCATTCACTCTGCTTCCATGTCCTTGGGCGGAGAACCACCCACCGCCCCCCAAGCTAAGAGCCCGACACCTGCCAACAACTGTGGCATTCATATTTTCTTTCACAGCCCCGTCAGTAATCGCTGTCTTCAGCTATTCAGAAGCTTCACTGATAAAATGATGCAGGCAGACAATCGGCAGCTATCTACTGAATAACACGTGTCCTTCACTAAATGAATAAGGGTTAATTAAAACTGCTGCAAGCTTTGAAACAGAGGGAAGAAACAGAGGAAAAGGAGGATAAAAGAGAAGTGAAGTTAGTAGCAGAGCAGGTGAGTTGGAACATCTGTCATGAACTTTCCAGAGGAGACAGGAAATGAGAAGATGATGGCAAAAAGTGAAAGACTGAAATGTTGATATAAGATCATGAAAGGGAAGACAAACCTGTCGATTTAAAGTTGAAACATCTACAAAGAACAAAAAGTCAAGAGAAAAGTTTATGAGTGAACTGAGAAGGATGGAGGCAGAAGATTTACAGAAAAACAGAAATCAGGAGATAAAAACTAAATTTATTAATTGTCACTTTGAGCGGCAGGAACTAGGAGAAAACGTTCAGTTTGTCTACATCAGCAGAAATCTTAAACTGCTTCCCAGTTTAGAGACTGGTCAGCTGGTCAGCTCTTGTATGACTTAGCGTAAGAGCCTATTAAGCATCCCCATCCATCCTGCGCTTGCTGACAGCAGCTGCGTCTGTTGAAACAATATATGAGGAGGTTAGATGATGGGGGGTGCAGCACGAGTGTGTGGGGGGAGCAGCCATCTCCATCTATATTAACACACTCCATTTTCTTGATTGGCCTGTCACACGGACACACGTGATGTGCCAAGCAAAGGAGGCTGGCAGAGAGTCAGCGGTGGCTTTTATCCCTGAAAACAGCACTCGGGGTCAATCTGTTGCCACACAACGATGGATGACTTGAAAGAAGCTGCTTTTTTCTCACCTTTCAACATTCCTGAATAACAAGTGAATCAATCATGGTCATATCTGAGGAGAAGCAAACACATTGCGTTATGCTTCTCTGCATACTTATTTACGAGGAGAATAATCATTAAAATACTACAACCTTTTCTTACAAAACATAGGGGCAAGGAAGAAATAACTAAATCCAACAAAACCATGTGACACACACTGCACAACGATAAACTTGCAGCCAGTAGTTTTTGTCTAAATTCTTAGTCAGTCATAAGAATTATTAGTTATTGCAATGTCTGGAGTTGTCCATCCATTCATCCATCCATTTTCTTTACCCGCTTATTCCATTTTGGGTCACGGGGGTCGCCGGTGCCCATGTCCAGCAATCACTGTGCGAGGGGCAGGGTACACCCTGGACGGGTCGCAAGTCCATCACAGGGACACATAGAGACAAACGAGACAAACAACTATTCACTTTCTCACTCACACCTAGGGACAATTTAGAGTTCCCAATCAGCCTAACATGCATGTTTTTGGTCTGTGGGAGGAAACCGGAGCACCCGGAGAAAACCCACGCATGCACGGAGAGAACATGCAAACTCCATCCAGAAAGGCCCCTGGACCGGGGTTTGAACCAGGGACCTGCTCGCTGAGAGGCAGCAGCTCTACCAGTTGCGCCACCGTGCTGCTATCAGTCATACCATGAACATCAAAACAATACAAAAGTGAAGCTGTAGTCAAAGAAAGTGTGAT
>NC_056507.1:36659879-36693358 GCF_014905685.2 Nematolebias whitei
CTGTGTGTCTGACTGTGTGTCTGTCTGTCTGTGTGTATGCATTGTATTAATGTTTCTTATAATTTGGTTGGATACACAGGTTCACTCCCTAATTAAGATCCTAATTCTTGGTGTATTTTTTGCCTGATGGTCTATTTACCAAAACATCACAAATCTTTTTTAAATCATAACAAATAAATACATAAACTATTTGTTTATGATTGAAATTGTTTTCATTCATTCAACCTTAATTTCTACAGGTTAGTGTCATTGAGTCACGAGGACTCATTTACAAGATAGACCTGATTTAGACAAAACCACAGATCAGGTAAACACAGCAATAAACAGCAATTAAAAAACATATAAAATAAAAAGTAAATGGAATGTACTTATATAGCACCTTTCTATCTTATTGAGATACTCAAAGCACTTTACACTACAATCTGTGCCTCGTTTACCCATTCATACAGCACTCTACTAGACCTCTACAAAGCTAATTGAACAAATCATTCTAAAGAGACTAATCAGTGATTTATCACATTCATACACCGATGGGACACGCATTGGAGGCAATGGAGGGTTCAGTGTCTTGCCCAGGGACACTTCGGCATGTGACTGCTGTGGGGTTCAAATCCCCAACTCTTGCATTGGAGGACGACTGCTCTAACCACTCAGCCACAGCCGCCCAAATATTAAAGTAAATAAGAGTAATGTTATAAAACAAAATTAAAACAAGCTACAATATAAGATGAGGTAAATACTAACAACAGGAACATGTCTGCTTTGGTTTTTGCATTGAATATAACAACTGTTTAAAATCCCTTAGGGAGGTCAAAGTCGAGAGCTTCAGATATAATTTAACTTATATCTCTGTTCTGTTGTGTCTTTATACATCCTTAGCTACATATCAGATGAGCGCTTTACTTTACTCTCATCAAACATTTGACGTTTTACGTATAAAACAACAAATTATCTTGAAAGCAGCTGTCTCTGTTGCTTGCTTGTGTTTTGTTATTATCTGAACATCCATCCATCCATCCATTTTCTTTACCCGCTTTATCCATTTTGGGTCATGGAGGTCGCTGGTGCCCATGTCCAGCAATCACTGTGCGAGGGGCGGGGTACACCCTGGACGGGTCGCAAGTCCATCACAGGGCCACATAGAGACAAACGAGACAAACAACCATTTACTCTCTCACTCACACCTAGGGACAATTTAGAGTTACCAATCAGCCTAACATGCATGTTTTTGGTCTGCGGGAGGAAACCGGAGTACCCGGAAAAAACCCACGCATGCACGGAGAGAACATACAAACTCCACCCAGAAAGGCCCCTAGACCGGGGTTTGAACCAGGGACCTGCTCGCTGAGAGGCAGCAGCTCTACCAGTTGCGCCATCGTGCTGCCCTTATCTGAACATATTATGTGGAATTACTGCAAAAGCAAACAATAAATTTAAATTCTAAAATACATTTAATAGTTTGAGCTAAACGTTTAAGTTAACTTCACAACATAATATAACCAATGACCAAAATGTTTGTCAGCATTTTTTTTAATCAAATGTAGACAAAGGTGAGAGTTGGAAACAACAATTAAAACTGTTCTGAGAAGTTTGTTAGAAGTTCTGGTGTAAAGTCAAACTACCTGCTGCAGCCTTCATACTTTCAATGCATCGATGCAATCACCATAAATATTGTTGTGCAGACATTTCTTTATTTCCACTATTGCTCATGCAAGTGATCCTGCAACTATAGCATGTACAGCAGAAGGAGGTAGCTTGGTATTTCATGCATTCTGTACAACTGTCCTTACTTCCTGTGCCTGCAGGGACACTAAGGTCTGGGAGGGGTGAGATAACACTGACACTGTCTTTGGACATCCCATAAAGGCACCTAAATCTGTGCCATTTTCACCACCAATGGCATCTCCCTCTCTTTTATCATGCTTTTTTATTCTTTTATTCTTGTTGTTTTGGTGAATTCCCTCCCTAACCAGCAGACTTGCTCAAGCAGATTGTTTTCACTAAGCGCCAGAGGAAGAGGCTTGCCAAAACATTCTGATAATTCTCAGGGTCCAGCTCCCCTGCGTCCAAATATAGAGCAGTCGGAGAAAAGAGCAGAAGAACACAGAGCCATCCGGCCAGCCAAACAAATTATCTCCACTGTTGGTCTTCTCTACTTTTTGGGTAGAAAATTGTGTTGGAGGATGTTATGATGAGCCTCTTTTTGTTCAAAGGAGTGTAATTGGATCATATTTTATAATGCAGCAGTTGTTTGGGATATGCAAACACAGAGAACGTTTGTTGGCTTCATATATATATATAGGGGTTTGCTTTTGAATCTTAATTTTCTCAAAGTTAGGCTAACCAACTGCTGTTAAATTTTTCACAAAGGCCAGACTTCAGGGGTATCTGAGGCAGGCTTGAAACACAAGAGTCAGGGTGGCTTCTGGGTAATACCAGATGGCTAGGCCTCAGACTGACGAAGCCTCTTGGATGAGGGGCGAAACGTTTCTTTTTAACAAACTTTGTGTTTTTGAAACCATTAGTGAAAAGGCCAGACTTCAGGGGTATCTGAGGCAGGCTTGAAACACAAGAGTCAGGGTGGCTTCTGGGTAATACCAGATGGCTAGGCCTCAGACTGACGAAGCCTCTTGGATGAGGGGCGAAACGTTTCTTTTTAACAAAAAAAACGAAGTCCAGATGACATGATTCAACCTTTTTTGTTGTTATATACCTGGATGACTGAGAAAACAAACTTTATGTTAAATAAGTACTTGTTTTTAAAAATACGTAAAGTGTTAAAAGTAAAAGTACTTGCTGAATGTACAAAGTATTACCTAATGCAATGGTCTACAATATCATTGGGTGCCTACCGTATGTATATTTTCTGTAATACATTAATAGTGTTGTGTCATTTTAATGAACAATGCTGCAGATAATACATGTTTTTGCTCTGTGACACAGTTCACACTTGGACTTGTGATTCTGTGCATCATCAGGGATGACATGCAGAGTTAAATGTCATTAAGAAAAATAAAAAAGACAAATGATTATACCTTTGAAAGTTTTTATTTAACACAAAGTAAAACCAATGTGTCATTTTAACTGAAGTAAACACGTTTAAGTAAAAGTTGTCTGTCTGAAAAAAGGAGCATTAGACACAACTAACAAAGAAACATCTGATCATTTCAACTCCAGTTTGTCATCAACTCTAGTTAAAATACTGTCTAGTCGACCTTGTAATGGGTCAATAATGAATTATATTTTAACGTCCTTACACCATTTTCAAAACTTGGACCAGAGTGTCGAGACATTTGGAGACATCTCTTGTCTCCTGTCCTAACATTCCTTGAACTGACACATTTTAATATTGCAGCAAGAATTTCTTGTTCAATCACGTTCAGAAGAAGTTGGTTTTCAAAGTTTTTTGAGTCCAATCTGGCTCTTTTGGGAGAGAATCTGTCCTGCTGTACTGAATAGTCTTTCAATAATCTTTCAATAGTCTTTCAATAGTCTTTCAATAATCTTTCAATAATCTTTCAATAGTCTTTCAATAATGTTTCAATAGTCTTTCAATAGTCTTTCAATAGTCTTTCAATAATTTTTCAATAATTTTTCAATAATCGTTCAATAATCTTTCAATAATCTTTCAATAGTCTTTCAATAATCTTTCAATAATCTTTCAATAGTCTTTCAATAGTCTTTCAATAAGGCCATGGATGGCTCGTATCTTCTGGCTGACTCTGCAGTGGAATCCATTTTGGGTGTGTTAGTGGTGCTGTGGGTGAGCCCAGCTCATTGACAGATATACTAGAATATATGTCATTGACCCAGCTCTTCTTGAAGGCGGGTCTAACATTACCTGCCCATTTTGGGGCGGCTGTGGCTGTGTGGTTAGAGCAGTCGTCCTCCAATGCAAGAGTTGGGGGTTCGAATCCACCAGCAGTCACATGCCGAAGTGTCCCTGGGCAAGACACTGAACCCCATGTTGCCTCCAATGTGTGTCCCATCGGTGTATGAATGTGATAAATCACTGATTAGTCTCTTTAGAATGATTTGTTCAATTAGCTTTGTAGAGATCTAGTAGAGCAATGTATGAATGGGTAAATGAGGACACAGATTGTAGTGTAACGTGCTTTGAGTATCTCGATAAGATAGAAAGGCGCTATATAAGTACAGTCCATTTACAATTTGCAGTGATTCAATGGACCAACTCCCCTCTCACCATTGGTTACTTTCAAACTTACGAACAAATAAAAACAACGCAACGTGAATGTAACTTGTAACACAATGCACTACAGAAATGTAGTGTAGTAGAAAGTACCAATACTTAGTGTAAAATGTAGTGGAGTAAAAGTAGAAAGTCTATATCTGTATTTAAGTACAGTAACGAAGTACTTATACTTAGTTACACCCCCCCCCCCCACTGAAAATTGCTGAAATACACAGTAGCTTGGTAGTTTATTTATTCTTTTTGTAATATACCTCTTGTTAACTATGACCAGCAGCAGTGTTGTTGACAAATAGGGTGCCTATGGAAATTGTGCTATTATTTGTCAAAGACCACGAGGAGGGAAACATCCCAGGAGACAGGGAGCAGTGGAAAGTCAAAAGTGTAGGACCGAGGGAAGCATCTTTAAACATAGGGACAATGACAGGCAAAAGTAAAGAGTTGGCTGACATGATGCAAAGAAGGAAGGTAGATGTTTTATGTGTGCCAGAGATCAGGTGGAAGGGCAGCAAGGCTCGCAGCATTGGAGCAGGGTTCAAACTGTTTTACCATGGTGTGGATAGAAAGAGAAATGGAGTAGGGGTGGTCCTGAAGGAGGAGTTGGCAAGAAATGTGGTAGAGAAAAGAGTGTCCGATAGGGTGATGTGTCTGAAAATAGAAGTAGTTGGAATAGTGAAGTGCAGGAAGTTATCCAGAGGAAGAAGTTTCCCAAGAAGAAATGGGACAGTGAGAGGATTGAAAGGAGTACAGGAATATAAGATGATGTAATAATGGGCACAGACACAAAAAAAGAAACAGAAATTTTGTATAAGAAACTGGACACTAAGAAGGAAAAAAGTACTCATTTCAACTTGTGAGATGGACGGATCAGGCTGGAAAGGATGTGATGCAGGTTAGGTCTGTTAAAGACAGAATTTATAATGTTCTAATAAGCTGGGATGGTGTGATGGGGCAATGGAAAAAGTACTTTGAGAAGCTGATGAATCAAGAGAATGAAAAGAAAAAAGAGTAGAGGTAATAGAAACGGTGGACCAGGAAGTAGAAAAGATTAGTCAGGATGAAGTTTGGAAAAGAGACAAATGAAAGACAGTAGGACCTGATGGTATACAGGTGGAGGTGTGGAAATGTCTAGGAAAAGTGGAAGTGAGGTTTTTGACTCAATTACATTTCTATTACTCAATTACTCAATACTCAATTACTATTCTATTACATTATTAGGAGTGAGAAAACGCGTGAGGAATGGGGATGTGTGTTGGTGCCAATGTTTAGGAATAAAGGTTATGTAGAGCATTGTAGCAACTACAGGGAAATTAAGTTGATAAGCTACACAATCGAGATCTGTGAGAGAGTTGTGGAAGCTAGACTTAGACAAGAAGTTTTGAGTTGCAGTATGGTTTTGTGAAAAGAAAGAGCACCGCAGACACCATCTTTGCTGGCAAAGATGGAGGATAAACTGGAGAGGTAAATGGTAAATGAACAGTATTTATATAGCACCTTTCTATCTAATCCAGATACTCAAAGCACTTTACAACAGAATTTGTGCCCTCATTTACCTCCAACACACACATTCATACAGCACTCTACATCTCTAGAAAACTAATCAAAGCTAATATGAACAAATCAGTCTATATAGAGATTATTTAGTGTTTAATATCACATTCAAACAACGATGGGCCACACACTGGAGACAATGAGGGGTTCAGTGTCTTTTCCAAGGACACTTCAACATGTGACTGCTGGTGGAATCGAACCCTCCAACTCTCCCATTGGAGGAAGACAGCTCTAATCACTCAGCCACAGCTGCCTCAAGATGGAGGTATGTATTTGAAAAATGAGCAATAAAAGTTAGCCATAGCAAGACAGCGTATATGTGTGACTAGAGGTAGGTAGGTGGAAGAGTAAGGCTACAGAAAGCAGAGGTCACAAAGGTGCAGGACTTCAAGTACTTAGTGTCGATTGACCAGGAAAATGGGGAGTGTGGTAAAGAGGTGAAGACGAGAGTCCGTGCAAGATGGAGTGGATGGAGAAAAGTTTCAGAAATGATTTGCAACAAAAGGGTGTCAGAAAATATCAAAGGAAAAGTTTACATGACAGTGGTAAGACCAGCTATGTTGTATGGTCTGAAGACAGAGACATGGACAAAAAGACAGGGGACAGAAATGAAGATGTTGAGGTTCTCCTTAGGAGAGACAAGGATGGATAAGATTAGGAATGAGATCATCAGAGGTACAGCACAGGTTGAAAAACTGGGAGATAAAGTTAGAAACACCAGACTGAGATGGTTTGGCCATGTCCACAGGAGGGACAGTGGGTATATTGGTAGAAGGATGTTAGAATTGCAACTACTAGTTAAAAGCCAAAGATGAATGTCAAAAAGGAGATATGGTTGAAGTTAGAGAGGATGTGGAGGTAGCTTGAGTGAAAACTTAGAACACAGAGGACATTGAGATGAAGGAGCCTCATTCTTGTTTTGTTATGTTGTGGGGTTTTGTCATGATTTAAAGACGCAAACAGAAAACTGTTTTTCAAAATTTTCAGCTAACAAAATCATACGATCAATCTTAAATAAAAGGTCAATAAAATTGTTAACATTTTTGTAAAACATCATTATTTAAAAAAAGTGCAGCATCCAGTTAGAGCATGAAACAAATACTGTAATGAAATGATAGAAGTGTGTAATCTGTAGGTAAACCTTGACAATGTGTGCTGCTGTTGTTTATGTGTCAGTGAAGAAATGACCTCATATTCAATTACTCAAGACCATTTCCTCATGGAGTACCATCCGTCTAGTTTAAGATTACTTGTCGATATTTTAAGCATACCTCTGAAATATGTTTGTGTGTGTGTGTGTGGGGGGGGGGGGGGGGTTGTTTACCAGCAGCAAGTGAAAATGAGGTTTTGGTTTCCATCAAAGCTCTCATTAATCTGAGAAATGTTTCAGTCCATATAGAATTATCATCCATCACTTGTCATTGTGTGACTTTTTGCAGCCAGTTGGCTGGAGGTCTGACTAATCAGGAATGGAGAAGTAAAAAAGCCAAATGGAGCTTTGTAAAAGACTGACGACAATATCTCATCACCAACAAAGTCCATGCTCAATACCTGACTGAAAATTGTTGGATTGTACAACTGGATTATGGAGCATGGACTTTGTTGGTTTTGAACCAGTTTGACATGACTGTCGACGAGGGAGAGGGCCAGCACCGTGGGGGGGCAAAGAGACCATTTTAACAACAACATAACTGGTTTGTTCCATTTTGGAGTAAGCTGTTGGGGGAAGAATCAGTTTTGTGTTTCCTTGACTGATGAAGCCTTCTGGATGGAAGTTGAAACGTTTCAACATAAAAAGAAAAAGAAACTGTCCAGATGACATGACTGAACATTGTTAAATATATCATCACATTATGTTGTAACCGTGTTTGTTCTAATTTGTTTCCTTTGTTTGACTTTCCAATAATTTAATTGCTGTTTTGTGTATTTTTTAAAGCTAACTTTTCCTTTTTTGACATTTTATGTTTTATGTTTCTTTTTTTTTTTAGCAATAATTGAAAGCCAACAATTGAAGTCTGTCACAATGATGCCCACAGCTTCATTCTTTTAGTTTTTGATTGACTATATGGAATGTCCTTGACAATACCTAATACTCTGAAAAGAGTAAATTATGGATTATTTATTCCTGATGATCTGGACTGTTCACAAAATATAATATAATAATAATAATAATAATAATAATAATAATAATAATAATAGTGTGTGGGTGGGTGGGTTGGATGTGGGGGTCATATTACAGCTTGCAAAAGCAATATAACTTAAACCAACAGCAAAGCAAAATATCATAATTTACAATATCCCAGATTTGGAGAAAAAAATTGTGACTTTGATGACTAGTTAGTGAACAGCATTTGAAAAATGTCTCCAGAAGGCTAGTGATGTTGTTAGGTTATAGTTTAGCCAGCCGTATACATAAACCAGCCATCCATCCATTATCTTTACCTGCTTCGTCTTTGTAGGGTCGCGGGGGTCACTGATGTCCATATCCAGAAGCACTGTGAGAGAGGTGAGGAACACCCTGGACAGGTCTCCAGTCCATTACAGGGACACAAAGAGACAAACAACTCTCTCACTCACACCTAAGGACAATTCAGAGTTACCAATCAGCCTAACATGCACGTTCAATTTCGTATAGGCTTCGCCCTTTAAGAGCTGTCGCTTAGTGGGTTTTATCCCGTCATGCAAAGCATCGCACTGAAAAATTTAGTCCATGCCCACCTGTTGTGTGGGCCCCACCCGGTCCGTATGAATTACGTTAAGAGCGGGTAATTGGCTCCCCATTTTTCTTCAGCAAGCTAATAGCACTGTCAGAAGAACGAAGAAGGGAAGTTGTCCAGCTTGACCAGCTCAATCTTTTTTAAGGCTGCCTGTGGTCCCGCCACGCCAACCTCCGGCCGTCCCGGTGAGTTCTCCTCCCTGAGGAGAAGCAGACGAGCAGCCTTGTTTCAAGGTAAGCGCCGAGGAATATTTCTCAGTGGCGGGTCGCTACACGCTGGATGACGTCATCTTTTATTTTTCCTTTTATCGCCGACTCTCGGAGCGAATTGGATGGTTCCTCCAGGACAGGCGACGTCAGCAACAGCCCCTGCTGCTCACTCCCTCCTGGAGAGCGTGGTGTCAGAACGAGGGGGGCTGAGCAAATGCTCACACACACCCCCCCCCCCCCCCGCCCCCCCCCCCTCACGGACCCCTTTCGTATCGACGACCAAACCACTCCCAGCCGTCGGTGCCCTCCTCTGGAGCTGCCCGGCATAATCCAGGAGGCGGCTGACATGAAGGGACTTTTTTCTGTCCCTCTCTTTTCCCCGCCCAGATCGGATGATCTAGCAGGAAGGTTTTTTGGCTCAACCCCGGCTCGCCGTCCTGATCCCATCTGGCCTCGTTTTCCCAGCAGTGATATCCTACTGGAACAAGGCTGCAGCCGGATCTGGTAGACTGAGAGCGCCGTTTTTCCACATCCGCGCCCATCACCAGAGTGGAGGGGTTTTTACCGAGGAGAAATTCCCTCGGTGACCTCGTAAATACGTAACATAAATATCTTTCAGGAATTAAAGTGTCTGTTTTTCAGCCTGACTGTCAGTTCGTATGATCTCACAACGGCAGTCCTAAACCTACAAGGTTCCAAATGCTCGGGGGCGCGCACCTTTCCTTCAGGGCACGCCAGCTCACATCAGCACGGATGTGAGCCTGCAGCCTGAGCGCAGCACCCGCAGCAGCCCTTCACCTACAACGTTCTGCATGCTCGGGGGCGCGCACCTTTCCTTCAGCACATGCCAGCTCACATCAGCACAGATGTGAACCTGCAGCCTGAGTGCAGCACAGAAGCGCCACGCCCGGCGGCATCAGCAGTCCTCACCTACACGATTCCGCATGCTCAGGGACATGCACATTTTTCCCTCAGCGCACGCCAGCTCACATCAGCACGGATGTGAGCCCACAGCCTGAGCGCAGCACCCACGGCAGCCCTAACCGGTTCTGCATGCTCGGGGGTGTGCACCTTTCCCTCAGCGCACGCTAGCTCACATCAGCACAGATGTGAGCTCGCAGCCTGAGCGCAGCACAGAGACACCGCGCCCCCGTGGCATTCCCTCAGCGCACGCCAGCTCACATCAGCATGGATGTGAGCCCACAGCCTGTGCGTGGCATAGAAACGCCGCGCACCCTCAACAGTCCTAAATCAGTTCTGCATGCTCGGGGCGTGCGCACCTTCCCTCAGTGCACGCCAGCTCACATCAGCACAGATGTGAGCTCGCAGCCTGAGTGAGGCACACATAACGGTGATGATTGGTGTCCATAAATAATGTGACGCAGCATAAATTCATGCTCGCTTCCCAAAAGTTACGCGGAGTGGCAACAAGCGTCCGCTCCAGATAGATGGATGAACCGTTATCAGCAGGGGATTCACGCCGCAGTACAGCTCAAGCCCCCGTTCGGAGGAACTCTAGAGACGTTTTCTGTCAACTGTAGAACAGATCTCGTTCCCCCTCGCAGAAGCTCAGGAAATTCTGATTAAAAATGTAATTTCCAGGGTCCCAGAAGGAGAGGAAAACACAGGGTTCCACTCTCGTCACTTCCTGGTCCCAAACGGACCGGAAGGATGAGATTTATCTTAGATTTGTCAATTTTGAACTGTGAGACAACATTTCCATTTAAAATGCGTCGAGCCACTCTGCAGCCACCACACAGAGCAGGGAGGAGAATTCTGCCTTATCTGGACATCTGTTGATGCTGACCCGCTTTTCCAGACGGGTGGCAGCAGTGTAACTCATGTGAAACCGGCAGAGCGATAACAGCTGTTTTCCGTCAGCAGACCTACATCACACATGTCAGACTTCACAGAGGCACATACATTTCTCGAGCTGTGGGGGCGCTGTGGCCACCCCACACAGCAGATCATATAAATGTTTTTGGAGTGTCGCACAGTTTTTGAATGTGATTCAACACTTTGCCTCTGTGCTGCGGAATCATCATGTTTTGATTCACACAGACAGCAAGTGACTGTTGCATACATAACCAGCAGGGGGGGTGCGCGCTCAGCCCAAATGTTCCACATTGTGAGACAGTTGCTGTGTTGGGCACACCAAAATCTGCTCTCCATCAGAGTAGTGTACATCCCCGGTGTTCTGAACAGGGGGCAGATGTGATGACCAGGGACGGTCCGCGTCATGGGGACCGGACCCCCCATCCAGAGCTGATGGCTCAGATGTGGCAGTAATTTAGCAAAGTGGCTGTGGACCTGTTGCAACATGAGAGAACGTTCAGTGTCAACTATGGTTCTCACTGAGCCCACGGGACGAACCACCGCTAGGGGTGGACACATTTACTCACAGCCTGTGGCCCAAAACGCTTCTTTACGCGTCCCCCCACTCCCTCTGATATTACGGTTTCTGAACCGAGTTCAGGAGGAGGGATTGACAGCTCTCCTGGTGGCTCCCGAGCACGTGAACGCACCATGGTTCCCAGTTCTATGACACCTGTTATCGAGTCGCCTGTGGAAACTGCCATGGAGGGAGGACGCTCTCCTCCAGGCAGGAGGAACGATCAGGAATTACCCAGAAATAGGCCAGCCCCTTTGAGTCTGGCCGCTGAGCGGATTCACTTAGAGAGGATGGGTCTCTCTCAAGATGTAGTGCGTACGGTCCAGGATTCACGTGCTACATCTACCACAGTGCTGTACACATCAAAGTGGACAGTTTTTCAGTGCTGCTGTAAGGAGAAAGGTGTAGAGGCCACCTCATGTCCACTAGGTGGCATGCTGTCCTTTCTGCAGCAGCCGATGGACAGAAATCTGGCATTCAGCATGATTAAAACATATGCTGCAGCCATCTCTTCCTGTCATGAAGGTTTTCGGGGACATAACAGCTTTTAATCATCCGCTAATGAAGCGTTTTTTAAAAGGTGTACAGAGATGCAGTCCTGTTTCACGCCCACTTTCTCCACAGTGGAATTTAACGTTGGTCCTGCGAGCCCTGATCAAAGCTCCATTTGAGCCACTGAATCAGGTTCCAATTAATTTTTTGTCTCTTAAAACAGCCCTGCTGCTAGCTTTAACATCCGCTAAGAGGGTGAGTGATTTATCTGCCCTCTCTGTCGCTCCGTCATGTATCAGAATTCAGGCTGACGGCAGCTCAGCTGATCTGAGACCTAACCCAGTGTTCATGCCTAAAACATCACGAGCTCTTTAAATCAAGAGCGATATCATTGGAGGATTTTTTCCCTCCCCCCCACAAATCAGAAGAAGAAGCATCATTCCATCTTCTCTGTCCTGTGTGGGCGTTGTTGTGTTACATAACACGCACGGCGGCATTGCGTCAGACTCAACATTTGTTTGTGCACTATAGAGACGTGTAGTGAACTAAGCCTCAGGTCAAATCCTGACCTTGAGGGCCTTCCTGGGACAAGAACTGTATTTCATTGATTTGAGTCCAGAAACACAAAATCAAGTCCATCCAGAGACTTTCTAAGTGTCCTGCACTGATCAATTGAAAGAACACTCTCTTTTTTATTATCATTACTATTTTACAAATGTTTTGATAATCAAAGTGTGTTTAGTTCAAACCATTTTAAATGTTGAAGTGAACTACTCATTTTAAATCAACTGTGAAACAGTATTAATGATTTTTAATCCTCATTCAAAGTAGAAATCAAGTTAAGGTCTGTTACAGAGTAATTATTCATTTTTCTTGATCTTCTGTCTGAAATGAGCAAGTGTAAGTTGGTCAAAGGTCAAGTTTTGGTCGACTACAAGTTTACTGGAAAGAAATGTCATGTTTAACTTTTTCAGGCAGATATGAGAGAAATGACTCCACGAAGTCTCGGGTTCTTCAAAACATCTTCTGTCTGTTCTTAAACAATCTAATCTTTTTCCCTTGACTTTTAATAACCTCTTACATCACTAAGACCACACCCTGTTGGTTCGTATCGACCAATCAGGAAGCTCTCAGAGGAACCGGAAGTGACCTCTTTAAAAGGTTCAACACTTCCTAGTTCCAAGAGAGTGCGGAGAGAGAATGCAGAGTTCAGAATGCTGGAGAACAACGGCAACTAAGCTGAACGAGAGAAGTTCAGAGGAACTATGAAGAAGTCTGTTCTGGGATGATCTCACGACTCCGAACGGTTCCCTACTATCCTTACGGAGACGCTGGAAAGCGTTGAAAGAGAACTCTACACCGAGGCCGAACTATCGTCTGCAAAGGTAAAAGAGTCGATCTTCAACCGCAAAGTGTACCGTTGGTTAAGCTGGGTCCAAAGGAGCGTGTTGTTCTGGTTATAACAGACAAATTCCCTCACCCATCTCTCTCAATTTAAACTTCATTTCCATCTTTAAAACTCTTCTATCTTGCTAGTAATTAATCCAGATATTTTCAGAAATGTCTGTTGTAGAGCTTGAACCCAGATACCATGGACGTATGGTCTCTGACGTAGAGCTAATTAATTAAGCTGTTGTTGAAATCAATTTGCCAAATTAATGTAAATGTGTGATGTTTAACTTTGATTCTGTTAATAAATGACCGCATTCATTTGATGGGTCAAAGAAAATTAACGTCTCACGTCACATTTAATTTCAATGCACGATATTACTCAGTCCAGAAAAATGAAAGAATCCGTTTAATTTATGAATATATCACAGATATATGTTCATCTACAGACGCATCTGCAGGTCGCCCATTATCCACCCAGCGCCTGTCACACTGGCTGTGTGAGGCCATTTCTGAAGCCTACAGAGCATCAGATTTAGAGCCTCCTGATAACCTCAGGGCACGCTCGGCCAGGGGTATCGCATCTTCGACTGCTTTGCATAATGGTATGACCATGCAGGATATTTGTACAGCGGCTGTGTGGTCAACACCCTGCTCATTTATTCACTTTTATCTACGTGATGCGACGGCTCATTCCATGACACATTCTGTCCTTAGTGTTTTAACAGAATGAATATTGTTCTTTCATGGCACCTCGTTTAAACTCACATCTGATTGCATGCATTTACAGTGTGAGATGTTGTTATCAGTCACAAGTTGTGACTGTTGTTCTGGTTCTATTGTCACTAATCAGTGCATGACTATTGTTACCAATCAGTTCATTTGATTAATAATCAGTTCACTTGATATTATTTATCTGTTCATATTGATCAGCCGTGAATCTGTTTGGTTCACGGCCTTTTTTCAGCATCTTCCTTTCCCCGTTGAAAGCTTTCCGGGGCGCTCATGCACTCAGAATGCATAGCTACACAGCACACGTCTGTGCACGGTACGCATAATTACGAAACGCGTAATTACGCACATGGAGAGATGAGTGACAAGACGTTTTTGGGCAAGCTGCTACTTCGTATGGTGTTTGAATGGACCCAGTGAGGTGAGGACTACATCTGCTTCACCCTTAACCCACTAAGCGACAGCTCTTAAAGGGCGAAGATTATACAAAATAGAACGTTGGTTACGTACTGTAACCCCAGATTCTATGAGTATAGGCATAGCCCTTTAAGCGTCGGGCCTCACTGGCTCCTAAATGGCTGAAGAAAAAGCTATTTGGGAGCTGATTACCCACTCTTAACATAATTTATAAGGACCGGGTTAGGCCCAAACAACAGGTGAGCATGGACTAAATTTTTCAGTGCGATGCTTTGCATGACGGGATAAAACCCACTAAGCAACAGCTCTTAAAGGGCTACGTCTATACTCATAGAATCTGGTGTTACAGTACGTAACCAATGTTTTTGGCCTGTGGGAGGAAACCAGAGTATCCAAAGAAAACCCGTGCATGCACGGAGAGAACATGCAGACTCCACCCAGAAAAAAACTCCAGCTGGTATTCGATCAATCGTCCTTCTCATTGAGAGGCAACAGCTCTACCAGCTGAGCCAGCATGCTGCCAAGTACAAGCCATAATTTAAAAAAATTATTTGTGGTAACTGCGTCGCCATTTTGAGTCACCAACTAGACTCCTATAGTGGTAGCTCAGTGAGTTACTGCCTTTACAGAAGAAGCTACACAACTAACAAAGTTACCACCTGAAGGTGAAGATGTCTTTGATGTTACACAGTGTGATCAGAGAACAGACACAAAGATTTCTGAATAGATCCCAGTGCCAAACTTAGGAAAACAGTTGGGTAATTGTTCATTTGCATCAAGGCAAACATACAGTATGGTTTAACAGTTTCATAAAAGAGGTAGCAACATGCAGAAAGAGTTTACTAAATCAAAGTGTGTCTTGAACATGCTTTGAAGAGAAGAACATTTCAGAATGTAAATGGTAAATGGACTGTACTTATATAGCGCCTTTCTATCTTATGGAGATACTCAAAGCGCTTTACACTACAATCTGTGCCTCATTTACCCATTCATACAGCACTCTACTAGATCTCTACAAAGCTAATGGAACAAATCATTCTAAAGAGACTAGTCAGTGCTTTAGATCACATTCATACACTGACGGGACACACATCGGAGGCAACGAGGGGTTCAGTGTTTTGCCCAGGAACACTTCGGCATGTGACTGCTGTTGGATTCGAACCCCCAACTCTTGCATTGGAGGACGACTGCTCTAACCACTCAGCCACAGCCGCTCCTAATTATGTATACTATAATTATACAAAGCTG
Source organism: Nematolebias whitei (assembly GCF_014905685.2). Lineage (NCBI taxonomy): Eukaryota > Metazoa > Chordata > Actinopteri > Cyprinodontiformes > Rivulidae > Nematolebias > Nematolebias whitei. The sequence goes on from NC_056507.1 coordinate 36,675,237, forward strand.
AGAAACAAACGATACGTTTAAATTTTGTCACTCCATGAGCTGACCTTGTATAGATCTGAAGGCAAAGTTGACAAACTTTTCTACTATTTAAGCCTCGGTGGTGACTGATTAGCAGATTTTCCCCATGATTCATTTAAATAGGAGCCAGCATGGCAGCACTTTTAGGATTATTGTTGAGTGACTTGCCTCTAAAACTTCAAAATAGTTGCTAACAAGGATATGAACAAAAAACACTTTTTTTTCTTCTTTCGGCTGCACTCTTCTTCAGGGGTCACCACAGTGAACTAAGTTGCACAATGACTTGGGAATTGTTTTTCTGCCTGATGTCCTTCCTGACTCAACCACAGTTCACTGAGCTACCACAGCCCTCAGTGTGGAGCAGAGAGCTGCTAACTAGGGCACCCAGGGGAGCAGATGGTGGCGGTTAAGGGGGGCAAATGAGGGTGGAGGCAGGTGTGGGTGTTTCACCAATCACACCCATATTTTGACGTTGTCATACGGGGAGTGGAACCGGTGACCTTCCAGTCACAGGCCCACCTTCTCCAACCTCTGCGCCATCACTCCCCACTGGACATGAACATAAAGCACAAATATGAAATGTGATTACCTCCCTGAAAACAAGTTTTCTCCTCCAACACTTTATTATAATGTACTTCCTTGTAATTATTAATTGTAATTTTTGGAAGTTCTTATAGAAACCTGTAAAAGCAAAATGTAACATCTCAACTCACTTCTCATGGTAAAGAGAATGTAATGTGTTCACATCATTGCCATCACTGAAAACTCTCAAGAACAGTTTCATACAATATAGTGTGGTTTTATTTTAAAACCCTGAGGACATTTATTATAAGCCCTTAGGTAAATAAATTTGAGATGATTTTCTTTAAAAAAATTTAAAAAAAAGCTTGAGCATAAAGTAGTAAATTAATTGTGATCCCATCTGCGCAAGGAGCAGCTAGAAATGTTCCCCCATGTGAGATCTGAGGGACACCGGTCAAGCCGAGCTTATTTACAGTGGAGTAGACTGAGAAGATGATGGAGGATTATTTTTGTTGGGTGACATTTCAATTGGGTCACAGCAGTAAAACCCAACCAGACAGGATGGGTGTGTGTGTGTTTCCCTCTGTGTATATGAACATGATTCATCTCAGTGTGAGGGGGGTCAGGACCCTGGCAGGTGGGAGCCCAGGGGGGTTTGGGGCTCCTCCTGGCAGTGATTGAGGTTTGGAGTGGGCTGTGCTCTACAGTTGGTGCCAATTAACCTGCTGCCACCTTGTGACATTTAAAAGAAAACAGCAGCCGTCAGATCAGTGTGTGCACGTTGGTCTGTGGACTCAGACACTCCATTCACGGCTCGCCGGGGGTGTTCTGGAGCGCAGTTTGGATTGTTTTTAATCAGAAGGTACAATTAAATCTTGGTTATTGTAGTTAAATGATATTTCACTGTTCATTTCATGCACTTGAATACTTTTTTCTATTTGTTTTATGTTCAGCAATCTATCTGTCATGATCCGTGTTTAGTTTTCCCTTTTGTGGTTTATTGTCACGTTTATCTCGTATAATGTTTAGTTCCTGTCATGTCTTTTATGTTCATGGTGTTTTCAGATATTTTCAGTACTTTGCAGTTGCCAGTCTTCCCTCCTCGGTTCTGCTCCACCCACTTTCACCTGCTCCCTGTTGTCATTTGGCCCAGGTGTCTCCACTCTATCATCAGCTCCAGCCCTTCATTCTGCAGTCCACCATTGTGAGCTGAATGCTGTCAGTTTGTTCCTTTGGGCCTTCTTGAGTTCTTTGTTGTTTTGTAATACAGCAGTGTGTGCCCTGCCAGCTTTTTATTTAATAAATCTTTAGTTTTTCTCAAGGTCTTCATGTTTGCCTACATTTCTGGGTCCTACTCAACAAACCTTGAAACTATTTTTAACAAATGCCTTGTAGGACACTGTATACAGTCCAAGTGATAAAAACAACAATGTAGCTTTTTATTTTTTACATTTTATAGGAAAATCATCAACTGACGAATCCTTCCATGCTGTACATGAGTGACTACTACTATCCGTTCAATCGTGGTTGATTCTCGGTCACTCGGATCAACGTTCTCCATCCTTGACGATCATATACAGCTTCTTTTATTTCGGCAAGTGCCAGGTTTGTATCCTGTTTGATGGTGACAAGCCAGCGAGTTCTTGGTCTGCTAATCATTCCGAGCATGATGTCTTTCTCCAAGGAGCGGCTTCTCATCATGTGGCCAAAGTAGGCTAATCGCTGTTTGATGATTCTGGCTTCTAACGAGAGGTTTGGTTTGATTCGCTCCAGGACTTTGAGACTAGTGATACGTGCTGTCCACAAAATTCGTAGGAGTCTCCTTCAACACCATAGCTCAAAAGCATCAGTTTTTCTCCTGTCTGATTTCTTCGTGGTCCATGTTTTGCTTCCATATATTGCAATTGGAAACACATGTGTTGACTAATCTACATTTAATTTGGAGGCTGATGTCTCTGCTCACCAAATTTTGTTCAAGGATCATCGTGTCATGCCCCAATGCTAATCTACGCTTGATTTCAGGCATGCAGTTGTCATTCATTCAACCTTTATTTAGACCGGTAATCCCATTGAGCCTCGAAGACTCATTTACAAGAGAGACCTGATTTCAACAAAGAAAGATGACAACAATGGACAACAGCAACAACAATAAGCAATTATAAAAAGTAATACTGCAGTTTTTTCTTTTTTTTTTTTTTTACAAATAGGATGGCTAAAAGAAAAAGGTAATAAAAAAACAGCTAGATTCTAAGGCGAATGTAGAAAACTAAAAACAGGAACATGTCTGCATTGGTCCCTGCCAGGAGTCCAACAGATTCTTAAAGCCACTTAGAGAGGTCAAGGTCGAGAGCTTCAAATCTTTTTGTAAGATATTCCAGGAAACAGGAGCAGAGTAGGAGAAGGCCCTTTTGCCTAGTTCAGTCCTCAATGAAGGAACACTACAGGTAATAATGTCCTGAGAGCGCACGCCGTAGCTGCACTCATGCAGAGACATGTAGGAGGAGATGTATGAAGGCAGCAGACCAAGAAGTGATTTAAAGATGAAAATGTACCAGTGCGAGAGTCTGCGTGAAGTTAATGATGACCAGTTAACCAGTGAATACTGGGTGCAGTGGTGGATACGATAATCACAGCCAGTTATGAATCTTAGTGCACGATGATAGACAGCATCCAACATCTGCAGGGTTCTTGTAGGAGCGTTCAGCATTCAGTTGTCATTGCAGTCTATGTTGGAGCAAAGGAATATAAATTTACCCACCACTTCAATCTCTTCATCATTCATCTTAACATGAGTGACTACCTTACTATTTTATGACTAACAAAGGCTGTTAGTTTTTCTCTCTGCATGAAGTATAATACAAAATATTTGTCTTTTTTTTTCTTTACTGTTGTACCAACATCTACAAACCATGTCCCTCATACCAGTGTATGTACAAAACCATGACTTGGACATACCGTTATGCCCCTACTTCATAATATATTGAATTTGATTGTATACATTAAAGCTGTCAATCTCTCTGAGAAATTGTTAGGGAATTTTTGGTCAAAGTTTATGGATGATTTTAACTACTATGGCTGAGAAGGTTAACTCTGCCCACGAATCATATGTTTGGTTAGTAGAAAGATGGATGAGGAGCTGAGTGAGGCTGCAGCATGCAGCCATCACTCCAAGGCCGCCTCAGAGTTTGTGAGTGAGGCTGAACTGATAAGATATAAAAACAAGCTGCACATACAGCCCTTGGCTGATTCTTGTGAATGGTGATTGGTGTACTTCCTGTATGACCTGTCCTAAAAATCTGTCCTTGCAAGTAAAAAACGGTTAAAATCTCCTGCTGTCGAGTGTGGCTCCTTTTGAGTACCAGTAAGTAAGATAAGGTGAGAATATTTATCTCCAACAGAAACTAGAGGGCTATCTGGAATTACTGACAATACTGTTACAATTAGGGCATATTGTTAATATTTTTAGTTTTTGTGTACTTACAGTGCCTTGCGAAAGTATTCGGCCCCCTTGAACTTTTCAACCTTTTGCCACATTTCAGGCTTCAAACATAAAAATATAAATTTTAAATTTTTTGTGAAGAATCAAAAACAAGTGGGACACAATCGTGAAGTGGAATGAAATTTATTGGATGTGTCAAACTTATTTAACAAATAAAAAACGGAAAAGTGGGGCGTGCAATATTATTCGGACCCCTTGCGTTTATACTTTGTAGCGTCGCCTTTTGCTGCAGTTCCAGCTGCAAGTCTCTTGGGGTTTGTCTCTATCAGTTTTGCACATTGAGACACTGAAGTTCTGCCCATTCTTCCTGCAAAACAGCTCGAGCTCAGTGAGGTTGGATGGAGAGCGTTTGTGAACAGCAGTCTTCAGCTCTTTCCACAGATTTTCGATTGGATTCAGGTCTGGACTTTGACTTGGCCATTCCAACACCTGGTTATGTTTATTTGTGAACCATTCCATTGTAGATGTGTCTTTATGTTTTGGATCATTGTCTTGTTGGAAGATAAATCTCTGTCCCAGTCTCAGGTCTCTTGCAGACTCAAACAGGTTTTCTTCCAGAATGGTCCTGTATTTGGCCCCATCCATCTTCCCATCAATTCTGACCATCTTCCCTGTCCCTGCTGATGAAAATCAGGCCCAAACCATGATGCTGCCACCACCATGTTTGACAGTGGGGATGGTGTGTTCAGGGTGATGAGCTGTGTTGCTTTTACGCCAAACATATTGTTTTGCATTGTGGCCAAACAGTTTGATTTTGGTTTCATCTGACCAGAGCACCTTCTTCCACATGTTTGGTGTGTCTCCCAGGTGCTTGTGACAAACTTTAAACAACACTTTTTATGGATATCTTTGAGAAATGTCTTTCTTCTTGCCACTCTTCCATAAAGGCCAGATTTGTGCAGTGTACGACTGATTGTTGTCCTATGGACAGACTCTCCCACCTCAGCTGTAGATCTCTGCAGTTCATCCAGAGTGATCATGGGCCTCTTCACTGCATCTCTGATCAGTCTTCTCCTTGTTCCAGATGAAAGTTTAGAGGGACGGCCGGGTCTTGGTAGATTTGCAGTGGTCTGATACTCCTTCCATTTCAATATGATTGCTTGCACAGTGCTCCTTGGGATGTGTAAAGCTTGGGAAATATTTTTGTATCCAAATCCGGCTTTAAACTTCTCCACAACAGTATCTCGGACCTGCCTGGTGTGTTCCTTTGTCTTCATTATGCTCTCTGCGCTTTGAACAGAACCCTGAGACTATCACAGAGCAGGTGCATTTATACGGAGACTTGATTACACACAGGTGGATTCTATTTATCATCATCAGTCATTTGGGACAACATTGGATCATTCATAGATCCTCACTGAACTTCTGGAGTGAGTTTGCTGCACTGAAAGTAAAGAGGCCCAATAATATTGCACGCCCTACTTTTCAGTTTTTTATTTGTTAAAAAAGTTTGACACATCCAATAAATTTCATTCCACTTCACAATTGTGTCCCACTTGTTGTTGATTTTTCACAAAAAATTAAAATTTTATATCTTTATGTTTGAAGCCTGAAATGTGGCAAAAGGTTGAAAAGTTCAAGGGGGCCGAATACTTTCTCAAGGCACTGTATCCAGCTGTTATAAATTTGTCATAACTTTAGAGTTAGGTTTGGGCTAAAAGATGCAGACTTTCATGAGGGCTTGAGAAAGCTTAATTTACCAATAAAATGTACAAAACAAAAAGTCTGGTGTGGCAGCAAAATAACAGAGCACAAAAACACAGAGGAGAACTGGACAGGGTGTGGAATCACAACGACTGATTCCAGATGAGTGAGCGCTGAGAGAATTATGGACTGGGGCTGATGAGGCGAGTGGAGACAGGTGAGACTAACGTCGAAGGGAACCGGTGTGTGTGTGTGGACTGACAGAGGATGAATGGTGACAGAGAGAGAGAAAAATGGGAAATAAACAAAAAAGAATTCCTAAAAATTTAACCAAAAGTAAAACATGGAAAATAAACATTAAACAATAAACTAAATAACAGAAATCAAAAAACAATTTAAAAAAGCTGATCCAGATGTGTTTCATATTAGAAAATAAAAAAAAATCTACAAAGAATGCTTTGTCATTTTTATAACAAAGTAACAGCCACTGTAAAAAAGAAATAATAATAATAATGTTGTCTCCCTGCTGTGGTAATATATGCTGTAATGCATTCAACATTGTATGATAAGTAAAATAATAACACTCCATTATGGTACGCCGTATATAAAAATACAATCCTATTCCACACTCTGACTCTTTAAATGTTCTACTTTACAGAGTAGCATTTTGTAGCTTACATTTCCCACATGAATGCATAAAAAGCCTGAAACAGACGGTGTTTATGAGCCCTTCTGACAGGGCTGTTTTAAAGTAGGACATTTCAAAATCAAACAACAATGGGAGACGTTCCTGCCTGCAGTCCTCAACAAAGCTGAGATGAATAATGGTATTATCTCAACACGTTGAACCACACTGATGGTTCAATTTAGAAACAATCACACAGTCTGTCACTTCCCTACAGCGTGCTCCTCGGTCCAGTTCTGTCCTAAACACATGCAGGCATGCAGCAAAACAGGGCTTCAACCTAACTGTTCAGTGGACATGGAAAGAATGGAAAGACTGGGCTGTTTTTCTGCTGGGGAACTCAGCTCTCAGGAATAAACACAGGCTTGCACCTGCACACACACACAAAGTTACACTAAGGCAGTGCTAGTATCCCCCTGAGTTTTCCTTTCTGCTGTGTCTATGAAAAATTCACACAGAAATGATCTCATCAGCTATTTTGAGCCCATCTCTGACCCAGGAATCTTTTAAAGAGCTAGTATATGTCTCTGCTAGTTGTGATGTTTGCGCTTGCATTTGACGAAACCCACAAAAACTGTCATGAGTGTTTGTGTGAACATGAAACAGACGAGTTCTTCTCTTCTAAAGTATCCCTGTGTTCTACACACACGAAAAAAATCTGCCTCCAAGTTGGACTTTTCTTCTCATCTTACTCCTGCTCTGCCGAAACTCATCTGGAGCTGAGAGTACATGACTCCGCTTGTCTTTCTGCACAACTCACACAGCCACAAAATGGTCTGTCTATTAAGAGGACACAAGTATTGGCTCTTCCACCTGCAGGATTTGCAATGGTTTGGCAAGATTTCTTTTATTCTTCACAAAGGACACACACACAATCATGGAATAAGCAAGTTACAGAAACAGGCCGAGGGAAAAAAATCAATTGCTTTTGAAAGAGCTCCATCAGCAAATTGAGTCAATTTCAGGTTTCTCTGTGAAGTCTCTGATGCAAAGCTCACCACAAACACGCCATCCAATTTCATACAGAGAGACGGTCTGCTCTTAAGATGAATAGTCTGGACCTGAAGTGTTGATGTTGGACACACAAGACTTTGTACTTACTTTCACACAGGTAATGAGATGGGCTCCTCCACCCTTATTTCTACAAACAACAAACCACTGAAAACGTCTGAGGTCTTTGGATGTCAAGCATGCAGCAGCAATGACTGAAATCAAATTGTCTGCAGAAGAACAGAGTTTTAATTGATTTTTGAGTTTTAATTTATAAAAAAAAAAGCAACTACTGTATATTTCTTCTCATGTTGGTCAAGGACGTGTAAAATGCGCATGACTTCCTTAAACCACATTATTTGATGTAGGCACACGAGTTTCTGGAGAGTATTATTTTCTGTAAACGTTCGTCTTAAAGCAACGACTGGCATCAACAAACCCAGCGCCGAATGCAGCAGGTCTCCCAATTTTCTGCCTGATCAAAAATTAATGCTGCACCTCTTTTAAATGCGCTGCTATCTGACAGCTAAATAACATTTCATACATAGTCGGGTAACGGCTGTGACTTGTGAGTGTCACTGCACGATCTGTTCCCGGACAAAAAATAGTACATTAATTAATAAATATATCTGCACCAGGACAGCGGGACCAGAAGCACGATCTGTACAGTGTGCTGGTACTCAGGGCGCAGGAGTGGTGCGCCCAGAATCTTCCTATCTCTTGTAACGAAGAGGAGCTACTGCGCATGTACAAGTTTTAACGAGAGTCTATGGGCTAAGATTCTTGCGCCCCCCAGGACGGAAATATGTCACCAGTCAGAGACAAAGTTTTTGAATGACAACTCATCATTAACTATAAAATATTTATCTTACACAACTAAAAAATATATACATATATTTCAAAATATTTTATTTTATTATTTCATTTTTATTTAATTTTTTTTAAGTCTTCAGTATAATATGGTGAGTGGTGTGAGTGGTGGGGCAACGCCCTAGCGCTCAAATGAGCAGTTGCCACTGGTATTATCCCGATATTTATGTTTCCCTGCCATTAAATGCATATGTTGGATTGTTTTTATTGATGTTCTGTGATATTATTATGAGCAAAAAGCTGGTCTGTTTTACAAAACACAATAAGTTCATAAATTAAGCCCCTTTTTCTGTTGGTTTGAAAAATGGGTGACTGCGCCTGGACAAGGTTTGCTCAAACAAACGAACCAGTCAGTGATTGACAGCCAATGTTGTTGGTTAGAGTGGTGCCCTTTACTAATGTCACCACTTCACACTCAGCCCTGTGACTACCTCGCTTAATGACTCAGAGGATAAATTGTGGTATGCTGACTTTAACCCTGCTTGTTTGTCAATGCATAAAGTTCAACAATGTCAAAAAAAGGCATCTCAGGTTCGGCATTAAAGTGTTTTCTACCTTCAGAAAGCAGATGTTCAGACATCATTAGTTTAGATAATCCAACAGATAATCTCACAGTCTAGTCAAGATGACAGCTCTTCAGCCTGGAGCCAATTTTAAAAGTGATTTCTGCTATCTTAAAGAACTTCACTCTCAACATTAATGAATGGTATTTTATTATTTTTAAACCAATTGTAACAGCAGAAAAACACGGTTCTCTGTGTAAATTACCATAAAATTAAAGTTATGGCAGTGTCCATCCATCCATTATCTTTTACCCGTTTCTTCCATTTGGTGTCACAGAGGTCGATGTCCAGTAATCACTGTGCGGGGGGCGGGGTACACCCTGGACAGGTCTCCAGTCCATCACAGGGACACATAGAAACAAATGTGACAAACAACCATTCACTCTCTCACTCACCTAGAGACAATTTAGAGTTACCAATCAGCCTAACATGCATGATTTTGGTCTGTGGGAGGAAAACGGAGTACCCAGAGAAAACCCACGCATGCACGGAGAGAACATGCAAACTCCACCCAGAAAGGCCCCTGGACCAGTGTTTGAACCAAGGACCTGCTCGCTGAGAGGCAGCAGCTCTGCCGGTTGCGCCACCGTGCTGCCCCTTTATACATGCTCACATCATGTAAATGTTTCCAAGTTTTAATGAAAAGCTAAACTTCACAAGAAAATATTTATTGCATTATCTGTGATGACAAAACTAGAACTACTTGATCCTGATACAATTAGTTGTGCAACTGTAACTCATATGAGGAATGTCATTTTTAACATTAGATAAAACTGTGTCAGGATTCATGTTTGTCAAAATTATTATTCACAAAAACACTTATAAGGACAACAGAAAGAATGCCTCTGGTATCAGTCTGCAAACTTTGTAAACAAACCTGGAATCTCATCTGATTTAACATTTATTTTCCTAACAGAGCACTTTGCTCTCAGACTGCAGGTTTACTTGTGGTTCCTAGAATTTACAAAAACAGAATAGGAGACAGAGCTTTCAGTTATCAGGCTCCTCTCTTGTGGAACCAACTTCCAATCTCTGTCCGTGAGGCTGACACATTATCCAGTTTTAAAACTAGGCTTAAGACTTTCCTTTTTGCTAAATCCTATAGTTACAGTCGGCTTGGGTTTCCTGAGCTGTCCCTTAGTTATGCTGCTATAGGCTTAGACTGCTGGAGGACCAACTGACCACACTTTTCACTCTGCTACTGTCTTTGCTTACTCTGCTCAACCTGTTTTGTATTTGTAATTATTTTTTCTATCCTTAACATGTGTTTTTTTTTGTCTTTCAGGTACACCTGGACCTATATGTGGATCTACCATTCTGTGTTCATCTGTCTCTCCTTTCTGTCCTCTCAAACCAGCCGGTCAAAGCAGATGGCTGCTTGTCCTGAGCCTGGTTCTGCTGGAGGTTTCTTCCTTTAAAAAGGGAGTTTCTCCTTTCCACTGTTGCCACTGTGCTTGCTCAGGATGGGAGACTGCAACGAAGCCAAGGTTCAACTTGTCTGCTGGATTCCTTAGATAGAGAACTTTACTAACTGGCTTTTATGTATGTGAATGTTTCTGTAAAGTGCCCTGAGACAACTTTGTTGTGATTTGGTGCTATATAAATAAACTGAATTGAATTGAATTTATTGAACTTCCATCCATCCATCCATTATCTTTTACCTGCTTCTTCCATTTTGGGTCACGGGGGTCGCCGGTGCCCATGTACAGCAATCACTGTGCGAAGGGCGGGGTACACCCTGGACAGGTCTGCAGTCCATCACAGGGTCACATGGAGACAAACGAGACAAACAACCATTCACTCTCTCACTCAGACCTAGGGACAATTTAGAGTTACCAATCAGTCTAACATGCATGTTTTTGGTCTGTGGAAGGAAACTGGAGTGCGTGGAGAAAACCCACGCATGCACGGAGAGAACATGCAAACTCCACCCAGAAAGGCCCTGGGCTGGGATTTGAACCGGCGACCATCTCGCTGTGAGGCAGCAGATCTACCAACAGAGGCACCGTGTAGCCTTTTTTTCAACATTATTTACACAAACTATCTGAAAGGTTCTGTTCATTAAAACACAAGGTTTGGCTTAGCAATTGAAAAACAAAAATATCTTTAGATGTAAGTTGATCCATCGTAAAAGCTACAGATTGACTTCCCCATACGTAAATAAAATGATAGTCTTTACCATGCAGACTCCCTGGAGGTAGACACCTGAACTAATGCACGGATCGGTAAATAAATGTGAGACCTGCTCAGCTTGGGCATCATTGCTCAGATATAAGGCATCCTTGTGACAGTAACAGAAAGCTGTGCAGCCTGATTAATGCCCAAGTGTCATTTTGATGAAGTTGATGGAGTATATCTGGCAGTCAGGGTTGGGTCTGACGTACAAACAGGCTGAGACAGTTCTCACAAACAGCTGCTCCACAGCAGCGCACACTTTGAAAAGACGAGATCAAGAAGGCTGTATGTTGACGGGGCAGCTGTCAGGGTCACATAAAGAAAAATCTGAATTACTTTGATGCTTGTTGTTTGCTCACTAATGCAAGGAATACACAGGTAGCTACAGCTGCAGGAAAGTGTGGTGATAAGATTTTTCTTTAAGATGCACCGAGTAAAATTCTGCACAGAAAATGCAGATGTTCAACTAAAGAACAGTCAGCTTTTAGTGCCTGAAGTCCAATAACAAAATGAGCTGTTTATTGAGGAGTGCAGGATGGTTTTCATTTTTTAAAACAGGGTGGGGGTGGGGGGGCTTTTAAAAAGCAATCAAGAAAAACACTCTGAATAAAAGAGGAGGGTGGGAATAATTAATTGCATGGTGTTTGACTTCTAAGTGCAACACGGTTGAAAACCTCTGATCACTCACTTGTGATTAATATTGAATTACCCTTCGGAGCACATTTTTATATTAACATCCCATGTTGTGTTTCAACCATTTTCCTATATGTTTACTGTATGGTCGTGGAATTTTGTGACTGAAATCAAAGGTATATGCAGTCAAAGGTTTACATCCACTCACCATGTGAATTAAAATCCTAATTATATTACATTTTTAATCATTTATTTGAACTTGTGTTTTCCCTGCATAACGCTGGGTGGATATTGGTATACTCTTCTTGATTGAATTGGTAAAGGTTTGGGAAAGTTCATTTTAATTGGTTGGGTTTCTGGCCTGGTCTGAGCATTGTTCACTAGCAGTTTAGGGAAGGTCATCACAGAAGCTTAATCTCAGCCTGCTTTGTTTATATTGGGACCCAGCTGTGTCCATGTTTCAAACATGTTGCTGGTGATTTGAGGTGAAGTTAAATAATTTGAAAGTAGTTGTTGTTCTTTATTATTCTATTTGTTTAGCTCAGTTCACTGGTGCCACAACATGATGCTACCTCTGCCATGCTTGACACTTGATAGAGTGTTCTTAGATTTGAAAGCCTCATTCATCCAAACATTCTCATCACTGTAGTCAAATAAATCAATTTTGTCCTGTCAGATCATAAAAAGTTTTCTCCAGTAAGTATTTGGCTCCTCCATAAGAACAGCTGTAAATTTCAGTCAAACCTGAAGATGTTAATTTGGAGCAGGATATAATTTATTCAGTTCCTGTGGATGTAAATGTTGCTTTTCTGTGGACAGTGAGTTTCAAGCAGCTTTCAGCTCATGTAGGTTTGAGCATTGGTGGTCCTGAACATCCCAACCAATAGTGTCTCCTTCTTATGTCTTCACTGAGCTTCTTGGACTTTCTCAGTGTTCTGAGTATTGGTCAAACTTTTTTTTATGACAGCAAACAAAAGTACGGTAACACTTTACAATAAGGTACACAAAATTTGATTAACTACTAGGGAGCGTCTCAAGAACAAATCAGGAGCTAATGAGTAGTTAGCCAGTACTCACTGGGGAACACACAGAATCAGAATAAGCTTTATTATCATTGTACCGGGATACAGTGACATTATGTTCATACAGTCGTCCGAAAGATGGGCAGAGTGCACGTAGCTGCTGCTACAAGAGCATGGCCTCTTATTCTTTATTAGAATACTTTTTAAGATAGAAAAAGGTAAAAGGCCATGAGGATGGATAGTGGTAGTCCCCTAATAAGGCTTGGTTGTATGTTCCCCAGTAAGTACTGGGTAACTACTCATTAGCTGCTAATTCGTTCCAGAGGCGTTCTCTAGTAGTTAATCAAATGTTGTGTATCTTATTGTAAAGTGTTACTGAAAGTACCACCTGGAGTCCATCATGATTATTAATAAGTAGTTAACGGGCTCTGTCCTTGTCAAGTTAATACATTCCAGAATTTTAAACATCACTTCATAACAGATTTAAGTGATGATATGTCTGTATTTGAGCCTGTACGTACAATTCTGGAAAATTCTTGAGAAAAATACAATAAATTCAAACTTGTATACCGAGTTCTTGTTTTTTCAAATAATTGAAGCTATATAATGTACAATATCTCATCCTGAGAAAAGAATGGTTTAAAAATTATCACTAAAATCCAAAAGGGACTTGAGTGTCCATGATGAATGTATGTAAACCTCTGATGACAGCTGTGTGGAGTGATTTTTAGAAGCATCCAGAATGAACAGCAGAAAACACTTTTATTCTGAAAGCAACAATGTTGTGCAGTTTGTGTTAATTTAGAGATGATCACTTTGTGGAAAATAAATCTAAATTGTTTGCACTGGCATATCCAAAGCATCTTTTAAGATTTAATATAAAACCTTCCAAGAATTTAAAACTGGCACAGATCAACTTCTCATTGTTTGACTGAAAGAATGAACAAAGTTCATGTCCACCCAGCTCTGTGAAGTTCTCAGATGTTTCACCTTCTTATGTCAGTGTCACATGTTTTTGTAATTGCACTTCAGTCACAGCAGAGTTACAGGGTTACCTTGAGCTCGAGAACAAGCAGTCAGAGCGCCATGACTGATCTGCAGATTCTCCAGAGTAAAAATAAACATTGATTTATCACTGCCTATCCCAGAGAGGCACAATTTCTTCTTTTGACCTAATTTGATACAACTCATCCACATAAAACCAAATAGAAATTTCACACAAAGTATTGCATGTTCGATCCTGTAGGCACTGAAGCTTTATCTAAAAGTCTGGGTTTGTTACTGGGAGCCGTGCTGTACCTTCACAGTAGGCGTTATCATCTCGCAGTGGGTGGAAGCCATCCTTACAAACACAGCAGTCTCCTGCCTCCAGGTTCACGCAGTCGGAGTGCTCCACACAGCCGTGGCCCTCCGAGCAGAAGTCATGACCTGCAGGAGGCACGGGGAGGAAAAGGTTGACTCACAGAAGAGAGAGGAGGCAAGTAGTGGAAAGGTTACAGCATCGTCTCAACCTTTTTTCACAACACTTTCTCTGTGGACTCGCTCAAAGCTAAAAATGGGCAAAATAACCTTTTTTTTCCCTCTTTTAACTTTTACAAATATGTTTTAGATTTAAATTATGTATAAGTGCAGTGGAGTAAAATGAAAAATATTTGAATTAATAATTACAATTATCCCAATAATATAAAAATTGAACAAATAAGTGCATGCACACTTGCAAGTTTTTAACAATAATAAGGTACAGTAATCCCTCGTTTATCACCGGGGATCCATGCCCTGAAGACCGGCAATAGGTGAAAAACCGCTAAGTAGAAATACAAAGTAGTAGTACAAGTAGTAAGTAGTAGTTTATTTTAGCATTTTATATATAAATATATATATATATATATATATATATATATATATATATATATATATGAAGGCGTTTTAAACCCTTCCCACACTCTTGCAATGTTTTATGTTTCTAAATTCTGAAGCTCTAAAAGATCCGCTCTGCACAGAGAACAGCTGGTCAGCTGCAGCAGGAAGTTCATCCTGCAGCATCAAGGGCTGCACAAAGCTGTAGGAGGTGCTAAATAATTTAAAACAATTAATTTTAAATAAAAATTCCATGCAGATCATGCGGCTCATCAATCAATCAGCCAATAGTGTGTCATACCCAATCTTATTTTGAAAAACCGCAATAGAATAAGTCAGCGATAAACGAACCATGAAGTAGCGAGGGACTACTGTATTGTATTTTCCTGAATGTACCATGAACTGTTACACCTTTTCTTCACATACATCTGTAATCGGGACTTTAAAATGAAGGTTTCCCATCATAACTGTTCTTCAGAGAGTTGTTAAAGAGGATAGTGTGAAGACTACCTCTGCAGACTTTACAACATCTGCTGCTCAAAGCGATCTGCTCCGACTCAGGGCAGTTGAGTTCAGGACAAGGCTCACTCTGGACCACTCGATGCATGCTCCTGTCCTGTGAAGAACAGACCAAAGTCCCACTTTCATTTTCTCTCCATCTGAGCATAATTATCTAGGTAATTGTTTAACTTTTCACATTCATTTAAAATGGGGACGCATCCCCTAATTGACTAGGTTCAACAGCTTTCGATGAACTCTACAGAGCTAGAAAAGGTTGCAGAAAACGTTGGATGTAACTTGGACCCTGTGTACATAATTTTGTTCCACCACATGTGGAACGACAATAAAGAATCTCTGACTCTGACTCATATGTTTCTCTCTTGTCCCACTCTCCCAGTTCCCCGTATGTTCATTATAAACCAATGTAAGACTGGTTATTCACTTTTATCTATTCCAAATTAGTCCTGGAGTAGAAAAACGTCTTTCTTCTTCTCATTGTTTAGTATCCTAAGCAGGTTACAAGATGATTCATGGTGTGTCTTCATTACAAGCAGCAGACAGTGATACAAACCTTTACAAAGTCCCTGCCTGTGTGTTTAGTTTGTGTGAAATGATTAGGGACTTCCTTTTCCCGTCATGCCGGTGGCAAGCCTCTCTAATGATCTCATCTATGTACCTTCAACTTCTGCTAATTCAGACTCATTAAAATTCTGAGATAGCAGAATGAAAACAATTAAATGTATTTGTCAATTTGGATGGCACTTTTGCTTTTTATTATCTAAACCAGGGGTCTGCAATCTGTGGCTCTGGAGCCACATGTGGCTCTTTGGTTTCTCTGCAGCGGCTCTTTCAAGCTTTGACCAAAACTGACATAAAACTGAATTATATAAGATGTTATACCCACAACAAAAAATGACTAGTTTTAGTGGTTTTCCTGTCATTTCCTTTGCAAATATGTGGATACTAGTACTAATACACAGAGTAAATTATACTCACGTTAACTTTATACTTTATTTCATCAAAGTAAGATACTCAATTACTCCATTATAAAAAAAAAAAAAATAAGCCTGCACAGTGAATCGCGACCTTATCGTGGTGGAGGAGTTTGTGCGCCTGAATGATCCTAGGAGCTATGTTGTCGGGAGCAATTATGATTGCCCCTGGTAGGGTCTCCCAAGGCAGATTGGTCCTAGGTGACAGGCCAGACAAACAGCGATTCAGAAGATTTTTATGGACAAAACAAAACAAGGAACTCAGTGTCCCTTGCCTGGACGTGGGTTACCGGGGCCCCACCCTGGAGCCAGGACTGGGGGAGGGGCTCGTCAGCGAGCACCTGGTGACTGGGTGACATGGGGCCCGGTTGGGCTAAGCTCGAAGAAGCAGCATGGGTTTACCTTCCTGTGGACCCACCACCTGCAGGAAGGGCCATAAAAGTCAGGTGCATGACGCTATGGACAGTGGCCGAAGGCGGGGAGCTTGGTGCTCTGACCCTGGCTTACCAAAGCTGGCTCTTGGGACATGGAATGTAATCTCTTTGGCAAGGAAGGAGCCTGAGCTTGTGCGCGAGGTTGAGAAGTACAAACTAGATATTATTGGGCTCACCTCGATGTACAGCATGGCTTTGGAACCGATCTCCTTGAGAGGGGCTGGACCTTATTCCACTCTGGAGTTGCCCATGGTGAGAGGCGTCGAGCTGGTGTGGGTCTACTTGTAGCCCCCCGACTTGGTGCCTGTGTGTTGGAGTTTTCCCCAGTAAATGGAAGGATGGCTTCCCTTCACCTTTGGGTGGGAGGACGGGCTCTGACTGTTGTTTGTGCCTATGCGCCCAACTGCAGTTCAGAGTATCCAGCCTTCTTGGAGTCCTTGGCAGGGGTGCTGGAAGGTGTGCCAGCTGGGGACTCCTTTATTCTGCTGGGGGACTTCAATGCCCATGTGGGTAATGACAGTGTGACCTGGAGGGGCACAATTGGGAGGAATGGCCTCTCTGATCTGAACCTGAGCAGTTTTCTGTTGTTGGACATTTGTGCTAGTCATAGTTTGTCCGTCACGAACACCATGTTCGAACATAAGGGTGTCCATAAGTGCACTTGGCACCAGGAGGTCCTAGGTTGTAGATAGATGATTGATTTCATAGTCATGTCATCTGATTTGCAGCCTTTTGTTTTGGACACTCAGGTGAAGAGAGGAGCTGATCTGTCAACTGATCACCACCTGGTAGTGAGTTGGATCAGATGGCGGGGGAAGATGCCTGATAGACCCGGTAGACCCAAACGTATAATGAGGGTTTGCTGGGAATGCCTGGTAGAAGAACCCTTCTGAGAGATCTTCAACTCACACCTCTGGGAGAGCTTTAACCGCATCCCAGCTGAGGTGGGGGACATTGAGTCTGAGTGGGCCATGTTCCGTGTCTCGCTTGTTGAGGTAGCTGCCTTGAGCTGTGGCTGCAAGGTTGTTGGTGCTTGGTGCGGTGGCCATCCACGAACTCTGTGGTGGACACCCTGGGTTAGGGAGGCTGTCAAGTTGAAGGAGTCCTATCGGGCCTTGTTGGCCAGTGGGACTCTGGAGGCAGCTGAGGACTACCGGAGTGTAGCGGTGTGCAGCCTTGGCTGTTACTGAGGCAAAAGCTTGGATATGGGAGGAGTTCGGTGAGACCTTGGATAGAGACTCTCGGTCAGCTCCGAGGAGATTCTGGCAAACCATCAGGCAGCCGAGGAGGGGAAAGCAGCACTTTACTAACACTGTGTTCATTGAAGGTGGGGTGCTGTTGACCTCAACCAGTGATGTTGTTGGGAGGTGGTGTAGAATCTAAGAAACTTTATTAATTGGATAATCTGTTATATAATAAGGCCCAAGCAAATATGTATTTTAACTTACAACAACTGTGTTCAACAGAACTTGTTTTTAACAGATTCTGAGATGTGCTTGAAGTTGACCTGTACTTGTTTATCTTTATCTAAAAGTACCAGGAATTTCTGGGCATAAGATCAACTGCTTATATAAGAATGTGTCCCATCAGAACTGTTTTAACAACTAGAGTGTTTATGTCAAGGTGACCTAAGAAGAATTTGTTTCTCAAGTTTCGTTTCTTTTTAACAAAAAAAAAACGAAGTCCAGATGACATGATTCAACCTTTTTTGTTGTTA
>NC_056507.1:36693368-36706814 GCF_014905685.2 Nematolebias whitei
TTTTTGTTGTTATATACCTGGATGACTGAGAAAACAAACTTTGTGTTGTTTCTCAAGTGTTTTCCTAAAAAGGGAAAGGACTGATAAAAGTGTTATACAACCCTCTGATGTCAATGAAAGGTATAAATAAGAACAGAACTATGTTGAGACAGGGGTTCTGTCTTTTGAGGTCTTGAAGTATTTGTAGCTGTTCCACCTTAGAGGTAAAGCATCAACTAAAACCCCCATTTTGCTGTCAAACAGAACCAAGGTGTCTACTATTTTATTTAATGAATCCAAAAGTATTTAATGTAGTAGCCACTACAGTGGAAAGAATACTTCTCAGACATTCTCAATCTCACAAGCATGTCTTCCATGGAGGAAGCTGAGTCGGGGGACTTTGGGGTTGATCTGTTCATAACCTTGGCTCAGGTTGCCAAGGTAGTTAAAGAGCTCTGAGGCGGCAGGGCTCAGGGAGTGGATGAAATTCACTCTGATTTACTTAAGGCTCTGGATGTTGTGGGGCTGTCTTGGCTGACGCCTTTGCAACGTTATGTGGACATCGGGGGGCAGTGTCACTGGATTGGCAGACTGGAGTGGTGGTTCCCCTCTTCAAAAATGGTGGACCAGAGGGTGTGCTCCAATTATAGGGGCATCATTCTCCTTAGCCTCCCTGGTTAAGGTCTATTCAGGGGCACTGGAGAAACGAATCTGATCGTTGGTCGAACCTCAAATCCAGGAGGAACAATGTGGGTTCCTTCCTGGCCGTGGAACACTGGATCAGCTCTTTACACTCACTAGGGTCCTTGAGGGGTCATGGGAGTTCGCCCATCCAGTCCAGTCTACATGTGTTTTGTGGACTAGGAGATGGTATTCGACCGTGTTCCTCAGGGGACACTGGGGGGGGGGGGGGGGGGGGGGCGGGGGGGGGGGGGGGGGGGGCCTCTGTGAGTATGGGATTGGAGACCCGTTGTTACAGGCATTTCGGTCCCTATACAAGTGGAGAGTTTGGCTCGCTTTGCCGACAGTAAGTCGGACCCCTTCAGGAAGGTGGGAGTTGGACTTCGCCAGGGCTGCCCATTGTCACAGATTCTGTTCATAACTTTTATGGACAGAATTTCTTGGTGCGGACAATTGATGGAGGGTTTCCGGTTTGGTGGCCTCAGGATTCCATCTCTTCTCTTTGCAGATGATGTGGTCCTGTTGGTGTCATCGTGCCGGGATCTTCAGCTCTCACTGGAGCGGTTTGCAGCCGAGTGTGAAGCAGCTGGGATGAGAATCAGCACCTCCAAATCTGAGGTCATGGTCCTCAACCGGAAAAGGGTGGATTGCTCTCTTCAGGTCGAGGGTGAGGTTCTGCCTCAAGTGGAGGAGTTCAAGTTTCTCGGGATTTTGTTCACGAGTGAGGGAAGAATGGATTGTGAGATTGACAGACAGATTGGTGCAGCATCTGCAGTATTGCAGACTCTGTACCGGTCGATTGTGGTGAAGAGAGAGCTGAGCTGTAAGACAAAGCTCTCTGTTTGCCGGTCAGTCTACGTTCCTACTCTCACCTATGGTCATGAGCTCTGGGTAGTGACCGAAAGAGTACAGGATACAGGCGGTTGAAATGAGTTTTCTCCACAGGGTAGCTGGACTCTCCCTTAGAGATATGGTGAGAAGTTCAGCTATCCGGGAGAGACTCGGAGTAGAACCGCTACTCCTTCACGTCAAGAGGAGCCAGTTGAGGTGGTTCTTGCATCTGGTAAGGATGCTCCCTGGGCACCTCCCTAGGGAGACCCTAGAAGACCCAGGACAGGCTGGTGAGACTATGTTTCTTCAGGCAAACCGAGAAGGGGCATGCAAAAGACACCATCTTAGCACCAACATAACTGGTTTGTTCCACTTTGGAGTAAGTTGTTTGGGGGAAGAATCAGTTAGTTTCAGCAAAAAAAAGAAACTGTCCAGATGACCTGACTGAAAATTGTTGGAATAAATGTTAACAATCACCGGATATTTTTAGTTTTATAATTTAATGCCTAATGGCCAGAAAAGCCTCCTCTAACAAACGTAACGTGGCCCATGGGCCACCAGTTTATAATGGCAATTATAGAAGCTTTTGCAGCTCTGGACACGTTTAATTTAGTGAATGAAGGGGCAGAAATGGCTCTTTTGATCATAAAGGTTGCAGACCCCTGATCTAGAGTCTAATGTTCTGAAGCACGTGCCAAACCCAAGGCCCGTGGGCCAAATCTGGCCCTTGTTAACAACTTATTTGGTCCCCCAAGATATTTCAAATGTAAAACATTTTCTATCTCTTCTCATTTTGTTTTAAAAATCTAATAAATGCTTTATTTAGTGCAAATTTCTCATGACAGCTGGCTAACTTTTAAGCCAGAATATAATAATAACTGGCTGTGATTATCGCACCCACCACTGCACCCTGTACTCACTGGTTAACTGGACATCATTAACTTCACGCAGACTCTCCCACTGGCACATTTTCATCTTTAAATCACTTCTTGGTCTGCTGCCTTCATACATCTCCTCCTACATGTCTCTGCGTGAGTGCAGCTATGGCGTGCGCTCTCAGGACATTATTACCTGCAGTGTTCCCTCAATGAGGACTGAACTAGGCAAAAGGGCCTTCTCCTACTCTGCTCCTGTTTCCTGGAATACCTTACAAAAACAATTGAAGCTCTCGACCTTGACCTCTCTAAGTGGCTTTAAGAATCTGTTGGACTCCTGGCAGGGACCAACGCAGACATGTTCCTGTTTTTAGTTTTCTACATTCGCCTTAGAATCTAGCTGTTTATTTGTTACCTTTTTCTTTTAGCCATCCTATTTGTAAAAAAAAAAACTAACAAAAAAAAACCTGCAGTATGACTTTTTATAACTGTTTATTGTTGTCGCTGTTGTCCATTGTTGTCATTTTTTTTTGTTGAAATCAGGTCTCTCTTGTAAATGAGTCCTCGAGTCTCAATGGGATTACCTGTCTAAATAAAGGTTGAATGAATGGTTGGAGTTTTCATAAACCTTGGATTTTTTATGTGGAAAGAGCAGAACGTAAAATGAGAACCATCAAACTCTTGTTGATGAACCTGCAACAAAGAAAATATGTCAGATATTGCCTGAAATTGGCCTGTAGCTTCGAACATATTTAAAAAATTGGTCCCCGTAGTAACTGAGTTTGACACCCTGAAATGAGCATGACTGGATAGAATTTTGGAGAAACTTTCCCTAAAGGTGTGCAAACAATGTCTTCGTCGTCTATTTGCATCATCCAGAATGTGCAGTCCCCCCACCAATCCACCCCTTTCAGCCAGCAGGCAGACCGAAGATCAGAGGCGAGACAAGCAGCTGTCAGGGGAAGCCTGCAGAAGTTTGCAGCAGCAGAATGACTGACAGCACTCCCCGTCCTCATTTCTTTGATCTGCCTGGGACTGCCAGTCAGTTACCTGGGACTCCAGATGGGCCAGGTGTAGCAAGCAGGCCAAGCAGCTGTCTGAAGCTGCTGATTTGAATGGCATCAGAATTCACGGATTAGTTGATTGTTGTGACAGAGTTGGGTGATTTAAAACTTCAAATCTCTTTTCTGTGATTGATTGAGCCCGCCTGGTGTAATGTCATCAAGTGAATTACTCCCAAATGTGAGTTAGGCGCCCATCTGGTGCAACAGGCAGACAAAAGCAAATACTGTGAATAATTAGCAAATGAACCTAATTTGAGTCTACGTTTTATCTGGTGATTGGTGCTGAAAAATGGCTGCAGTCTGCTCTCACTGACAGATGCACTGCTTTGGTTTCCAAATTTAAACTCAAGCAGCAGGACTTAGTCAGTTTTGTTATCTGAATAAAAGCCTCCTTTGTGCTGTAAGATACCGCCCAACTAAATTTGATTCTTATTTCTCTGAGTAATGATGTATTTTTTGTTTTTATGGAACACTCAGTGAAGGTTAGATGGTATCACAACATTGCTATAACAGTCAAACAGGACAAAAAACTTATAGCATGTGTGTACCCAGATATTTAATAAACATTGTGGACTTTTAATAGCTGCATATAACAGAGCCTATTTATGAACAATAAAGATGCATTTGTAACTCTGTACCTTCAGTAAAAAGCAAAAACTGTCTCCTGATTTTTCCATTTATCCAAAAGGGAATTACAAATATCAAAGTCAGAAAAATTCACTTGAGCGTTGCTGAAAACATCTTAATTCCAAGTTGATAAATCAGATTTCTCAACAACAAAATCTGACATGGCTGCTATGTTCATATTAAGTTACGATGGCTGTGACAAAAAAGAAAAAAAAAGTGTTTATTTTAGCTTGTACAGCATTAAATCAGCCACACACTGCTAGTAAGCATATTGTTACAACGTTGGAAAAGGAAAATGCAGACCAGTATGTTCATCTTGTCTTGTATTGCTAACATCAGTTAGCCACTGAGCACACCCATAACAGTAGTTATCTGATTTGCAGCTGGAACATGAATAAATGGATAATTTGAATCTTTTGAAGTAGAGTTTCTGTTCAAAGATTGTTAATATTTATTATTTAGGTTGAAGTAAATGGCTCAATTTTGAAAAATAAAGTTGAGAGGCACGTAACCAAAGACAAGCGTGTTAGAGGATTGAGGATAATTTATTAATGTTGATTTGTTTTACAGATCAGTTAAAATAAACTTACCATACTCTGTTCAGCAAAATACTCTACACAGTATTGATAGCTGCTTCATCTGTGCTGCAAGTGAAAGTGAAACTTAAGTGAACGGCCATGACTTAAAAGTGGTCTTCATGCGCCCTCTACTGGATATATTGTACAATCACGACTGGTTCCAGCATTTTAGGGGTGAAAATTAGAAGTGTTTATATCAGTGCATAATGGGACAGTTATCACCCATACTGATATGTTCACAAACATCTATAGTGGCCTAAAATATGGGCCCTACTGATATATCAGTCAGGCTCCTAGCATCTAACACCTAGCCAAAGTCAGCCAAAAATGATAAAGCTTGTTCTAAACAACTGCAATCTTAAAAATGTCAAAGTCATTTAATACAAACTATTTTATAACATTTCCATAACTGTCAGTTTCACATTACTAAAGCAAACACTTTATGACACTCCTGTGTTCCAGGCTGCATCAGAAGTGCTACAGCTAACTGATGCTGCTATTTGTATTTGAAAATAACTTCCAAGTTTTATGGAAACAATCATTCGACAAGTTTCTTTAAACTGGGTGTGATGTTGTTTCCCAGAGCTGAATTTAGAAATCACAGCTCAGTGGACTGCAGAATAAACTCTGTTGAAGAAAAATGTTGATGTTTATTAAGAAACATTTTGTGGTGAAACCACTTTATTTAAATACCTGCTCACCTTTGTAGGATATAAACCAGTACAGCTATTCAAGCTTTCTTAGAGCTGAATGCTGCAGAGGAAACGTTATTAAAGACATTTGTTCTGAGAAAAACCAACAACTTTAGGGTCAAGTGGACAAATGAGCTCATTAAGTCTTAGCTGGACCCATGCCGTCATGGAATGAGTATTTAATGAAATAACCTACAGCACACCGTCACAAGGACGTTATTAACGTTGAAGTATTAGCATTAAAGTAAGATCTTTTCTGGACAGAATTTTAAAAAACGTACTTTAAAAAATCATTTTCAGCAAAATGTCCTGTTCTGTGAGTGTTGGTCGACTTACCCTGCATTCAAAGAGCAAACACCTGCCAGAGGAGTCACGCACAGCCTTCTGATCTCCTTCCACCAAGTCTCTTCCACCAAACAAACAGACGGCTGGAAGCACAAAGAGTACACACACACACACACACACACACACACACACACAGGGAGAAATAAATGTATTAAAACATGTAAAATGCCTGCACGTTACTTGTTTTAGGTTCCCTCTTATCTACTGTTTTAATCAGAACAATGCAGGTCAACTAAATGTGTGCTAATATAAAATATGGAGCTTTTTGTTTATATTTTATCATTATTTCAGATTTACCATTTTTAATTTTAATAAAGACAACAACAAAAAATGCACAGAAAATGCATGGCATGTTGACATTATGAAGATCTTGTTTTATGAATGTTTTATCATTTTCAAACCAGATACTTTAATGCTTACAGCATTTAACCAGTTTAGACCTACAGTATGTGTGTGGGGGGAGGGGTGTTCATATTGTTAAATCTGCCACAATCATTAGCCATTTTGGTTTTTTCATACAAGTCAAAAAGACAAAAATAAACACTAAAGTTGAAATCATGTAATTTGTTTGCAAATGTCTTAAATTACAAACTTTTGCCAATAGATATTTGAAGTTGTCACATCAAGCTAGAAGAAGTGTAATAGTCGATGAACTGTTTCATACGGTGGCCCTGAGTTGTAAATGAACATTTAATAAAAACAGAATTACAGTATATTAATTCCTAATAGATATTTCATAACATAATGGAACAGTCTCTGTTTGTCAGCAACATATCTCATAAACAAAAGAAAGGATTTAAATAAAAAATTGTAAAAAGTAATCCGTGAATTCAGATCTGATTAATTGATCCACATTTAAATCAATCCATTTCAAGACGGGCTTTAAATCTAATCAACTTTAAGAAATATGAAAATGGCAATAATGCAATGGATTTCTTTATTTTACAAATTTTGAGCTCAAATAAATTTAGTAGCAGCTTAGAGTCATCCTAACACAAACACTGCTAACTAACTGAGTGAAATCCTCTGATAATGAATGTGATAATAACATCATTTTTGAAGGTTTTCTGTAAAAAGCAAAGTGTAATTTTTTAAAATATAAGCCACTGTTGTTTAAATAAAATCATCACTTTAACTCTAGTCATGTTATCTTAACATTCGACCCAATCATGATTTTAACAGCTACATCAGACATGCATTGCATCTTTATCTGCAGCTTTTTGGGGCCTCAGGTAAATGAGAGTTAAACCAAATCCAGCAGTCAGACCCAGTTAGCTTCTGCAAGACAAAAGGGGACGACATCATTAACAAGCAGAGGAAGCACTGCTGAAAGCTGCAGAGAGAAGCAACTGTTCTGCGTAATTGGAAGGGTTGCAGGTGAAGTGTTCAGACATATTCATGTAGACAAAATAAAAAAAGGAATGTTTGATGAGCAGTTGGGGTCAAACAGACTCGGAGTGATGCGAGCGGCAGGGATGATTGACACAGCAGGTCAGACACTATCACAAAGCGGTGTATCATGAAAGACGACGACTTCTGAAACATTCATTTGACATTCTACTTGAGAGAAATTTTAATATAAATAAATAAAACAACTCCTCCCAGCACGCCTCCCCGCTGTGAGATAAGGTTTTAATTCGGCGAGCGCATCGTGTCTTTGTAGAGGAGAAATTTGTGGCACTCTTCTCTTAAAAACCGCAGTGTGCGTAATTAGCTGCATGTTTGCCCACCTCGCAGAGATAAGTGAGCTCGGGGGGACTGACTCGAAGCAGGTTACCTGCGTCGTGTTTATATTTGCAAAGCACAGCTGCAGATGGAGTTATGTTTAAAACCCCACCCGACCCGTGCAAATGATGCTGACGCAGGATGATTAGAATCCACGACTAATGGTTCATCTGCTGACGAAGAGCCGAATCCCATCCATGTTTGAAAAGCAGCAGATCAACAGCTGAAGTGTGTGGGCGTTTGTGATGAGTGGGTTCTCAACGCTTGTGCAAAATGCAGGTTCAAACAGGAAAAGAAAGACAAACATAGACTCTGCTACACTATTTATTATTTCTGTAATCTTAAATATAGTGCTTTACTTGAGTATATAAATATAAAAGCACAAAGAAATAAGGAAGTCAAACTCACCTCCAAACTTTTATGCCAGAGATTTAAACTTAAATCATTTTGTTTGAATTTTTGATACACTTGAATTGATACGTATATTGTATATTAATGTATTTTATTGGTTGTATTGTTTTATTTTTGTATAACAGGTGTCTCTTGCAAATGAGAAAATTGTGTTTCAATGAGACTAACGTACAAATAATGGAAATGATGATCGTATGTTGAGAAATAATGAGATTATAAATATTTTGGTCAAACCTAAAAATAGATGCATTAGTCACAATCTCATCATGTGACATATTGTGTGATTAGTGAGTGCTTGGATTATGTGTTGTGAATGACTGTCAGCTACTACCACACATAAGTTCTGCTCAATACTTGTAAAATTTACTGCAGTATATCCATTTTAATATAAGCTAAAGGTGATAAGCCATGACGACCAGCCACATATTAAGTATTTGTAGCTATAACGACAATATTTACTTTCTGATAGTCTTGAAATCTTTCTTGTGGTTCATATGATATTTTGCTAACAGAAAAACAAGTTTGACTCCAATGGCACAATTTTAGGCACTGGATGTTGCACAATCTCCTCCACTTAAAATAAAATAAGTGTTGAGGACAATACTCTGCAACAAAATATTTGCACAATTTATGTAGAGTTGGCGGCAGCACGGTGGCGCAACTGGTAGAGCTGCTGCCTCTCAGCACAGGTCCCTGGTTCAAATCCCGGTCCAGGGGCCTTTCTGGGTGAAGTTTGCATGTTCTCTCCGTGCATGCGTGTGTTTTCTCCGGGTGCTCCGGTTTCCTCCCACAGACCAAAAACATGCATGTTAGACTGATTGGTAACTCTAAATTGTCTCTAGGTGTGAGTGAGAGAGTGAATGGTTGTTTGTCTCGTTTGTCTCCATGTGTCCCTGTGATGGACTGGAGACCTGTCCAGGGTGTCCCCCGCCTCTTGCACAGTGATTGCTGGACATGGGCACCAGTGACCCCCGTGACCCAAAATGGAATAAGCGGGTAAAGATAATGGATGGATGGATGTAGAGTTGACCACTTTATGGCCATTTTTGTGCTTTAAAAAATTAGATGGCTGTGGCAGCCATCTTGAACTGGGTTGACTCCAACAGCCAATAATTTGCAGATATTCATCTATGGATTATTTTTCTGAGAGGTTCATTATAATCCATCAAGTAGTTAATAAGAACAAAGTTCATTCCAAAAGGTAACGGTAAAGTTTTATAAACAAATATTGAACAATCAAAAAGCACTCAAAGTACAAGTTGAAGACGAGTCCCAGCTGCTAAAAGACCTCATTTCTATTCAGTTCAATTCAATAAAAAAAAAAAATAACGTAATTAATCCCAGAGAGAAATTTGAAGCTAATATTTGTCAAATTGACTGAAATAAAAGCACTTTGTGTTTGAAGACAACAAAGTCCATGCTTAATAATCCAGGTATACAATCCAACATTTTTCAGTCAGGTCATCTGGACAGTTTCTTTTTTTTTTGTGCTGAAACGTTTCGCCTTCGATCTGGAAGGCTTCATCATCGGAAGGCTTGATGAAGCGTTCCAGATCGAAGGCGAAACGTTTCAGCACAACAACAAAAAAGAAACTGTCCAGATGACCTGACTGAAAAATGTTGGTTTGTGTTTGAAGGTTCACATAGCGGTGGCAGCCTTCTCAAATCGAGTCCAAAAGTTAATCATTTGTAGATGTACCAATGATCACTTTCTGACAGTTTCACCAAAATATGTCCAGTGATTCATAAGATATTTTGCTAACAGTAGAGTCAAATGAGCACACAGACAGGCCAAAACATCATTACTGCCTCCGGAGGTGAAGGGGACGAGGACCTCTGAATAATAATCTTCTTTTTCTGCTTTTCAAAACCATCCATCCATTATCTTTACTCACTTCTTCCTTTTCGGATCGCGGGGGTCACTGGTGTCCATGTCCAGCCATCACAGGGACACCCTGGACATGTCTCCAGTCCATCACAGGGACACACAGAGACAAACAATCATTCACTCTCTCGCTCACACCTACAGACAATTTAGAGTTACCAATCAGTTTAACATACACGTTTTTGGTCTGTGGGAGGAAACCGGAGTACTCGGAGAAACCCCACACATGCACAGAGAGAACATGCAGACTCCACCCAGAAGGGTCCTCGGACCGGGATTCGATCCATTGACCTTCTGACTGACAGGCAACAGCTCTGCCAGCTGAGCCACATATATCTTTTTTTAAAGTTTCATTAGGACGAATAATTAAAGAATGACGAGGTGAGGAAGGATCTACTGAGAGCAGGATTGAGAACGAGATGCTGTGTGCTGCTGTGAAGAGGCTAATAAGAGTTCATCTCGTAGCTCAAAGTCTTTTGGAAAAGAAGAAAAAGGCGGACCCTCTTTGTAGCAATATGATGAAACAGAATTATTTATGCCTCCAGCCAGAACCCATGAGTGCTAAAAATTAAAAATGGACATTTTTGAAGATGGTGCAAGCGTCAGTTTAAGCCTTTTAGCATTTTTCCCTCTTTACTTCTCTCACAGCCTCCACACCATTAATAGGAAGTACTTTACATCACAGGCAGAGATCCCAGATTTACTGGCTCATACGAGTGTGACTGATGACCATCTGTGTTTTGAAGCTAACTTGTGAATAATTGATTGGTCCATGTATATGCAAAAGGATGGACTCGTCTCAAGGGACATGTTAGGAGGTAGCTTAGCAACACAGCAGAGCACTGGTCAATTGTCAGGCAGACCTTGTGGAGGCGTGCGAGCTCTCGATCTGCCGGTGAAGGTTTGTTTCCCTCTAATCTGCGCGTGTGTGTTTGTGAAACTGTGTGTGATTTCATAAGAGTGGGAAGATGTTGAGGTTAAGAGTACTCCACTCACGCAGGCACTCCTTGCAGCAGGCACCCTTTACGTAGGCCGGCGCTGTGCCTGCTGGGCACTGAGGGGGAGGGCAGGAGATGGCGTCACACTGCACCGTGCCGTTCTGCCGGGGAACACAGAATCACACCGTTTATGTTACAAGAACCCATCTGACACAACACAAGTCGAGGATTAGTTCTGAGCTGCTGAAAGTTATTAACAACGAATATCTTACCTGTTGTACATAGCTTTTTGAATGATTTGAGTTTGGGGAAATATAATTTTATTCTGGATTGAGTGATTAGCTAATGGCTAGCAGTGGGGATCATTGACATCTTTAAACAACTCCAACCTCTAAAGATTCCCACGGGTTTCATGAAACTGAGTTTTATCAGCCTTTAGATTACTGTCAATTTTAAATTACACTCTTATTTTACATAGAATTTAAAAGGTATTTGCAAACCCACATAGCAGCAGCTAGCTGTAGCACTTCATCCAGCAAGATATATTCTGACATGTCTGCCAAAATAACAACGTAATGTATAACTGAAGGCAAAGTAAATGTTTATGAACGAACCAACTTAAAGTTTTTAACACTAAAGTTATTGCACAATGTTACTGCACCAGTACCAGCACCAGTCTGCTCATAAAGCATCACTTCCATAAAACCTAAACAACAATGTTCTTCACTCGAATTATTATTTCTGGAAACATACTTTGTAGACTCATCTGATTATATAAAGTAGTCTGGTACAGGAATGTGCCACATTATTTTGAGAACATTTTCATTTGTGTGTGTGTGTGGGGGGGGGGGGGGGTAGTTTTAGTTCAATTTTGCATCAAATTGACCTTTATTCTAACAATTACACTGAAAAAGGTGCATATTTGAATCACCTAAATAAAAATATAATTGCATAATAAACAATTGAATGATGTTTATTTTTGTTGGTTTTATGTAAACGTAGATTGTGTAAAATAACTCATTATTAATAATAACTACAACAACAATAATAATAATAACAATAATAATGTTTTTATGCTGGATGCCCTTCCTGATCCAACCTACATAACAACAACAACATCAACAACAACAACAACAACAACAACAACAACAATAATAATAATAATAATAATAATAATAATAATAACAATAATAATATTGTTTTATGCTGGATGCCCTTCCTGGCCCAACCTACATAATAGCAACAACAACAGCAACAATAAAAGTCAAGTCAAGTCATATTTATTTATAGAGCACAATTAAAAAAATAAAATAATAATAATAATAATAATAATAATAATGTTTTTATGCTGGATGTCCTTCCTGACCCAAACTAATAATAATAATAATAATAATCACATTTCCACTTCATACCTCAGAATAATATTGATTTATTTCAGAATAGAGTATTTGCAGTATTTTGTAACTGGATAAAAATAATCTTTTATTTACTCAGTTTCTTTACTACTGTTGTTTCCACACTTCATTGAACTGGTTGAACCCATTTTAAATTACCTGACCGAACAAACGTTTTCAGATTTAGTACATAAATCTTACTGTCTCTGTTAAACATGTTCATATTCATTCAGTACATGTGACACATATGGGACCTGTTAATACAACAAGACTTTATTTTAATTTATTAAAATCTTCAGCTCACGCAGTGTCAATATTCAAACAAATAAACCGATAAAAGAGAAGCATTAAACATGCCCAGATTTGCTAAATTGATGCAACAATTACATCACTTTAAAATAAAAGCCATAAAACTTGTGCAACATGTTTTAAAATGTGTATGTTTATTCAATAAGTAGTTTGTAGTTTTTTAAGAATTTTTTTTTTTTTTTTTTTGTAAAAATGCAAACAAAACCATAATTTACTGATACAGTACCAGTAATTTGGATAAAGTGATACACAGAAATTCACAGGATTCATACTAAAGTCTGTCTCACTACTTCCTGTCGGGCGGCCATGCTTGTGATTAACATCATTTTCACGGATGAAAGCTCGGCGACAGCAACATCTATGAGTCTGATCCTCATAATTGATAACATCTTAATGCATCACCTTTGAATTTTAAAGGTCACAGCTAATTGCCACCCATAAGGTAAGGAGCATATCCATCTAATTCCTTAATTGCGACACCAGGAATGGCAAAACGGTGCTCCGGAAGAATGAAGCCATTTCATTGGATGAGTGGGTGAACAAATCCCTGATGATAATTATCATCTGTCAGGAGCAATTAGGTGCAGCGCATTAAAACATACGTGGTAATCTTCTTGTTTTTTTTTTGGTATGTTGGGTAGTGGTGCGCAGAGACATCTCACTGGTTGGTTTAAACAGTTCAGCAGCGCTGGGTAAACTGACTGACAAAGAATAAAATTGGCTCGTTGATGTGGAACTAAAAGATTTTCAGTTGCTTCATATTTGGTGCAATTATTCATGTTTTTTTGTCAAAAATAAAAAAATAAGCAACCCTTGAGATAATGAGGCATTACTAAGCACTGCTGTTAATGTGTCTAATCTCAAGTGTGTGTGTGTGTGTGTGGGGGGGGGGGGGTCGAGAAATTCTCCAAATGTATCAAAATTAAGACAATCCACGTCCAAACATTCACCCAGAGGCCGCCACACACATGCAGACATGTTAAGCTATGCAGACAAACTCCAGCGATCATGATTAATAAAACATGTTCACTGACACAAGAACAGAGCCCCCCACCCCCCAACACGCACACACACACACACACACACACACACACACACACACACACACACAC
>NC_056507.1:36706824-36710845 GCF_014905685.2 Nematolebias whitei
ACACACACACACACACACACACACACACACACACACACACACACACAGCACGACAGCTACACCTGTGAACAGAATGATACAAGAAGTAGAAACATTCTCACAACGTTCTAAAGGGTCCCAACACAGCAGCTACCCCAAACTCCAACAATAATCTGAGAATGAAAAAGTATTTTATTTTGATGTTTGATCTGAATGAAAAGAGACTGAAAAATCCAACAAAGTTAAATCAGGTCCTCTGGACGGTCTCTTTTTGTTGAATCATTTCATATTTCATCCAAAAGACTTCTTCAGTCCGAGGAGCTGCAACAAATTCAGTCTTATAAATAGCACCTTCACATAGTGGGTCAACCAGTTTGATGAAGCTCAGATGGTTTCTGGAGTAGAGCTGTCATTTCTAACCCAGGCCTGAAGCCAAGCCCGACCAGAATTTGGGGCAGGTCAGTTTATTGTAATGTGCTGGCTGGGCGACCGGGTCGATGTCGCACCTTTGATTGCGTCAGTGGATCAGCCGCGACCCAATTATATGGCAACATGGTTTGCCATTTAATCATCAGCCGCACGCATTCATTTCACCATGAACTGACAGGCCTTGAAAGAGTTAAAATAAAGTTCAGTTAATCTTCAGATGGTCCATTGCCAGCGATCCATCGCCCAAATGGACGTTCATTCAGCCGCAGCACTCAACAGCCGACGACCCAAACAGGTGACATCACAAAGCCGACATGTCAGAGAGGGATTTAATGCTTTGACAGCCATGAAAGGACAAACACCCCCTCAAGCTCCGATCTTCTGCCCCTTTAGCCGCGCGCATCCGCCGACCGTTAATAACTATATAAGCAGTCAAAGTTTAATAAAAAATGTTGTGTGTGTGTGTGTGGGGGGGGGGGGGGGGTCGGGTTTAGACCTGTAATTGTATGTGAATGTTCCTGTAAAGTGTCCTGAGACAACTTTGTTGTGATTTGGCGCTATATAAATAAACTGAATTGAATTGAATTGTAATTACTGTTAATTTGTCGAGTCGGGTGGGGTTCAGAAATTATGGCTATGGACTGGGGCCGGGTCGGGTCGGCTAGTTTGGGCCCAAATGCAACTCTATTCTGGAGTCCGCCCTCTCCCCCGCCGGCTCGTTTCAGGCAATCATGGTCAAAGTGGTTGAAAACATCTTGATTCATGCAGACTCTTGAACTGATGAAGTCCTCTGGATAAAAGATGAAGCGTTTCAACAAAACGAAACTGTCCAGAGGACCTGACTCAACTTTGGTGGATTTTTTTATCTGGATTATTGAGCATGAACCAGGAGGTTTTGAACCACTTTGGTCATGACTGCCTCAAATGAGTCTGCAGGGGAAAGGGTGGACTCCACATACCATCTGAGCACCATCAAACTGGTTAACTCACCATGTGAAGGTGCTATTTATAAGACTGAGTTTGTTGTGGCTCCTCGGACTGATGAAGTCTTTTGGATGAAAGATGAAACGTTTCAACAAAAAGAAACTGTCCAGAGGACCTGACTGAACTTTGTTGGATGATTGAAAAAGATCAAAAGTAATGTTAAAGCTGCTGCCAGTGGCTCTTTATGGTCACCATGGCAACCACATCTGTGTGTCTCACTCCCTGATTGCGTGTTAATGAGAGGCAGAGAAGAACAGACTGAAAATGAAGCCTCCAACAGTCACTGTGTGAAAACAGTAAGGTTTGCCTTTAAAAATCTTGCAACAGAAAGTTCACATTATTTTTTTGTGTTTTCAGAGTTCTGTGTAGGACAAGTGAAGAGACCTTTCATTTACAGTCTGAGCTGTAATATAATTGACATCTGTTGAAGCTCAGGTGTGCACTCTCTGCATTCTGGGTGATTTTGAGAGAAAATGGCTGAAAAATATAAATACGGTGAATAAAGACAAACATTTCCATTGATCTCCTTTAGCTGATCAAGTTTTCTGACTGCGCTGTGCGACATACTTCTACCAAACGCCACGTCACACTATTCTCATCAAGCTTTATGCTTTGATGCATCATGTTTTATTTAAAAGCTGTGTGATGAATCGTAGGACAAACAAATTACAACAAACATGCACGTACAGTCAAGTAGAA
Organism: Nematolebias whitei; assembly: GCF_014905685.2. NCBI lineage: Eukaryota > Metazoa > Chordata > Actinopteri > Cyprinodontiformes > Rivulidae > Nematolebias > Nematolebias whitei. The sequence goes on from NC_056507.1 coordinate 36,708,916, forward strand.
CTTGTATGAATCCTACCGTGCATGTGCAGTTCCTGCAGCCATCTGTCCAGCCCTCGTCCTCCCGGTAGACGACCCCCTTGACGCTGCAGGTTCGCTCACAATAGCAGCCATCCAGTCCATTCATCTTCTCCTCAGCCCTGGACAGCTGCTCACCAAATTGGCCCGGTCCAAAAAAGAATTGAAAATAGAGCCGAGAAAGGAGACAGATTCAAGTCAGCTTTAATCTGTGTCTTTATTCACACAGACATCGGAGCCACACAAAGCTCGGCCGCTAGATTTTATTAACACCTTTCACACGTTTTTACATCAGAAGCGAAAATGTTTCAATGAAGGCTTAAGAACTCCACAAAGTGGATATTTCACGCCGTCTGGGCAGTTTTTTTTATTTCATTTACAGCTTTAAGTACTCTCATTTTCAGGGTGATGGTAAAATTTAGGGGAGAAATAAATGTTTCTTGTTCAAACACGTTACCTTGCTTGAAGTCTTGGCGAGGACATCCTGCAGTTCCATGATTTTCTGCACAAGTCCATGGAAGTCATTGCAGGTCGGACATGCTGGGATGCAAACAACGACATACAGTCAGCATATGATCAAATACCAAGAATAGGAGGATTGTGAAACTGTCCTATTAAAATCATTGCAAATAAAAATGTTCATAACAGCATTTGCAAAACAGTTTAATGCCATCAGTTTTCCATTTATATAGAATTCTACAGATATTTTCAAGCACAAAAAGTGTCAACAACTAGTTTAAGCCTTTCCAATGCAGCCTTGAGGTCTTCCAGAGCAAATGTTACATTTTTGTAAAAATTAGAAAGTTGTAAAAGTTTAATAAACAATGTTTGAATGTACAGCTGGGATCATTTTGAGACTGAACATGTTTTAAGACAGCTGTAACACTTTTGGTCGGGCTCAAACTACCTGTTCCCTCAGTCCAGTCAGAATTAAAATACAATAATTCCTCGTTTATCGCAGGGAATCCGTACCCTGAAGCCCCGCGATAAGTGAAAAACTGCAAAGTAGGAATAGTAGTGCAAGTAGTAAGTAGTAGTTTAATTTAGTATATATAGTATATATATATGCAGCACGGTGGCGCAACTGGTAGAGCTGCTGCCTCTCAACGAGCAGGTCCCTGGTTCAAACCCCGGTCCAGGGGCCTTTCTGGGTGGAGTTTGCATGTTCTCTCCATGTATGCGTGGGTTTTTTCCGGGTACTCCAGTTTCCTCCCACAGACCAAAAACATGCATGTTAGACTGACTGGTAACTCTAAATTGTCCCTAGGTGTGAGTGAGAGAGTGAATGTTTGTTTGTCTTGTTTGTCTCTATGTGTCCCTGTGATGGACTGGAGACCCGTCCAGGGTGTACCCCACCCCTCGCACAGTGATTGCTGGACATGGACACCGGCGACCCCTGTGACCCAAAAATGGAATAAGCGGGTAAAGAAAATAGATGGATGGATGGATAGTATATATATATATATATATATATATATATATATATATATATATATATATATATGTATATACTTTTTTTCTTCTTTCCGCTGCTCCCTGTGTTAGGGGTCGCCACAGCGAACTAAGTTCCACGAAGACTTGGCAATTATTTTTACGCCGGATGCCCTTCCTGATGCAACCACAGACACCGAGCTACCGCTGCCTCTGTGTGGAGCAGAGAGCTGCTATCTAGGACACCTGGAGGAGCAGATGGTGGGGGTTAAGGGCCTGGCTCAAGGGCCCAGAGTGGGACAAATGAGGGTGGGGGTAGGTGTGGGTGCTTCACCTACCCCACCACATTTTTGATGTTATCGGTACCAGGGCTTGAACCGGCGGTCTTCCGATCACAGGCCCACCTTCTCTAACCTCTGCACCACTACTCCTCTGATATATATATATATACATATATATGTATATATATATATATATATATATA
>NC_056507.1:36730845-36767173 GCF_014905685.2 Nematolebias whitei
TGGTCCTCATGGCCATAAGGGCCACTCCACACACGTCGACTGGCATCGCTCCTTTCGAGATGATGACGGGTCGACAAATGACTCTCCCTCTGCACCTGCTGTACCAACCAGGTGATGCTGCCATGGCAACAGCCTACACCACACAACAATACATGAAAGACTTGGAAAGACATCTTAAGAACACTTTTGCTTTCGCACAGAAAAACCTGGAAAAATCAGCTGAAGGACGCGAAGCGTACTACGACCAAAAGGCCTCTTACGAGGAACTCCAAGTGGGAGACAGGGTCTGGTACTACACGTTTGCACCCAAAACTGGGAGAGTAGAGTCCGGGACCGGAACTCTCGCCCGTAAGCTGATGCCCAGATGGACTGGACCCCATCTGATAACCGACAAAGTGTCTCCAATTATCTACCAGATAAAAATCAGTAAAGGCCAAAAAGAGCCAACTGTTAAATGGGTACACCGTAACCAGGTTAAACAACACAAGGCATGCAATAACTCCTTAGGAGACAAAGACATCACAAAATCAGACCTCGTGGGAACAAGGGTCATCCAAGCAGAAGATAACTAATGGATAATAAACTTAACCATAGTTTAAACTCACAGGACCTACCCTTGATAAAACGGGACAACGTGACTGAAATCTGGCAACCAGGGTGAGGAGAAGCAGTGAAACGATGTTTCTAGATGCTTAGTCACTACTCTTGTCGGTGTTGGAACGTTGTTTAATTGATTTTGGTTGTTTCTGAGGTAAGAATGAATTTTGTTGTGTAGTAAGTTAGAGACTAAGAAGCCTTTAACCATGCCAACATGCAGTTCATTCACTAAATTGCAATCTTTGCGGAGTCAATGTATATTATTGCTACTTTGAGTACCATAATCTACATTGATCTCAAAACGCTTAAGCCGAACCTACTCGAACAATTCTATTCGGGGGGATAGCTAATTCTTGTTGATAAGTCTCGCCATAGACTTCCAAAACATTTATGGGAAAACCAAACACCCAATCTCAAGTCGTTCGTCTAAAAGACAACAGACAATTACACCAAACTATATTTTACCATGTAAAGCTAACTTAAACCAAGTTAGAAATGGAAAAATAGTTTGGAACACTTTTCTATAGGCATAAACCCCTGTAGTACCCCTTTTCAGCATTCTCCACCCCTTAACTGGTAGTTGTAGCTATTCCCAACCATAATAGCATACACACCAGATGCATATAGTTTAAGGCCTTATGTAAAATCCCCTTCATAAGCCCACCTTAAACCACATAATTGCATGACACATTGAACCAGAACGGCACAGGCTGGACGTCGCTGGAGACAACCTTCGCTGGAGGCGATCTGCAATCCTGACGTTGGTCTCAACTCTTCATCCAGTGGCCGCTTCTTCAGTTCAATCCAAGGGCACCCCTCTGTATGCTGATTAATCAACACTTCCAATCGCTGTGGATTTACCGTTGTGGATTATATGACTTTTTCCAATGGATTACAGACTCTGTTTCCAAGGGGTTAAGGCATTGCTACAATGGGATTATCGAGACGATATGGGATTATAATCAACACAATGGAATACCAAGAACATTGTGGAATTACCTTGACTTTGTTTCCTTGCTGGATTACTTCTGACTTTAGTCTTCCTTGAAGGATTACTTCTGACTTTGGTCTTCCTTGCTGGATTACATCAAGCTCAAGGACATTTGAAGGTCTAAGTTCACGGTTGGAATTCATCCCCATGGACAGGTGATGATTTCCAAAGGGGGGACTGTAGTGAACCAGATAACCTCAAATCTACCAGATGGACAGAGACTGTTATTTTCATTGATCTGAATAAGTCTGAACCATCTGATGAACTTTCTTTCTTGAATTAATCAAGCAGAAAAGACAATTCTTTATAATCATTACTGTCTTACAAATGTTTTGATAATCAAATTGTGTTAGTTCACTCAATGCTTTACAGGTTGAAAAGAACTACTAATTTTTATTTTTACATAAACAGTAAGTAATGATTTTTGTTCCTCATTCAGAGAAGAAATCACCTGAATATGCCTTTCTTGATTTTCTGTCTGAAATGAGCAAGCTGTCGTAAGTATGTTAAAGGTTGGTTTTCGGTCAACTAAAATGTTTACCGAGAAAAATGTCATGTTTTACTATTTGAAAAGATTACAAAGTGTGAGACTCCACGAAGTCTGCTGTTGCTGCAATAATCTTTTCTGTATGTTGTAAACAATCCTTGACTTATGATAACATCTTACGTCACAAATCCACTCCTCTTTCTGGTCCTTCCACGAATCAGAAAGCTCTAAATTGAACAGGAAGTCGACCCAAATAAAATGTGGCAACTTCTCAGTTCATGAATTGGAGATTAGAGAAGAGAAGGAATAGAGAATTATGGATTCCAGAATTCCAAGAGAATGAGAGTTCTGAGAGATGTTGGAATGAGAGCTGACAACAGGTCCGATAGTCCAACAGAATGAGCAGATTGAGAGTGCAGCCGGTTATGAAGAGTTTGGAGTTATGAAGAACCAGGAACGTTTGGGATTATAATTCTGTTTTGAGCTAATCAACGCACGACTTTCTGAAGGTTTGGTAGCTCTCGACGGAGACGCTGAAACGAGTCAGAAAGGAACTACATCCAACGCTGATTCATCGTCAACAGGTAGATGGTTCTATTTTGACCAAGTGTACCGTGAGAAGCTGAGGATCTGACGAAGCGTGCAATTTCTGGTTAAACAGATTAAACTTCCCTCACACAGTTCTCTGTAAGATAATCTCCTTTCACTCTAAAACCCACCTCTCTCTCATAAATCAGTACAGATATTTTAGAAATATCTTAAGCAAAGTCCTCAAATCACCGCCGAGTGATTTGAAGTTCATTTTCTGTGAAACTGTCTGTTATTATTTTCATATTTTGCCAAATTAATGTAAATGTTTGATGTTAAACTTTGATTTTGAAAATAAATGATTCCATTCATTTGATGGGTCAAAGATAAATAACGTCTCTCGTTCACATTTCTGTTAAATTCAATGCACGACATTTACAGTCAGAAAAATGAAGAACTCGTGAAAAGTATGCATAAATATATATCCATATATTTGTCATACAACAAGTGACACGTACCTCACGTGTATCACTACAGGAGCAAGGCCGGATTAACCATATGGGCAACTGGGCAACTGCCCAGGGGCCCTGGATCTCTAAGGGGCCCAGGGCAGTGAGGGCGCAAGCAGAATATCTGGTTATCTCCTGCTTTACTTGGAGCGCTGTGCTGCACAGAAACTGCTGCATTTACGCTGCATTTGTGCAGCCCTACCTCCTCTCAGCGCGGCTGCTGCAGCTCTCGTTTTTTTTTTTTTGTTGTTGTTTTTTTTTCCAATCGTATCCTCGGTGCGACCTGTCAATCAACTCAGAAGGCATGTCAGTAACTGACCAATCGACGACCTCAATTTGTCCCAAAGGTAAACGCCCCTTACCTGCTGACAAGCTCATCAGTTTTTTCCTTGAGAAACATTGTTTTAATTAAAACAATGTTTGTATCTGTTGTGAGATGATTTTAGCAGTTTTTCAGATTTTTAATCTACTTAGTCTATGTCTTCTGTTACAAATAAAGTCCAGTTGTTTTTGTATTGAATGCTTTTTTAATCTACTTAATGAAGAATAGTATGACTTAAAATCGTTCATCAAACAGGAAGGAGGGCTTATTATCAATCCTGTTACTACAGTGAATGTTGTACTTTGCTATAAGTACGACTATATTTATGACATCAGAGAAAGCTGAGTTTAAGTTATCCACATAAAATAAAATGGCATCAGCATGAAAAGAAGGAATGTTAAGTTTGAGATGAATCCAGTTTCTGATGTCTGACCAAACACTTTACATTGACATGAACAAAAAAATTTGCTCGAGGGGTTCATCTTCTGATTTACAGAAGACACACAAATCAACATCAAATTTAAATCTTCTTCCAAGAAACATGGCTACAGGATATATCTTATTTATTATTTTAAAATGATTTTCCTTGACTTTAGGAGATTTAGCCCATTTGACAAACTCAGAATGAGCAAAAGTCATTATGGTTTTATGATTTATACTGGGAGGGTTCTTGAAGGAATCTTTGTTATAATCAGTAAATCCTTTGTCACAAACATTCATTGATAATCTTATTACGTTTGAAGTCAATAAGTTACAGATATTTAATTTTAATTTGGGCATCAAATCATCACCTTTGAATATACAATATTTTTAGTTCATTGAATCAGCTGTTGGTCAGGTTACTTCTTGTTGTGCTATTAGCTCTAAAATAGTTATTGAATCAAGTGTTTACTTCCATCCATCCATGGGGGTAGCAGCCTAAGTACAGAGGCCCAGACTTCCCTCTCCCCAGCCACTTGGACCAGCTCCTCCTGGGGAATCCCAAGGTGTTCCAAGTGTTTACTTGTGTAGGTAAAACTAGATGTTAAACAACCATTAAAATACACTAGAATGCAGGAAATGGCATCTACTTTATTCAAAATTTTCAGAGGGAGGACCCCCAGAGCCCCCCATCAGCGTGTGGTCCCCCCCCCCCATCAGTATGTCCCCCCACACATTATAAATGCTTCTGACACCAGTGGCCAACAAACTAAACAAGTACACATATGGTGTCATGTGGTGTTCAAAGTGCATTCAAATTAATTCAGTCTTGATTTGTGTCAATGAGCAATTGGAGTTTTTTACATAAAAATACACTTGATAGTTAGAATTTTAAGTATATTTACTGTATATTATGGTAACTTATTTTGTATTTTGCCATATTATGGTGATTCTGGGGTCGGGATGATGGTGCCCTTGAAGATTGTTGCCCAGGGTACAGCGAAGCGTTAATCTGGCCCTGCAGCGGAGGAAACTCATTTCATGCGACTGTATCCACAATCTCATTCTTTCAGTTTCTACCCAGAGTTCGTGCCCACAGGTGAGGGTAGGAATGTAGACTGACCAATAAACAGAGAGCTTTGCCTTACTGCTCAGCTCTTTCTTCACCGAAACGGACCGACACAGAGTTCACAATACTGCAGATGTTGCACCAATCCATCTGTCAATGTCACGCTCCATTCTTCCCTCACTCGTGAACAAAACCCAGAGATACTTGAACTCCTCCACTTGTATTCTATCAGATAAGCAAATTCTTAGGCAACAGTTCATTGTTTTAAAACACTGGCATGATGAACAATGTGAAGTTTTTAACTTAAGAATATATAAAGTATTGAAGGAAGTATCAGACACAGCATTCATTAATAAATAAATATGAAAAGCAGGTGATTGTGTAATTGTCTGTGTGTTTGTTAACAAACTGTCTCACCACAAGACAGTTTTTATCAAAACTTTTTAAAAGTAATTATTGGATGTACAACAATTTTATCATCTTAATCCTGAGTCCCCAAGGAAGCCAGCGATCAGAGAAATTATAATCTCTCTTTAAACTATGTGACAGCATGAGCATAATTTATAAAATCAGAATAAGTTAGAAGGAAAACATGTCTGTGCTCACACAAGTTGATTTTGTGGATAAAACTTGAAATGAAATGAACAAACCCATGTTGTTTCCTTGTCCTTGAGGAGCTTGACGTGCAGTGGCAAATTCTTTGTTGTGATTTTTCTCCTGTGCAATATTGACTTTTGTAGCTCATGCAGTGTTTTCTGAAAAGTCCATTTGTTCATGAAATGTGGTCAGGTCTGTTTTGTTGTTGCTTTTTTAACTTTGGAGTCATTATATTTTTATTTATTTATTTTTAGCAACTCCAAACACCCTGGTTCATTGTTGCCATCCTCCCACACTGTTAGGTTAGAAGCATCACATAAGCCTTTTCATTTCACAAACACTCTAAAGCAGTCATTCATCAGGAAACTTTGAACATTGCCAGAGTTGCACAGGGCTTTCTTCCCTCTCACAATCAGTAACCTGACAGCCGTGTTCTTTTGACAAAAAACATTTAAAAAAAAGGTACTTCTCTTTAATGTTTTTTATCCATTGTCATCAGAATGCTTTAGCCTAAACTGTTGCTTCTAACCATCTGCCTCTACTAAAGTTTTAAAACAAGGCTGGAAGTTATTAATAAATGTCTGTGATGTGGGGCCCTCAGGTGGCACAGCATTAACAACAGGTGTGATTCTCTTCTGGACATCCCTGCATGTGCTCAGGAACACTTCACAAATCATTGTCTAAAAACAGTTTGCTGTGACGTCCTCTGTGTGTTGTCTCTGGACATGCTCACTGTCCTTATGTCCCTCCCCCCCACCCCCCGTGGAATGTCAGTATGCGCTCGTGTGCAAGACTTTTTTTCATTAGCAAGCTGTTGACCTTCAACCAAAGAGTAAGAGCATGTAAGGAATTGTTTTGTCTCCAAACCCTATGTGTCATTTTTCACTACTTTTTATTGTCTGTCTAAACAGATCTCACTTGTAAATGAGTCTTTGAGGCTCAGGGAGATTTATCTGTTTAAATAAAGGTTGAATGAATTTTTGTTAAAAATCCACAAATGCTGGGTAACGCCTTATCATGTATAAAGGAAACCAACAGTGAACTCCACCCAGAAACATTGTCATCTTCTCTGACATTAAAATCATTCAGAATGTATTGAGGAAGTGTGGAAAACTTTTCTGTGGTCAGATGAATCAAAAATGTTACATTTTAGAGCTTGTTATACAATTCAAAAATCTGCCTCTCTGATGGTATAGGGATGCATCAGTGTCTCTGATATAGTCAGCGTGCACATCTGAAAAAACTCCATCAATGCAGAGACATATATACAGGTATTAGAACAACATTCGCTCCCATCCAGACAAGGTTTTTCTTTTCTCTTTTCAAGGAAGGCCCAACATGTTTCAACAAGACAACACTAACCTGCATAACACATCCATTACAACAGCAAGGCTTTGTAGTAAGCATCTGGGTACTGAAGTGGCCTGCTCACTGTCCAGACATCTCCCATATGAAGAAAAAAACATTTAGTACATAATCTATCAATGAAGACCCAGCTCTGTTGAACAGCTAGAATCCAACATCAAACCAAAATGGGATAACATTCCCAAGAAAAATCTTTAGCAGTTGGTCTCCTCAGTTCCTAAGCTTTTATAAAAGTAGAAGTGCTATATGTTGTCATCACTGTATGTTTCCATACATTGATGACTTTAGTTCTCTGCATTTAACCCATCACACCTGACATACACCCAGGTGGAGCAGTGGGCAGATATGTAAGTGCCGGAGGAGCAATAGGGATTAGGCGTCTTGCTCAAGGACACTACGACATGTGAGAATGACTGGGAGTCGAACCGTGACTTTCTGGTCACAAATCAGCTGCCTTAGGTACACCATCTATGGTGTAGAGCCAATTTACAGATTGCTGTTGAAAGATTGAATGATTCACTGTGGTATACAGGGTCCTGTCACATCTTTTTTAAATGGGTTGCTCCCAAAAATTTCAAAACGACCTTACTTATTCCAGTAAATTGAACTATTTCTTACTTTAAACATTAGATGTATGTTGTATTCAGAATAAAATGGGAGATTTGCCAAATATGGTAAATGGATTGTACTTATATAGCACCTTTCTACCTTATCAAGATACTCAAAGCTCTTTACAACACAATCTGTGCCTCATTTACCCATTCATACAGCACTCTACTATATACAAAGACTTATCAGAGCTTTATCACCTTCATACACCAATGGGACACATATCGGAGGCAATGAGGGGTTCAGTGTCTTGCCCAGGGACATTTTGGCATGTGAGTGCTAGTGGAACTGAACCCCGACTCTCCCATTGGAGGACGACTGCTCTAACCAGTCTATCACAGCCACCCCAAATATACATTGTGTTATGGTTTACATTTTACACAGTATCTCATCTTTGTCAAGATTTGGGTTGTTAATAAGAAGTTGAATTATAGAATATTAATGGCGACATAAATAAAAAAGAAATGTATGCTGGTTTTGTGTCACTAGTGCTTACAGCCCTGTTCCAATAGTGTGCCCTTTTCTCCTTTCCAAGGCGCATCTGTGCAACTTTAATGGAACCATCCATAAATGATGACGTTTCTCAGAAGAAATCACATCAAAGAGCTCACTTCCAGCACTGGGGTGCATGTTAGATGCCCCGGCACACTTTGGCGCTTCAGGAAGCATGCATGACAGCTTTTCCTCGGTGTACGAACGTCACTGGTGGGAGTAGAAAATTAACTAAATGCAACGTGAAACAGAAAGCAACATCAAGGACGACGACTAAGTGTTCCTAATATTGTACACATCTATAGATGCATTAAAAATTAAGCCTGTAGAGAGTTTATTTGCTTCAGTCATTTCTGGATTTTTTTTTTTTCTTTAAATTTGTCCTTTAACAACAAAATTGTAAAGGAAAGGGTTTCATGCATTTTGCATCACCAGTTGGATATTATCTCAGTGTCTGACATGAGACAGATGGTCTCATGACTGCAAGAAGAATTCTGCCTGGTAATAATCTGCTGCAACCAACAGAACCTGATCAGTAACCAAATCTAAATGTTGCCATGGAAAATAATTTAAGATTATTTATTATTTTCTTAAATGCATGATCAACCTTAAAATGTTTTGATTTGCTCACTGCCATAAAATGTGGGTGATTATGTAATTGTCATTTTCTCTGAGTGTGTGTTCAACTACCAATCTGTTAAATATCTACGCAAAATATCTCATGAACCAAAGGATACATTTGAATGAAACTATCAGAAGGTAATTAGATGTTCGTTTTTAACTGATTAATTGTTAAAGTCAATACATATCAAGATGGCCACCACCACATATTAACATGAGCACACACAAAGCCATCCGTAACAGTACATTTTACAGATATTGAGGTAAAGTTTGATGTGGTTGTAGCTGAGAATTTTCACCAACATAAACACGCAACACTCACAATCGCACATGATCAACTATATCACATGATTAAGAAGAAGCTTTTTTCAAAATTCGACTAAAGACGTCGCCATTTTTCACATAAAGTTTATCCAATACAAACAGAAAATGAGGATTGAACAACTTGCATACTAGTCCTTTCATTTCTTTCTTTCTTTCTTTCATTTCTTTCTTTCTTTCTTTCTTTCTTTCTTTCTTTCTTTCTTTCCTACTTTCTTTCTTTCTTTCTTTTTTTGCTTTACAAAGTTTTACCTGGCATGGTTACGTTACATTTTTGTATAAAACTGAAACAAGACCAATAGTTGCCATGTGTTTTACCATTCAGTGTCTTTGGCATCATGCACTGTTGAGTATATCACCACACCATGAGTTGAAGAAAGAGCACCATGACATCTTAATTCTGAACAAAATAAATTCAGAGGGAGCAGAGGTCAGGGCAGGGCCCATATAGACAGAAAGGCTTGACAAGGGAGGGGGTGGGGGTATGTAAAAAGAGAGGAATCTCCACTGCTGACTGCTGCTCCACAGTTGGGCAAACACCTGTCTTTATGTTGTAAAGACAAAGTGGAGCTTTCAAAATGTTTCAGAGGGTTAGAGAGCGCCTCCCCTTCATTTAAAATAAAACTCTGATCTGTAAATCTCTTCTTTGGCCATCCTCTAACTTCTCCATGGAAGCTGTATTTCTAATATTCTTCTACTGATATCCCCTCTGTCTCTCCTCTGGACATGTCCAGAGGAGTCTGGCCTTGCGAACGATATCACCTAGCCATTCAACCTGTGCTGTACCTCAGATGATCTTATGCCTAATCTTATCCATCCTTGTCACTCCTAAACAGAACATCAACATCTTGAGCTCTGTCACGTCCAGTTTTTTTTTTTTTTTGGTCAATGCCACTGTCTTCAAACCATAAAAGATAGCTGGTCTCATTACGGTCTTGTAAACCTTTTCTTTGACCTTTGCTGCCATTCTTTGTCATAAATAACTCTCGAAACTATTCTTCATTCACTCCAGCCATTCCCTGTATTTCTGCACAGTCACCCCTAAGTACTTGAAGTCCTGCACATTTGTGACGTCTGCTCCTTGCAGCCTCACTGTTCCACCAGCCTTCCTCCCATTCACATACGTGTACTCTGTCTTGTTATGGTTGTCTTTCATTCCTCTTCTTTCAAGTGCATACCTCCACCTCTCTAAGTTCTCTTCCACCTGTTCCTTGTTCTCACTGCAGATCACATCATCTACAAACATCATAGTCCACAGGAATTCCTGCCTGACCTCATCTGTTAGTTGGTCCATCACCAGAGCAAACAAGAAGGGGCTCAGAGCTGATTCTTGATGCACTCCCACCTCCACCTTGAAGCTATCTGTCACTCCTACAGCACATCTCACCACTGTCCTGCTGTCCTCATACATGTCCTGTACCAGTCTAACATACTTCTCTGTCACTCCAGATTTATTTGTTCAACACTACAGCTCCTCCCTCGGCATCCTGTCATATGTTTTTTCTAAATCTACAAAAAACCTCTCTGTACTTCTCCATCTACATCCTCAAAGCAAAGACGGCATCTATGGTGCTCTTTTTGGCATAAAACCATACTGCTGCTCACAATCACCTCTTGTCTAAGTCTAGCTTCCACAACACTCTCCCATATCTTCATCATGTGCCTCATCAACTTAAAAAAAGGTTAAATCATGACATGTGGACCAGTTTCGTTCAGTGAGAAACGTTTCGTCCCCCATCCAGAGGACTTTGTCAGTCTGCGGCCTGCCAACCAGATCTTTCCTTAGCCTTCACTTCTGTGTTTTAAGCTAACAGGAGATTGGCTTAAAGGTAGAAGGCAAAGGTAAAGGAAAATAAATACCATCATTATCAGCATCATGTCAGAAAGCTCTCTACCTTTGCCTGTCATTGTCCCTATGTTTCGGTCAAACGTTATCAATGTTTAGTGCTTTATAAGACATGACATCAGTCATAGACAAATTCATGAACTATATGATGAGTTATAGTGAAAATATTTAAAAAATAATAATTTGTTGTACATACACAATCAATGATTATCAGAACAATTCAAGATGGCTGCCAGGGCTAATCAACCATAGCAAACACAAAACTCTGGTAAATGTCAAACAAAAGGCCCTTGCCTGACTAGTCAGCTGAATGAAGACTTTTTCCTCTTTCTTCATACTCCATAGTTAATGATTAATGCTATTATTGAGATCTATCTGACAAAATATTACTTTTAAAATGACCACGTTATTCATTTAAGTAAAAAAAGAAGACTTCCATAATGTTACGAAAAGCACATAGATAATCTCAAGCAAGAACATATCAGCATTCCTGGTCAGTTTATGCAGAGACGAGCTACAGCCAAATCAATGTGGCCCTGCTGAGGAGGCCCTCGGTCGATTAACTATTGGCAGGCGCCTGGATGTGGCAACCACCTGCTCCTAATGACCACTCTGATGTGGGATACTGACATGGAAAAGCTGTAAAATTATGATCTTGTGCATCAAATTGTAATCATCAAAATCTTAAGTGCAACAAATTTTTTGTCAGTGCACCACCCAAGTTTAAAGTAGCAAAATTATGTGTTTGCTTGTATGAGTGTGTTTGTCTGTAAAATAATTTGTATCAAAAGTGTTCAAAGTCAAAATTTTAGATTAAACCCAATTCAAGATGGCTACCACAACAAAGCACTCTGATAATCACAGAAACAGCTACTGTATACCACAGTCACTTTAAAAGAAACTAAGCTAAAAAATAATAAAAATAATGTGTGTGTATTAGCAGTTGAGACTAACCCCAGTCTTCACCCTCACTGATAACTGATTTAATGAAATCTGTGATTAACACTTTGACATTAACTACTGGAGTAAACTCTGTTAGCAAAATACCTCATAAACTTTCAGGACAAAATCATTGGACATACATCAAAATTTGATAAACCTTTGTAGTTATATTCAAAATGACCATAGCAGCTAATGCTATGGTCATTTTGACCTATGGACAGCACAAAAATGTCTATAACTCAGTAACTTTTACACATACTGAGCTCACATTTGGTATGTTGGTAACTGATAATGACTTACAACACATAGCAATAAAACACTAAAACATCACATAATCTGTGTGTGTGTGTGGGGGGGGGGGGGGGGGGTTATGTATGTACTGGTATGTATGTATTGTATGTGAGAACATACAAAATATAAATTACAACATAGTTATACTCTGTCTTTTCTCCTCACAAGATGTTCTTAGCCTAACATGGGCATTAAATGTGGTGTTATATATTCATGTGACTCCTTTCATCTATTAAGCCGTTACCAGGCTGAGGATCAGCTGATAGGAAGGAAAATATGTTTTGATACTTACTTTTTTTTTTTACATTTTTTAATCGGCAGATCTGAAATCTTCAAAAGTTGCAGGAACAAAAGCAACTTTCTTCCAATCAAGATTCACAGAACAGATAGATGTACTGTACAGGCTCATCTTAAGTTCAATACACAGCTAGTTTCTAAATAAATGCGGTAAACTGATATAGATGAGAAGATTATAACCGCTTTTGTAGGCGAACAAATGAGGACTTTTACTCTAGTGGTTTCCCTAAACAAAATAATACCTACAACCTTTCAACATCTTATTAATAAGCAATCCCTCTGCCTATTATAGAGTGAGTAACCCATGAGATGGGCTAATGCAGAGCCAAAATTGGTTTGAATAAACATGAATGAATTTATACATGGATAAATGCACCATCATAAACAATCAGAAATGGCAATGAGTAGTTTTATTGTTATTTAAACCTACATGTGCAGTTGAGAGCACGTTCATGAAGACAAGCAGACGTAGATCACAGCAACCCATACAAACACATTTAGACATGTCAAAAACTCTTAACAAATAAATAAAAAATGGATGACAATCAATCCAGTGGGTGGGCATTGATAAAGATGCCAACATGTTCAGTTCCCTGTAAAAATTACTGTCACACCTAAATTCAAATTTTTATTTTAAATTCTTGGTAGCAAAATTGTTCCTTTGAAAACTTCTAGCACCTAAAATTGTCCCATGAATATCAGAGTATTGTGACAGCCCTATGCAGTTCCTTTGGTCACGCATAGGTGTCAAACTCCAGGCCTCAAGGGCCGGAGTCCTGCAACTTCTAGATGTGTGTTTTAGATGCCACACAGCTGAATCAAGTAAGGACTTTGGAGAACTTGACTGCACTGAGAAGCTAATTCAGTCATACGATTCAGGTGTTTTGGACCAGTGCAACATCTAAAAGTTGCGGGACTCAGGCCCTCGAGGCCTGGAGTTTGACACCCCTGCTTCTGTCTCCAAAGGTGTGTCAGAGAAGTTGGCAGTATGTCCAACAGGCCTCACAACCACAGAGCATGTGTAACCACACCAGCACCAGCATCTTCACCTCCAACATCGTCTGAGACCAGCCACCTGGACAGCTGCTGCAACAATCAGTTTGCATGACCAAATAATTTCGGTATAAACTGTCAGAAACATCTCAGGGAAGCTCCACTGCATGCTCCTTGTCCTCAACAGAGTCTCCACCTGACTGCAGTTGAACACTGTGACCGACTCAGGTGGGAAAATGCTCACATTCAATAGCGGATGGCATGTTGGAGAGATGTTCTCTTCACAGATGAATCCCGGTGTTCACTGTACAGAGCAGATAGCAGACTGTGTGTGTGGTATCATAGGGGTGAGATGTGTGCTGAGGTCAACGTTGTGACTCGAGCAGCCCATGGTGACGGTGAGGTCATGGTATGGGCAGGTTTATGTTGTGGACACAGGTGCATTTTACTGATGGCATTTTGAATGTACAGATATACCATGAAGAGATCCTGAGGCTCTGTTGTGTCATTTATCCACAACCATCACCTCATGTTGCAGCATCATAGTGCATGACCCCATGTTGCAAGGATCTGTACACACTTCCTGGAAGCTGAAAACATCCCAGTTCTTGCTTAGCCAGCACACACACAGGACATGTCACCCACTGAGCATGTTTAGGATGCTCTGGATTGGACAGTGTGTTCCAGTTCCTGACAATATCCAGCAGGACCAATATTCCACAGGCCACAATCAACAACCTGATCAACTCTATGTGAAGGACATGTTTTCTGGCACCCCTCCCCCCTGACCACACTCCACCCATAATATAGTAAAAGTGAAATGCACATTTTAGAGTGGCCTTTTATTGTGGCCAGCCTAAGGCATACATATGCAATGTTTTTTGTTTTTTTTTATCTTTCGGCTCCTCCCTTCCTCAGGGTTCACCGCAGTGAACTAACTCACATGAAGACTTCACAATTGTCTTTACGCCGGATGTTCTTCCTGATGCAACCACAGATCACCGAGCTACCACAGCCCTCTGTGTGGAGCAGAGAGCTGCCATCCAGGGTGCCCAGCGGAGCATATGGTGGGGGTTAAGGGCCTCACTCAAGGGCACAGAGTGGGGCAAATGAGGATGGAAACAGGTGTGGGTGCTTCACCTTTCCCACCCATTCTGATGTTGTCAGTCACAGACAACATTAGAATGCACCTGTGTCCATCTCCTCTAACCTCTGCACCACCACTCCCCCACACCTGTGCAATAACCATGCTGTTCAATCAGCATCTTGATCCATGCCACACCTGTGAGGTGGATGGATTATCTCAGCAAAGAGAAGTGCTCACTAACACAGATTTACACAAATTTGTGAACAATATTTAAGAGAAAAATGTCTATTGTGTAGATAGAAACAGTCATAGATCTTTGAGTCCAACTCATGAAAAATGGGAGCAAAAACAAAAGTGTTGCATTTATATTTTTGTTCAGTATATATTTTCAATTTTATTTTTTGCTAATTATTCTTATTTTCTGTCAACTAAGTCATGAAAATATTGTTATTCAATCGCATTTTTAATGTATTTAGTTATTTAGTTATTTTTGCATCTCCAGGCAGAAATGTATTTGAAAGAACTTTCTTCTTGTTTAGGACTTCTCTGACTTGAGTGAAGTCTTACTTTAGTCAAAGACTTTCCAGGAGGAGTTTGATCAGTAACTGATTGGAAAATTGACCAGTCAGAATACTGATAAAGAGTGGGTGGGGCTCAGCCTAAGGCCTTCAGGAATCCCCAGCAGGCTGTCCTATGACAGGGTCAGCTGCTTGTGTTCAAAGCAGTCCTGGTGGAGTCAGACATGACCAATGTGGTTAGCTTGTTAGCATCACCTTTTTCAAAGTGATTTTTTTCAGAGAATAATCCATCTATTCATTATCTTTTACCCGCTTCTTCCATTTTGGGTGACAGGGTTCGCCGGTGTCCATGTCCAACAATCATTGTGCGAGTACACCCTGGACAGGTCTCCAGTCCATCACAGGGACACATAGAGACAAACGAGACAAACAACCATTCACTCTCTCACTCACACTTAGAGACAATTTAGAGTTACCAATCAGACTAACATGTATGTTTTTGGTCTGTGGGAAAAAACCGGAGCACCTGGAGAAAACCCACTCATGCACGGAGAGAACATGCAAACTCCACCCAGAAAGGCCCCCGGAACAGGATTTGAACCAGGGACCTGCTTGCTGAGAGGCAGCAGCTCTACCAGTTGCGCCACTGTGCTGCTCAGAGAATAATATTTTATTTAAAGCAGGAAGACCAAGTCCAGCAGTGGAACTGAGAAAAAATAAAATGTGGTGAGAGCTGTTTTGAAATTGATCGCTACTTGTGGATGATTTTCTTTCTATTTGTCTTATTTTTGCAGCAGCAGGTTGTAAATGAACAAATTGTGTTGTTCAAGCTGTCTGTTTTATTTCGCTACTGATAAATCATCATCTAAGCTCTATTTGTTAATCTAATTAAGTCAGCGGCACATCTCTGCAAGATACGATGAAGTTAAAAAAAGGCTGGGACACAGGAGTGGATCATCAGCACCAGTGTCTGTCTCCAGATAAGGTCAGGAAATCAGATACTGAATTTTTTGTGTGTTAATGTGTTTTTGAGAAAACAGCCAGAAATGATGAGGTAAAATAAATATTGCACTTCTATATATATTTTTCTCTTGACTATGTGAAGATCTGTGATGCATTCAATTGTAACCTATAAATTAGAAAATCCACATTGTAGTTGCTTTAAAAATGACAATTGAACATCCCATTTTGGTTCACATCAATAATTTTCTGTAATAATGATTTAAATTACGTTATTCTTAAACACACCATAGAAATTGAGCACAATATGTTTCTTACTACAGCACGGTGGCGCAACTGGTAGAGCTGCTGCCTCTCAGCGAGCAGGTCCTTGGTTCAAACCCCGGTCCAGGGGCCTTTCTGTGTGGAGTTTGCATGTTCCCTCCGTGCATGCGTGGGTTTTCTCCGGGTGCTCCAGTTTCCTCCCACAGACCAAAAACATGCATGTCCTTTGACCCCTCCTGGCTACTCAACACTCAGTCGTCACAAGCTACAACTGAGGTAATGGCAGTCACACGTGCACAAGCTGCAGCTAAACCTGCTGATAACACAGTTTCTGTACGCCCGATGCTGACTGACCCAGACATCATCCAACTTCAGAAGTTGGATCCTGCAATTAACTCGATGATGCTGTATCTGACTGACCCAGACAAATACACCCCATCGAAAGGTGAGCTGGATTCCAATCCAGACCTCAAAGTCCTCTTTCAGCTGCGCAAACAGCTAAAACTACTTAAGGGCATCCTAACTTTTGCTCATGGACGGACGTCCTCACCTGTGTTCGTGGTCCCCCATGACCACAGGGGGGTGATGTTAGTTCATGCACATGACCTTCCGTCCGCAGGACATAAGGGTGACAATGCCACGCTGAAAGCATTAAAACAGATTGCTTATTGGCCTGGAATGAAAAAGGATGTCAAAGACTACATAAAAGGGTGCCTGGTCTGTGGCCAGTTTCAGCCATCCAGACCACTCCACAGAGCACCACTGCATAGTAGAGGCATTGCATTTCCATGGTCGGACCTCCAGATTGACTGGGTCGGACCACTCACTAAGACCTCTAGGGGAAATAAATATTTTCTCACGGTAACCTGCGCGTTTACCAAATGGGTAGAATGTCTACCAGCCCCTAATGACACAGCACAAACCACTGCTATGTTATTAATGAATCATGTATTTTCAAGGTTTGGACTTCCCCTTAGGGTGAACTCAGACCAAGGTACACACTTCACAGGTGAAGTAATGAAGGAACTGTGGAAGACGCTAGGCGTCAAAGCCAACTTCCATATTGGCTACCATCCACAGGCTTCAGGCCAGGTTGAGAGAGCAAACAGGACTGTGGTGAGTATTTTGAAAAAATACGTAGCCGCAAACCACAAGGACTGGGACGTGAAACTCCCTCTGGTCCTCATGGCCATAAGGGCCACTCCACACACGTCGACTGGCATCTCTCCTTTCGAGATGATGACGGGTCGACAAATGACTCTCCCTCTACACCTTTTGTACCAACCAGGCGATGCTGCCATGGCAACAGCCTACACTACACAACAATACATGAAAGACTTGGAAAAACACCTTAAGAACACTTTTGCTTTCGCACAGAAAAACCTGGAAAAATCAGCTGACGGACGCAAAGCGTACTACGACCAAAAGGCCTCTCACGAGGAACTCCAAGTGGGAGACAGGGTCTGGTACTACACGTTTGCCCCCACAACTGGGAGAAGAGAGTCCGGGACCGGAACTCTCGCCCGTAAACTGATGCCCAGATGGACTGGACCCCATCTGATAACAGACAAACTGTCTCCAGTTGTCTATCAGATAAAAATCAGTAAAGGCCAAAAAGAGCCAACTGTTAAATGGGTACATCGTAACCAGGTTAAAGCACACAAGGCGTGCAATAACTCCTCAGGAGACAAAGATCTCACAAAATCTGACCTCGTGGGAATAAGGGTCATCCAAGCAGAAGATAACTAATGGATAATAAACTTAACCATAGTTTAAACTTGCGGGTCCTACCCCCGACAATTAAGAAGCTAAGATCTATCTCTTTGTGTTTCCATAGGACAATGATGGTACCACTCCTGGTAATCTTCACCCTCTTGGGTGCCACCCAAGAAGGGCAAGCCGAGATCGTAACCCTTGGGCCCACCTCAGGCATCGCTCTGCGGGACCAGCCGGGACTGCTCATCACAGATTGCCGCCTATACACTCGAAAGGTCTTCATCCGCTTCGACCCCCAAACCGTGATCCAACAACACATTAACATTAAAAATGAGTGGTTAAACAAATCATGGTACACAGTATCCCTAGAGGGTGCTAAAGCAGAGATCCAACACGTCCTAAAGCAACTACATAAGTTCACCTACACCCAACAAGAGTTGGGTGGAACACGTAGAAGGCAAAAGCGCGACATCGGCGGGCTTTTACTCGCTGCTTCCTCACTCGGATCGCTGTTTAGCCTGGTTTTGTCCGCATACAACACTGTCAGTATAACGTCCCTAAAACAACACGTGTATGAAGTAGAGAGCGAGGTCCCAAAGTTCCGAGCGCAAATGGACCTTCAACTAACACAATTGACACAGGTGACTAAAACTGTAAAGGATACTGTTCTAGTGCTGAATACTCACACCCAAGAAATCAAAGCCCTCGTACATGCGGTAAATGAGTTAGCCCTTAAGGTTGAAGTGGATTACGCTGTCGCACACCTAATGGATAGGATTTTTGCTGACATGCTTAGAGATATCAGTTCGTCGGTAGATACACTAGCCACCGGTAGGATCCCACCGTATCTAGTCTCTCTACAGATGGTGAACGACATCCTCAGCTCCGCTACGCGCGAAAGAGTCACGCAAATACAGGCTCACCTGGCTTACACTCTCGGTAGCGCAATCCAAATCTACGTCAATCACAAAACGTTTGAAATGGCGTTCATCATCAACCTACCGATAATTCCCTCAAATGGCATATACAGACTCAGGGACGTTGTTAATGTTGGCAATTGGCACGGTGAAAACCATGTTCAAATTGACACACCAAGGATGGTCGCGTACCACGACGATAACCCCTCAGTTTATCTAGCTCCAAACCTTCAGATGTGTGTTCTCACTCGGGAGATACATTATCTGTGTGCGAGTAAGCCGTTTGTTTGAAATCAAACCGCGGGCTTATGCGGGTTGACACCTATTCCGAAAAATTCTAGGTGCTCAACGACCATAACGCCTCGACACCTGGCTAAAGCCGCAAAAGCGGAAATCGTTGGCTCACGTTGGCTAGTGAACGCTCCTCAAAGAAAGGCGATCATAGCCTACGATCAACCTGGGGCAAATAGACCTTTGACGTTACCGGACAAAACAATGTGGATCAGTGTTCCCCAGGGGACAACCATACACATTGGTGATTTGACGCTCTATCACCTCGATCCGGAACAATGGGACGCGACTCTGGATGACTCAGAGTACCTGGTGAACATGTCTATAGACATAGATCCAGAAACTCTGGGAAGGATCCGTTTTGAAGGCACCAAAGTCGTCGACGTGGAACCAATAAACCGAGTTCTCAAGTCCCTCAGGTCCACAATTAAGAACCCGATCCAACCAATTACCTATGCATGGTCAAGCGCGGACACGTTAATCATAGCCCTGCTAATGACGATAACCCTCGTATTGTGTGGGATACTCACATCCCTGTTCCGGGGCCACACGTCACTCCGAGTGACCTGGATCGCCATGCAGCGCACCTCGATATGATTATGTCTCGCGTATGCGGGTCTGCAAAGACGCCACTTACACGGGACAGCGTGACTGAATCTGACAGCCAGGGTGAGGTGAAGCAGTGAAACGATGTTTCTAGTTGCTTAGTCACTACTCTTGTCGGTGTTGAAACGTTGTTGAATTGGTTTTGGTTGTTTCTGAGGTAAGAATGGATTTTGTGTGTAAGTTTTAGTTGGAGACTGTAAAGGGTTTTAACTATGCCAACATGCAGTTCATTCATTAAATTACAATCTTTGCGGAGTCAATGTATATTATTGCTACCTTAAGTACCATAATCTACATTGATCTCACAACGCGTAAGCCGAACCTACTCGAACAATTCTATTCGGGGGGATAGCTAATTCTTTTTGATGAGTCTCGCCATAGACTTCCAAAACATTTATGGGAAACCAAACACCCAATCTCAAGTCGTTCGTCTAAAAGACAACAGACAATTGAACCAAACTATATTTTGCCATGTAAAGCTAACTTAAACCCAGTTAGGAATGAAAAATAGTTTGGAACCCTTTTCTATAGGTATAAACCCCTATAGTTACCCTTTTCAGCATGTCCCACCCCTTAACTGGTAGTTGTAGCTGTTCCCAACCATAATAGCTTACACACCAGGTGCATATAGTTTAAGGCCTTATGTAAAATCCCCTTCATAAGCCCACCTTAAACCACATAATTGCATGTCACATTGAACCAGAACGGCACAGACTGGACATCCACCCAGCGACGACCTTCGCTGGAGGAGACCTACAATCCTGACGTTGGTCTCCAATCTTCATCCAGTGGCTGCATCTTCGGTTCAATCCAAGGGAACCCCTCTGTATGCTGATCAATCAACACTTCCAATCGTTGTGGATTTACCGTTGTGGATTATATGACTTTCTCAATGGATTACAGACTCTGTTTCCAAGGGGTTAAAGCATTGCTACAATGGAATTACCAACAACATTATGGAATTATCATCAACGCAATGGAATTACCAAGAACATTGTGGAATTACCTTTGACTTTGTTTTCCTTGCTGGATTACTTTTGACTTTTGTTTTCCTTGCTGGATTACTTTTGACTTTTGTTTTCCTTGCTGGATTACATCAAGCTCAAGGACATTCGAAGGCGTAAATTCATGTTTGGAATTCATCCCCATGGACAGGCGATGATTTCCAAAGGGGGGACTGTAGTGAACTAAGCCTGAAGGTCAAAACCTTGACCTTAGGCACCATATGGGACAGGAACTGTCATTTCATTGATTTGAATCCAGAAATACAGGTTGACCCATCCTGAGACTTTCTTTCTTGAAAATTCAAGTGAAAGAACACTCTCTTTTTTATTATCATTACTATTTTACAAATGTTGATAATCAAAGTGTTTTAGTCCAAACCATTTTAGATGCTGCAGTGAACTAATCATTTTAATTAACTGTGAAACAGTAATAAGGATTTTTAATCCTCATGCAAAGTTAGAATTCATGTTAAGGTCTGTTACAGAGTAATTATGCATTTTCTGATTTTCTGTCTTTGAATGAGCAGTGTTGGTCCAAGGTTGGACTCAAACGCAGACCAGTTGTTGGAACGAGCTGTCTTGTTTTTACATCCTCTCAGACGTAAATAGAGAAGCTGGCACCTGTTGGCAGCTGTTTTCCGCCAACCCGTCCAAACATTTCTCTCGTCTGTCTGAAAAACATTTTCAATCTGTTCCATAACATTCTTGCTGTTTTCTGACTTCTAGTGACCTCTTACGTCACAAAACACACCCCTGTCTGGTCGATATTGACCAATCAGAAGCTCCCAAATGAACCGGAAATAGAGCTCTTTAAAATGTCGGTACTTCCTAGTTTAAACCAGTGTCCGGAGAGTGTCGAGAGTGGCGGAGAGTTTTCGAGAAGAGTCGAGTTGGAGTCGTTGCAACTCCCGTGCTGGGAAACAGGAAAATCCTGACATGACCACAGAGCTCTTCCGAGTCTTATGGGATTATAACATTTTCCACCTCTGGGGGGAACACTGACGGACTCCACTCATGTGAAAGTCCACTCGTGAGGTGAATTTGTGTCGGACGGAATACCATCACTACTTCGGACGATTCACAGCTGTTCCTACGGAGACGCTGAAAGGGTGCGTTAAATGGAACTTCGTACCAGGGACATCTCCAGGTAAAAAGTTGATTTATAACACCTAAGTGTACTGGGGAAGAAGCTGGAAAAAGCCCGGAGAGTGCCGTTCTGAATGCTGACACAAACAAACCCCCTCACCCATCTTTTTCTCCCTTTAAACTTCATCTTTCCATCTTTAAATTCTTCTATCAGGTAGAAATCATTCCAGATATTTTAGAAATGTCTGTGTAAAGTTCTCATCCACCGCCGTGTGGATAATCAAAATTGTACAGTTTGCTAAACTAGCCATGTTGTTATTTTCCATATTTTGCCAATTAATGTAAATGTGTGATGTGTTAAACTTTGATTCTGTTAATAAATGACCGCATTCATTTTGATGGGTCAAAGATAATTAACGTCTCACGTTACATTTCTAAATTCAATGCACATTATATACAGTCCAGAAAAATGAAAGAATCCGTTTAATTGACGAATATATCTCATGCATATGTTCATCAACATTAGACTGATTGGTAACTCTAAATTGTCCCTAGGTGTGAGTGAGAGAGTGAATGGTTGTTTGTCCCTGTGATGGACTTGCGACCCGTCCAGGGTGTACCCCGCCCCTCGCACAGTGATTGCTGGACATGGGCACCAGCGAACCCCATGACCCAAAATGGAATAAGTGGGTAAAGAAAATGGATGGATGGATGTTTCTTACTTAGCTGCAGTGGCTGCTGGGTAATACTGGTACAAAATGAATGGGTTTTTTCAGGTTATGTGTTCAGTTGGATTTTTCTTCTTGGTTGTTCTGTTGTTAGCACTGGGTTGGTGTTTATGTTCAGTTTGTTGTTAGTGACTGACAGGTCTGATATATCTGGTTTATAAAAAATGGGAAAGCATGTTCTCTGTAGTAAGTGTTGGAACAGTGAAATATAATGTCATGTGACATAATCAAAATGTGACGTTACAGAACCCTAGAAGTATGCAAACTGTGAGCTGCAACACCATAAAATCCAAGCTGAGATCTGTAGTCATGGTTCACCACTGTAGCAAAGAAGTTCAATCAGCAGTAAAAGACTTTGCAAGGCAGACACTTTAGATCAGGATGCCCAACTTTGACTTTGACTTTGACAACACGTCGATCTTGATCTACCGGTTGATCTCAAAGGTATTATATGTAGATAGCATGGTATTAAAAAACAGACGTCAGCCTATCATCCATCTATGAAATTTGCCACTTGATTAACAGACAGGGCAGCCAGTCTGATGCCCCATTTACACAATATGAAATGTTCAGCCATTCATTTACAGACAGCAGCCTCATTCTCTCTGAAACCGAACATTTCTGAATCCAGGTCTCAGAGTGGAGATATTCAGGGGAGGTGTGAAATGCTCCGCAAGTGAAGTTGCACATGCACACTACAGGCAACTGCAGTCCAAAGTTTTTCTGCACTAACAACAGTTAAATGGATAAATGGACTGTACTTATATAGCACCTTTCTATCTAATGGAGATACTCAAAGCTCTTTACACTACAACCTGTGTCCTCATTTACCCGTTCATACAGCTCTATACTAGATCTCTACAAAGCTAATTGAACAAATTCTAAAGAGACTAATCAGAGCTTTATCACATTCATACACTGATGGGACACACATCAAAGGCAATGACGGGTTCAGTGTCTTGCCCAGGGACAAGGCATGTGACTGCTGGTGAATTCGAACCCCCAACTCTTGCATTGGAGGACGACTGCTCAAACCACTCAGCCACAGGCGCCCCAGTTATAATAAATGGCAGAGAGCAGAGTGTTTTTGTCTTATTTACCCCTCCTTTTCTGTGCACGTGTTCAACAAACAACACACACCTCATCTTAGAATATTTTTACTCAGCACATATGACAGTTTAGCTCAAAATACTACCATTTTAAAGCCACAGTACTATAGTTCAAAATTTCTTATCTGGCAACCTGACACATGGAAACTACAGCGTTTTCATGTGAACCTGCTCATTCTTTGTTTATTAGCCCCAATAAACATAGAAAAAACCCTAACGTTTCCAGAGTTTGTTCTTGTGTAAACAGGGCCTTATTAGAGCTGTCATTTCTAACCCGAGCCCAAAGCTTGGCCCTGGCCGGGCCATAAAAATGTGCGGGCCGGGCTGGTCTCGGGCTTTGATGCAGTTTTACAAATCATACAGCACAAAGAAAACTAAATAAGAATGCACAATGTAAAATTGTGTTAATCTACTTGTTGAGGAGGAGGAAGGTCCGACCGGCCAGTTTAAAGAGGTAAACAAACGTCCAGTTAAGTTCAGATGGATCACATGATCACCGGCTGCGCATGTCTCCACACCTGCTGTCATCTACAGTGAAGGAAGTAGCAGCATCTACAAAAGCTGAAGCGAGCAGCGTGTTCAATTAAAATAGCTTTGTTCCATATTTTTCCAAATAATTTTACACTAAAAATATTTTTCTTCATCTGTATAATAGACTATCTTTAGAGTTGATTTTTTTAGGCTATTCATTTTGTATGTTAATATTCATTTGGTGAAACAAGAAATCCTATATCTTCCTTTCTTTGAAATATGTTTTTAAAATATTATGTCAAACTGATTTGCTTACAAAAGCAGTAAAAGCTTGATTAAAAAAAACATGTCTTTTTTTTTTTTTCGGGTTCAGGCCTGTAATTGCAGCTAAGCCATTGGTTTCAGGTCGGGCTCAGAAAAAAATTATACGGGCTTGGGCCGGCCCAGATTTTTTAGGCCCAAATGCAACTCTAGGCCCTATAGCAGGTAGATCACTTTGACTTGGTCAAGGAGCTCACATGATGAAAAAGTCCGGGCGCCCCTGGATTAGATTGTTATATTAATAAAAAATTGTGTCAGCAGTCATTGATGTTATTGTTCTTTTTTATTTGTTGTTGTTGTTGCATAAAAGTGTTTGTTCAATAACAAAAAAGTTATAAACATAAACAACTGCTACAAATTTAGGTCAGCTGCTTATCGACAGATATTCTTTCAGTTCGGTGTAATTCTGTATCCTGTCAAGTAATCTGCATTTTGTGAACTGTCTTCTTCTCCTCCTCCTCCTCCTCCTCCTCCTCCTCCTCCTCCTGTGGCTCCACTCTTCTGGAACAAATACTAAACGGAGAGAAGGGCACCTCTAGGACTGCTTTGGCCAGCATTTTCTCCACAGTTCTCAGATCGCCTCCTGTGTGGCTGCCTGTCTGACATTCACACGTACACAAAGCTAATGACAGCATTCCAGCCACCCGACGGTAGAACCGCCCTGAGGGGATAGAAATCACTTTTTCTCCACGGTCACTGGTGCGCCTGTGGTGGACCGTAGGATCAGGTTTGCCTCAGAAGTCTGCAAGCAAAAATGACTTTGACCACAGGGAGCTGGGGATAATGTCACTCACAAGATTGGAAGGAGTGGGAACTTTTGGTAAAATGCAACAGACTACAGAAAAATATTTGTACTTGAAGCAAGAAGGGAAAAAAGTATGAATCAAGGTTATCTGATTTTTGGTAACTTAAAGTAAAAATATAAGGGTCTTTAAATCTGAATTATAAAATTCATGTTTTGTTTGTGTTTTCTTTGTTAACCCAATAATGTTAAGAAAATTTACATTCAGGTTGTTACTTGCATTCTCAAAAATGTACTTGTTAACCTTGCAACAAGTCCTGCATGACTGTAGCTACATAAAATTATTCATGGACAGAATTATCAGTCAGAGCACGGTGGTGCAGTTGGTAAAGCTGCTGCCTCTCAGCGAGCAGGTTACCCTGGTTCAAATCCCTGCAAGGGACCTTTCTGAGTGGAGTTTGCATGTTCTCTCCGTGCATGCATGGGTTTTCTCCAGGCGCTCCAGTTTCCTCCCACAGACCAAAAACACGCATGTTAGACTGACTGGTAACTCTAAATTGTCCCTAGGTGTGAGTGAGTGAATGGTTGTTTGTCTCGTTTGTCTCTATGTGTCCCTGTGATGGACTGGAGACCTGTCCAGGGTGTTCCCCACTTGCACAGTGATGGCTGGATATGGGCACCAGCGACCCCGGCAACCGAAAAATAAAGAAGCGGGTAAAGATGATGGATGGATAGATGGGTGGATGGATGGATGGATGGATGGATGGATGGATGGATGGATGGATGCATGGATGGATGGATGGATGGATGGATGGATGGATGGATGGATGGATGAATGAATTGTCAGTCAGGAAAAATTATCACTAAGAAGTCCTGTCCTGAAGCAAAGCTGTCAGTCTGTTTTGAGCAAAAAAAATCTACAATTTAGGTTAAACTTTTAACTAGGAGCGGCTGTGGCTGAGTGGTTAGAGCAGTCGTCCTCCAATGCAAGAGTTGGGGGTTCAAATCCACCAGCAGTCACATGCCGAAGTGTCCATGGGCAAGACACTGAACCCCTCATCGCCTCTGATGTGTGTCCCATCAGTGTACGAATGTGATAAAGCTCTGATTAGTCTCATTAGAATGATTTGTTCAATTAGCTTTGTAGAGATCTAGTAGAGTGCTGTATGAATGGGTAAATGAGGCACAGATTGTAGTGTGAAGCACTTTGAGTATCTTGAAATAAGATAGAAAGGTGCTATATAAGTACAGTCCATTTACCATTTAACTAATTGGTGCATTTTACCAACTTACTTACAGCCATTTTATTTCCCAGTTAAACAGTTGTGTGTGTGTGTGTGGGGGGGGGGGGGGGTGTAAATCTTCATCTTCTGTTACTATCAGCCTGCTGTGGTTTACAATGAAATACTGTCGGCAGAAGAACAAAGGCAGAGTATCATCTTCAGAACTCAAGTTTTGGAAAAATCCCGCAGATCTGACGGACTCAGGCTTTCAAAGCTCCATCTTAAGATAAACTTGCTGCTTTCTTTCCCACATTTAAAGATGGAGAAAGATTTGACCAGAAAATAAAAACTTTCCCATTATAAGTACAAACACAAAAGCCTGCATTGCTTTTTGTAATATTCAGTGAACTTTTGATGTTGGCATGAAAATGGCAAAGTTTATGTTTTGCATTTTGTTTTGAATAATCAACATATTTAATGATGTCATATTGAGTTGCAGTTATTTTCTCTTGTCTTAGACTGAGCTCCGTCCATCCATCCTTTAACTTTACACGCTTCTTCCTTTTCAGGTCACAGGGGTCACTGGTGCCCATGTCCAACAGTCACTGTGAGAGGTGGGGGACACACTGGACAGGTCTCCAGTCCATCACAGGGACACATAGAGACAATCGAGACAAATAACCATTCACTCTTTCACTCACACCTAGAGACAATTTAGAGTTGCCAATCAGTCTAACATACATGTTTTTGGTCTGTGGGAGGAAACGAGTACTCAGAGAAAAGCCATGCAAAGAGAGAACATGTAACCTCCACCCAGAAAGGTCCCTGGCTGGGATTTGAACCGGCAACCTTCTCCCTGAGAGGCAGCAGCTCTGCCAACTGCACCACCGTGTGGCCTCTTTGACTGAGCTTGAATTATTTCATTTTTCTCCACTTTACAAACCATGTAAAACTTGATTGATTGTTTTTTTCAGTAGTAATTATTGACCGACTAAAACAATCAGGGGGTCACATGGCAACTTTTATAACGTTTATGATACATTCGAGTCCTTTATTTACACAAAGATGTCCTATACGCTGCACAACATAAAACTATAAAATGATTGCAGCGAAGCTTGTTTGACCCTACAGTCACATGCTGATGGGCAGATCGTGAGCCAACATGTGGTTCAATTTCACACGCACGTTTATAACCCTTAACCCACATCAACACCGCCAAAACAAAAAAGGCTTTTACACCAGAGTGTCTCATATTTTTTTGCATTCATCTTTTTTTATACTGACTAAACTTGCAGAGCCTGCTGCAGAAAAATCCCACAGCATGATGCAGCCACCACCCTGTTCTGCTGAAAATAAAGGCTGGCAGATAAATAAATAATAAAGCTTCATGTCTGAAATGTATCTTCATATTTCAGCTGCAATTTCATCAAATGAGAGCTCTTTGTCA
Organism: Nematolebias whitei; assembly: GCF_014905685.2. Lineage (NCBI taxonomy): Eukaryota > Metazoa > Chordata > Actinopteri > Cyprinodontiformes > Rivulidae > Nematolebias > Nematolebias whitei. The sequence goes on from NC_056507.1 coordinate 36,758,633, forward strand.
ACAATCTATAGACTGTAAATTTAAAGAAGTACCGTATTTTTTGCCAAATAAGTTGCACCTTTTTGCATAAATTTGCAAGTCCTACGACTTATACACCGAAGCATCTAATATAAGTTTTTCTCCATATTTATAACCCAATTTTTGGCTGAGATCTGACGATTTTATTCATTCTGACATGGAAAATACTGAACACTACCATTTTGAGCTGCTAGAGGGCCCTCGACTTATATGGCAAGCCATGTATCTCATTAATAAGTAAAAGTGGCTATTAATGAGACACTTATCTTGCCACCACCTTCGTCTCTCTCCAGAACTCCTGGAGCAAACATCAAATCAACTGCATTTCACTGAGCCACCCAGATGAAATGCAGCAGATTTGACCATCAAAGTGCATTTATTAAGTAAAAGTTCAACTGAGACACACCTTTACTATAAATTTGAGCAAACAAATAATTGTTTTTAAGTGTTAATCTTGTTAAATTCTTGTTAAAGTCCTCCTGTGCACGCTCCCGCAGCCACCATTTGGCAGCCAATAGATTTTTGGCACAACACCTGCCCACATTTCTGGGTGGTCAGCAACGATGCATAATATATGCAATGTATATGGCAAAGCAACTTATTTATGTTTTTTCCACGTTATTAGACATATTTGGACTGATGCGACTTATACGGCAGTGCAACGTGTACGGCAGCAAGTATGGTATATTTACAAAAAATAAATCTTTACATATATTGGTACTTTTTTCACTTTTATCTAGTAAATATAATTATTTTGTACAGTAATTAGAAAATTATTGCATTTGTTTCTGTTTTGATGTGACACAATGTCTAGCTTTTTTCTGATACACGTTTTTAACTCTGACAGTAAAAATAGTTAGGTGGATTTTATTTGTTTTTATTAAAATGCTGGTTGAGTGTAAGTTGAGCACAAACATTTATCATTAAGACGAGACAAACCATGTTCACGCTGCAGATCTTACTGCTCAGTTTTGATTTTCTGCTTAGATCCAATTATTTTGTGTGATCGTTCACATTTTACTTTAAATACAGCTGCTATCAGACTCCAGAGTGAACTCTCTACCGCCCTTAAGGAAACCACATGGGCGGAAGAAGACATGAAGTCCCACGCAGCTTTTTACAGAAGTAAATATGGATCCTCGCATGTGTGTCATGATTCTGAAGTTGTTGTACAATCAGAGCCAAATAAAACTGTTTCTGCTGTGCTTGTTTTGTCCAGTGGTTACATCGCCTACTCCAGCGCATAATTACAACTCTGGAACGGGAGTGATACACTGACAGTAGAAACAAACTCAAGTATTGATCCTATCAAGCTAATATCGATTCGATCAATAGCATATGTTGATGTAGATTTTCAGTCATCCAAAAAATGGTAAATCTAAAATGTAACAAAAACAACTGGGCTTCTGTTCTGAAACTATAGATGTGGGGAGTTCTGAGCTTTCAACTACATGATGTTGGCATCAATACTATCAAGGGGCAGTTGTGGCTGAGTGGTTAGAGCAGTCGTCCTCCAATGCAAGAGTTGGGGGTTCAAATCCACCAGGAGACACATGCAAAAATTTCCCTGGGCAAGACACTGAGCCCCTCATAGCCTCTGATGTGTGTCCCATCGGTGTATGAATGGGTAAATGAGGACACAGATTGTAGAGTAAAGCACTTTGCATATCTTGATAAGATAGAAACGCTATATAAGTACAGTCCATTTAATACTGGGATCAATCCATTAAAGTGGATACAAGACAAGTGTCTTCCATGGTGTGAGAATCGCATGAAATGCAACATCCACCTGCAGCTGCAGTTCAGAACCACATGTGACCTGGATCAGGTTTGACAAACTCGTATTCATTAATCCTAATCATTGGTATGGAATATAGAAATGTTGTAGTAGGGCTTGCATGTGCCCCTTGGATAAAAAAAATGTAAACACACACACACACGGCGGATGGTGAATACAAGAGCAAATTGAATCCTTGAGGAATGACAAGTGAAACTTGTACTTTGTGTCACATGAAACTACATGCAAAGTGAATGGACTGTACTTATATAGCACCTTTCTATCTTATTTCAAGATACTCAAAGTGCTTCACACTACAATCTGTGCCTCATTTACCCATTCATACATCACTCTACTAGATCTCTACAAAGCTAATTGAACAAATCATTCTAAAGAGACTAATCAGTGCTTTAGATCACATTAATACACTGATGGACACACATCAGAGGCTAGGAGGGGTTCAGTGTCTTGCCTGGGGACACTTCGGCATGTGACTGCTGGTGGATTCGAACCCCCAACACTCGCATTGGAGGACGACTGCTCTAACCACTCAGCCACAGCCGCCCCAGGACAGTGCTGTCCTGTCAGTCCAAATTCGTAGACATATGGGACAATTTGAGGCTGAGCATCCTCAGTTGGTACAGCTGTTGCCTGGCAGCAAGAACGTAGCTGGTTCAAATCCCAGCCTGGGACTTTTCTGGGTGGAGTTTGCATGTTCTCTCCGTGCATTCGTGGGTTTTCTCCAGGTATTCAAATTTCCTCCCACAGACCAAAAACATGCATGTTAGGCTGATTGGTAACTCTAAATTGTCCCTAGGTGTGAGTGAGAGAGTGAATGGTTGTTTGTCTCGTTTGTCTCTATGTGTCCAGTGATGGACAAGAGACCTGTCCAGGTGTCCCCCATGTCTCATACAGTGACTGCTGGACACCAGTGACCCTGTGACCCAAAAAGGGAGCAGCGGGTAAAGATAATTGATGGATGGTGGATGGATGGATGGATGGATGGATGGATGGATGGATGGATGGATGGATGGATGGATGGATGGATGGATGGATGGATGGATGGATATCCAGAAGGATAGTAAGAAGGAAATGTTTTCATTACAATGTTTGAAGCACATCAGGCAAATTTTCCAGGCAAGTGTCTGTTGTGTTTTAGCTCTCTGCTGTACACAAAAATATAAAGATGCTTTTTTTGGGTGGGTGGTGGTGGTGGTGGTGGTGGGGGGGGGGGGGTCTACTCTGGAAGCTGGATTAAAACAATATCATCACACCCATCACTGCACTCTGTACTCCTTGGTCAGTTGTTCATCATTATCTACATATATGCTCTCTCCCTGGTTCATCTTCATCTATAAATCCCTCCTTGGTCTGCTACATTCTTATATCTCCTCCCACATGTCACACCGTCAGTGCAGTTACAACGTGCGCTCTCAGGCCATCATTACCTGCAGTGTTCCCTCAGTGCAGACTGAACTTGGCAAAAAGGCCTTCTCCTACTCAGCTCCTGCACCCGGAACACCTTGCAACAGGAACTGAACTTGTCCACCTTGATTTATTTAAGGGGTTTCAAACATTTGATAATGTCAATAGAAAAATTAAGGCAGATATGTTCTTGTTTTTAAAATTTCACCCTATTTTACGACACCCTGATTATTGTTTTGTGCACTGCTCTTAGTTTAACTGCATTTTTTTTTTACTGTAGTTTATTGTTGTCTGTACTTTATATGTTCTGTCTGGAGCAGGTCTCTCTTGTCAATGAGTCCCTGTGGCTCAATGAGACTAGCCTGTAGAAATAAAGGTTGAATGAATGAATGAATTTTGGGGGGCTCCAAAAACACAATTGTCATGTGGATAAAAAGCTAAAGGAATAAAAATCTTTGCATATTCACAAAACATCCTTCTCGCATGGACTGGGCCTGTATGTCTGCCACAGTGTGATACACCAGCTGGCTCAAGAAATAAAAAATGAAAAAACATGCACTCAACATTGCTTTCCTATCCTGTTGCACTGAACTGTTGTTGCCGTCACTGTGAGAACAACAAACAGAAACGTTTCGATATCAGCGATCGAATATCTGGTGTTCAGTCCTATAAGAGGCACACAGGAGTCACATACATGAAATAATTAGCTGAACTGATGCTCCTAAACTGTGCTATGACTTTGATCCATGGGTGTGAGGGAGGTGGGGGAAGGGAGTGCTTCTGGGCGTGGTCCTCCCCTCTCCTTTTTGTTTTCTTTATCCAGAGCTAATATCTGGCTGTGTAGGGGCTGAAAACTGTGGGGGGAGTGCTGATGAGGTGATCATTTTGAAGGGAGGCAGTATCACTTGGCATTAGAGGTGCACAGCCTGGGGGGGCTTTCTCTCCCTGCCGTCCCTTGAGGTCAACCTTATCCCAATGCCATGCAGTGAAGCGCTGACAGCAGATCAAACAGCATCTCTCTACTTTATTCATTCCTACTCACAGAAATTAAACACAAGCAGATGGAACTTAAACAATATTGCAAATATGAGTAAGCACATATGGAGCTGTATGGTGAAGAATTTTTATGAATTACTCCACATCTACGTCTGTATGAATCTTTACGCCTCCACGCAGGACAGTAACAGCCTTCCCCCTCTGGCAGGAAGGCGACCGAGGGGACAGCCGTGGATATGTTCTGCCTGCTATCTAATGAGCGTCGGCATGTCACTGTGGGCCTGTCTGCCGGGCCCAGCCAGCCAAGCGTCCACACACGAGGTATCAGCACAGTCTATCAAACAGCTGGCAGACAGCTCTCTGTGCTCGCTCTCATCCCGGCTGCTCCTTTCTGCATCTCAACCAGAAAGTGCCTCTTCCTGCCTGATTCTGATCACAAACATGCAGAGGGCCCAGGTCTGCTTTGCCAAAACAGATGCCCCCCTTGCCTCACCCAGTCTCACCGACTTAACACAGACGTCCCAAATAAAGGCTGGAGTGAGCGTCAGCATAAATAACGCACCGTCTTCTCTGCTCGGAGTGGCAGAGGTGAGGCAAAGAAATACAGAGGACTTGATAACGAAGAGCTGCCAAAGCATTCTTTTTTTTTTTTGGTTTGTGACAAAAGCTGCTTGTTTTTGTTTATTCCTATCTCTAACTCTCTTCTGCGCTGCACTACCTGCTGGTGTGGAGCAACTTTGATTGTTGTCTACACAGAAGACATCAAATGGCTCTGTCTGCTCAGACGCAGGAGTTGCTGCATCGAGCGAGAAGCGACGATGTCCCCGTCGCTTGTGAGGAGGAGAGTGGGAAAATATGAGCAAAGAGGAGGAAGAAGAAGCTGCATGCCAACACATCCTCCGTGCACAAACAACAATGGCACTGTGGAATGTTCCGTGATCCCTCACCACATCTTCAGATTCCCCACGGATCTTTCTCCTTTGTTGCTACTTTTATCAGGGTTATGATCTCCATCCTCGTGACTGGGCTCTTAACGTCTGAATGGTGATGAGTGTCTGACATGAATAAAACATGCACGTCAAGCACGGCTGCCGCTCTGACATCTCCATTTTGCTCTATTCCACTACAAATTTATCCATCACCAGAACCCAGGACACATGGCTCACTCTTGTTTTCTTATTTTGTGAAAGAAAAGCACCCTCCAGAAGATTGCTGCTACACTGTCTCTCCACAGACTCACACATTTGGATTGTGTCCCTGGCTGATTAGATCAGGATCACTTATTCCACTGTTTGTTGCAGGATCTTTGCCACCTCCTCCTCCCTGGACCCCTTGCTGTTTCATGACCTAATATTGTTCATGCAGGTGGGAAAGCCCCCCTTCTTGTCACAAAGAGACATAATAATAAATAATCTATGGTTCTGTTGCTGCTAGGAACAGAGAATTACAGGAACATGTGGGGAGGTAGATGTGAGCTCCTCTTTGACACAAATGGCATAAAAAGTTGTGAAAACAGCACTAAGACAAATGTGTGTCCGTTTTCACTGAAGTGTCTCTGCTTCACATGGAGGGCCACTGTTTTTATACACGGAGATCACAGCATGTGTGTGTGTGTGTGTGTGTGTGTGTGTGTGTGTGTGTCAGTACCTTGAAAGTGGAAAGCTCTAGACTCGCTGTGGAAGCCCTGGACTTGAGTAACTCCATCAAAGCCATCTCCAAGAGTTAGTTCATCCAACACGTTGATCCGCAGGGCAGGGTCAACCCCGAAACCTGCAACTTGTGCACAAACACACAACATTATTGCTGCTGATTTGAGCTGATGGACACTTCTGATAATATCATTAAAATATATATAATATGAATAATCCATAGCATCCTACAGAATCTACATTATTCCTGCAAGAAAATTAACTCTCAGTGGAATTGTCATTTTAAATGCTGCAAGAGGTTGTTCCTGCATAGTCAGTGACATCCCTCTGTCCTACCTGAGGAGGTGCAAAATGTGCAGAGGACCAGAAATAGCTGTAATAATCCCATGGTAGCTGTGGTAAAACAAGAAATTAGTCCATGTTTTATACTTCCGAGACCAGAGAGTGTGTTGTTAAATCACAGGTAAATCACCCCCCGCACATGAGGCTGTTACAAATCCCAAACGCTGCCGAGCGGAGGCATCATCAGCAACTTTAGATGGCCGATGATGCGAAAAGATGGAACTGGAAAAGGCCAAATCCAGAGGAGAGAAGGGTGCAGGACAGGAGCTATGCCATGTAACGCAGTGCTCGGCTCCAGCAGCACCATCCGCGGTGCACAGGTGGACCACAGGAGGAACACAGTCCGAGCTGCTCCTAACAGGAGATCTGACAGCAGCTGGGAACTGCGACTGATGGAGCAGCAGGAGAGGGGAGGAGAGAGAGGAGAGAGAGGGGAGAGAGGGGAGAGAGAGGAGAAGGAAGAGGGGCAATGCAGCCCTCTTCTGGCCACAGATGAGGAGGCCTTTCTTTTTGGTAACCACGCCTGTTGTTTTGTTAGTGTAGGACTGTTTGGGTCTTTTTTACCCATGGTTTAAAATAAATTAAAGTTCAGCAGACTTGATGAGCAGTCTCTACTATAGCCAGATGTTGTCAGAGGCAGATTCAGACATTTTGGGGCCCGGAGCAGAAGCATCGGGTCCTTCGTGTTCCTTCTTTGTTTTATTTAACCCGTGCTAATCTAACATCTGCTTTTATAGTTTACTGCTGTTTTTTAGCTGCACAAACTTTACAGCTTCATTATCAAAAGGTAAAGTGAGCAATACTATGTTTATCTGTGTGTGTGTGTGTGTGGGGGGGGGGGGGGGGGATTTGTAAAGCCCATTTTTCCAACTTATACAACATTGTGAGAACTAGCTGCTTCTTATGGGGTCCAAAGCCCAGGGCCCATAAGAAGAAGTGCCGTTGGTGGGCCAGGGGTTCGGTTAGGGTTATTTAAGTACTGGTACTGCTACGTTTAAGGTAAGGGTTAGAAATGATTGGGGGGGGGGGGGCTTGCCAAAATGTCTCGTAAACCATCCATCCATTATCTTTAACCACTTTTTCCTTTTCAGGTCACAAGTGTCACTGGTGTCCAGCAGTCATTGTGCGAGAGGCGGGGGACACCTGGACAGGTCTCCAGTCCATCACAGGGACACATAGAGACAAATGAGACAAACAACCATTCTCTCACTCTCACTTAGAGACAATTTAGAGTTACCAATCAGTCCAACATGCATGTTTTTGGTCTGTGGGAGGAAACTGGAGTACCCGGAGAAAACCCACGCATGCACGGAGAGAACATGCAAACTCCACTCAGAAAGGCTCCTGGCTGGGATTTGAACCAGCAGCCTTCTTGCTGAGAGGCAGCAGCTTTACCAACTGAGCTGCCGTGCCGCTCTGCCTTGTAAACAAACCACTGGGCAAATTTGATATAAATTTGCAGAAACAACTCTGTACACATCTACTACAAGTTTTTAACCTTTTGCAGTCAGCACAAGTTAAGATGGCTGCCGCAGCTCAAGGGTGGTGGAACGTATTCATTTAGAGAATGATAAGCCTTCGTGTGTGAACGCTGAATCAGCAGTTACACTGTTGTCTTTCTGGTTAGTTTCTGCTGTAGTTTTGTTTTTGATCAGGTGGTCAGTATGCTCACACTGTTTTTTTTATCATTTTTTGCTCTTTTTGGCTTTTAGGTCTTAGCTTTAGCTGTTGTGCTCCATTTTAACTCATTTTAAAGTTTTGCTAATTTTTATCTAACTTCACAGTTTTGCTCATTTTAGCTCTTAGTTGTGTTTTGTGGATTGTAGTTCTGTTCTGCTTGTTTTAACTAACAATCCATTTAATTCATTTATTATCCAGTTTCAGCAATGACAGTCTCAGCGTTCATCATTCACAGTGCATTTTCACAAAAAATGCTATTTCTCTAATCTGAAGTTATGTTTTGCTGATTTTAAAACTTTATTCAGATGATGTTTCATTATTAATAAAATCTTGGAACATAGAATTTACCTACTTTTACTGTGTCTTTAAATTAATTAAACCATTATTTATACAGGCAGTTATTTTAAGCACATTGATCCATGTTTGTTTATTGAATGATTACCATGATGTAGTAACTTGGTAGGAACTTCATAAATTTATTGAATATTAACATAAAGAGGACTTGTGACCTGCCCAGGGTGTACACCACCTCCTGCACAATGACTGCTGGATGGGCACCAATAACTCCCTGTGAGCCAGAAAGGAAGAGGATGAAAGATGAAGGATGGATGGATGGATGGATGGATGGATGGATGGATGGATGGATGGATGGAC
>NC_056507.1:36767573-36789360 GCF_014905685.2 Nematolebias whitei
TGGATGGATGGATGGATGGATGGATGGATGCATGGATGGATGGATGGATGGATGGATGGATGGATGGATGGATGGATGGATGGATGGATGGATGGATGGATGCATGGATGGATGGATGGATGGATGGATGGATGGATGGATGGATGGATGGATGGATGGATGGATGGATGGATGCATGGATGGATGGATGGATGGATGGATGGATGGATGGACGGATGGTTGGATGGATGAACATTAAAAACCATGGTGTCTCTGGTCCTGTAAACCTTGACTCTCTTCAGTCTTATCTTTAACAGTTTGTTACAAATCTCAGGATGGTTCAGACTCTTGACTTTTTCACTGACGTTTCATTGTTTTGTGTTTTTATGTTTTTTTTCTTTTGATGCTTTTAACTAATTTTTCAGTTTTATCATTAGTGTAGTTTTTTTTCATTAATTTTACTCCCTGTGATGTTTTTGATAAGCACTTTGGTAACAGCTTCTGTTTTAAATGTACTTTATAAATAAAGTTGACTTGACTGTCCTGCTAAGAGGTCACTGAACTCTAATAAGTATGCGACCTGTTGGAAGCCATGAGAGTGAAATGTCTCAGCAGCTCTGGGTGGATCTGAGCAGGTGCTGAGGCCCAGTCGTCCTCACGTTTTCATAAAGACGTCACATGATGTCAGAAGTTATCAAGGTCACATGGTCAGAGTGAAGAGTCTAATAAATTACTGGGCAGACTGGAGTGAAGCAGCTTCCAGTGTCACAGAGGCAGCTGGTCCGGTTTATTTGATTTGTATTTATCCGCTTGTTGTTGACAGACTCCTCTCTTTCAAACCTTCACCCTTATGTTTAATCCTCTCTCTACTCACAGGCTACAGTGCTGCAGGTTAACCAGCATGTCATATACAGAATATACTGACTGTAATTTGATTTGAGCATCGTGTACTTCTACATCTTTATTCCTTCAGTTAGTACAATAACTGAGTATACTTTAAAGGCAGCTGTGCTTGGCTGCTTGTTTGATCATTTATAAGCATTTTGTTTTACCTAATTTTATATATAAATGCCTTTTAGGTAAAATATTTGATAGGCGGATGAAACCTTTTTTGTTAAGGATTTTTAAGGAGTATATCAAAAACTCTCTACCTTTCAACCATGTTCTTTTGCTTTTCTCAGACATACCTCCTCCTTAAGGCACTCCAGCTCCTACAAGAGGATTCTGAGGCATTCAAGGGAGCATAAATAATTCCTCCAGCAAGTTTAGGTTTTCCCTGGTGTCTCTTCCCAGAAAGATAAGCATGAAAAACCTCAAAAGAAAAGCAGCCAGATAGCTGATCAACCTCCACCGACTCCTTTCGACATGGAGGAGCAGCAGCTCTACTCTGAGCTCCTCACTTTATCTCTAACGCTGAACTCAACCAGTTCATCTGCATGAACAGGTCCCTCTTGTAAACGAGTCCTCAATGAGACTAGCCTGTATAAATGAAGGTTGAATGAACAAATCCAGGATCTTAATCAATATCTAGTGACCATAGGTGAGAGTAAAAACATCACTGGACCAGTAAATCAAGAGTGATGTATTTTGGCTCAGCTCCTTTCCGCACAAACGAAGCAACGTCCTCATCACTGCTTGTAGCCACGACACGTTGGGTTACCTACTGCACCATGCTGCCATCACTCGAGAACACGAGTCTCAGACATTGCAGTTCAGTTTATTTATATAACACCAAGTCACAGCAGAAGTTGTCTCAGGGCACTGAACAGAAACATTCACATATATTATAAAAGCCAATTATTAAAAGTTCTCTATCAAAGGAAGGAAGCCAGCAGACCCAAAGAGTATTCATTTTGTTGCAGTCTCCCACCCTGAGCAAGCACAAAGGCAACAGTGGAAAGAAAAAAACTCCCTTTTAACAGTAAGAAACCTCCAGCAGAACCAGGCTCAGGACAAGCGTCCATCTGCTTCAAGCAGTTGGGTTTGAGAGGACAGGAAGGAGAGACAGATACAGAATGGAGGCAAGCAGGTGAGCAGGTCCTCACTAGGATGAAAGATAAAAAAAAACATGTTAAGATAGAAAAACAACAAACACAAACTATTCATTTGTAACTATTAATGTGGTTAAATGAGGTCAATTTGTCCTCCAGCATTCTCAGCCTATAGCAGCATAACTAAGGGAAAGGTCAGGAATCTCTGATGGAAACCCTAACCCTCAACCAGAGGGAGCCTTTCATCTTTTTCCCATTGAGAACCATGGTCTCAGATTAGTAGTGGTCTGGCACCCAGGATTATTTGACTGTTCAAAAAACTTTTCACTTCATTACTTGTGTTTTGGTTGTTTTTTCTGGGTGGCACTCACGAGTACTTATCAGTAATTTCTGGTGCTATACCAATTTGCGCCAGATGAGGGCAGTAGTGGCGCATAAGAAAGAGACTGACATACTGACTCAAGCACTGGTACAATTGAGCGTAAGTATAAAACTGGGAATTTACTTCTATTAGTAATGCTGTAAGACAAGTTCATGGTTGTTTGTCTTTGGTGATGAACATGTTTTGTACATAATACAGAGACTGTACAATTCTGTGTAATTACTACAATATTAGTCTGCATATAAATGCCGAAGCAGCTCAGATCAAGCGTGAGCTGTACGGTGAAGCCATACTCAACCAACTGATTTCTGTTTTAACAGAATAAAGGCACCAGTCTGTCGTCACGTGTGTAACAGGTCTGGTTAGAATCACAGAGATCTCTTCTGCAGTGCTGGGACAAGTGGGCACCAGCAGTGTCACATGTGGTGCGTTTGTCCCTGACAGCTACTCTCTCAAATGCTACTTAACACATTTGGAAAGATTTATGCAAAACAGATGTGCTCTGATGAACATCATCTGTAAATATGCTCTGTCCGTGTGTCAACAGTGAAGTAAGTAATGGACGACGACTGTCAATGAAACAAAAGCAAGCAATAACTCTTCATGCAGTGTCACGTCTGCTGTGTAGAAGGGCCTCGCGTCCTCTATTCATAATTAATAATAACATATTTCTTCTGGATTCAGACTCAAGAAATGTAATTACTTTGAAGTGCCCACAAGTTGTCATTTCCTAAAGTGCCATCAGAAAAATAAGTCATTAAAAAATGAAAAGTAATAACGGCATTTGTACAGAACACACTGGTGCACACACACACACACACACACACACAAATCTCTGAGGGCAAGGACAGAGCAGCAGTGGATGTCCTCTCTTTCATCTATTAAAAATCGAGATGGATGAGACATTTCAAAGCTCTTAGGGGTTTATTAACTTTGGCTATAAGTTTACTGTTTAGACACTTTAATGTTGTAGACATACTGGAACAACTTGCTTTAGCCATTACAGGATTATACTGACCTCATCCTTTTATAACTGGATGCTGTGGATACAAATAATGTTACATCTATCTGCCCATCAGAGAGTTGAAGAATAAAGAAAAATAAAATGTAAGTGAAGCTGACGACGCTGAGCTCACATTTAAAACTGAGATAAGTTTAATCCAAACAATGGAGAGGAAAAAAAACTTAAAAATGAAGTTCTTGTGTCCGCCCAGTCAAAAATGTCATAAACGGTTTCTTGTTGTTGAAAAGTTTCATCTTTCATCCAAAGGACTTCATCAGTCTGAGCAGCGACAACAATACAAAGCACATTTATAAAATACTCATATAGTGATTTAAAATAAACATTTTATAGATCTTTGCAAAGACAGATAAAAGATTGCCATTTGTTCTTCCTCCGGTAAAGGACAAACCTTAAAGTGATCACATGAAGATAAAATATCTTGTAGTGTATTTGCAATAAAAATGTATTTGAGGACATAAATTCAGAAGACATCATAAATGGGCCAAATATAAATGTGCGTACCTCAGCTATAATATAAAACATTAGATTCAATCAATTAGAGGAAAACACTCAAAGGCAGTTTATCTTTCAGCCTTTCAGGGGACAAAGTCTGAAAAGTATAAATCCAACAAGCCTGTCGCTGTTTGAGGAACTTATCAAGATCTCCTCCGTTAGATGTTTTCAATGAACAGCAGGGTGGTACCAACCTTAAGCATTCTGGGAGTTTATTCTGGTTCGTTCTTTATGTTTTCTTTATGTTTTCTTGTAATTTTCCCAATTCATGCAAACACACAAGGAATGGGGAATTCTCCATGAGATCAGTGCACAAGTAATAATGTTATTTATTTGTTGTTACCTTTTCCTTTTAGCCATCCTATTTGTAAAAAAAACCACAAAAAAAAAACCCTGCAGTATGACTTTTTATAACCGTCTATTGTTGTTGCTGTTGTCCATTGTTGTCATCTTTCTTTGTTGAAATCAGGTCTCTCTTGTAAATGAGTCCTCGAGGCTCAATGGGATTTACCTGTAGAAATAAAGGTTGATTGATAATTAATGTGAATTATTTTACCGATGTGACACTGGAAGAAACAACTGAGATAGGTTTATAAATACAGATGTCATGAGGAATATCCATGTAACTGATGCTCAACTGTATTTTTCAGACACTTGTTGTTTGTTCTGGTGTGATACAATAAAATCTCATGGCTGCAGAACCTAAGCTTTTTATTTGATTTCATTTGCAGCAGCCTTGATGCTCCTCTCGTTGTCTCAGTGCCATCTGGTGTCTGAGGTCATGAAGTGCAGCCACACGTCACTGCAGCAGTTCAGAGGTCAAACTGTGAAACACTGAGTCCAGACCTGACAGATGTGCAACACATGCAAGGGTGTCAAACTCTGTAACCAAAATTACAATGTTTTTCCAAGTTTCCAGTTTCATCAGATACGTGACATCTTTTCTTGTTTGCAGAGTCATCAACAAGACGTCTCGGTTTACGTTCTCTGCTGCTCTTTCCACATCAGAATTAACAGATTACTGAAAAATTCAACCTTTAAACCTTTTTGTATTCAGAGTTACACCTGTCATGAGAAGTTTGCACTAGCGGTAAATGAAGTATCAGTTTTTTAAGCAATATTAGAAAACATAAATTACATATAAAATGTTATCTTGGGGCCCAGATAAAATGTTAACAAGAGCCAGATTTGGCCCGCGGGCCTTGAGTTTGACACACGCAGAGAAATGAGTTGAATTGAGACCGTTTAAATTTATGGAATGTACATTATTTTTCTGCCATCATTTTAAAGCTATTTTTGTTAGTAATATTACTTTTGATCTTGGATTTGTAAATAGTCTAGGCTTACAAATGGACTCGAGTTGTTTATGGTTAATAGATCATTCCTGCAGTGCTTCTTCATCAACTCAGCAGATTAAAAAGAAAAACAAAGCTCTGCAGTTCACTGATGTTGCAGCATTTTCATTAGACTCTGCTGCTTGTACTTCAGCAAAGCTGTAGATGAACAGTGTACAGTAAATCAAACCCAGCGGAAAGATAAAGAGGTACAGAGAGAAAAACATGCAACATTAAAAAAACAAAAACGCCTAGACAAAGAGCCATAGTTGTGGATCATCACGAGAATAATTTTACTATGAAGAATAAACATACATGTAGAATACACATGAAGAATACACTACATGTAGTCAAATGAAAACGTTCTTTAGAAGGTATATATATGATTTATAAAACCTGCCATAAAGAGCTGCCCTGACTCTGAAGCAGGTGGACGGATACATTCAGCCAAATGTTGCAAAGAACACACAAAATACACAAACATAATATGCATACCAAGCATATCTAAACAACAGCAGTTTCTATTTTGTTTGTTTGTTTGCAGGTAAAGAGATGGAATATTCTGGTTTAGCAAGTCTCCTGAGATAATTGGACAAAAACCAAAGCACAATGGACGACAGCTGGAGGCCAGGTGTGGCAAACACCCCCAGAAGAGGAAGATGTGTTGGCTTATTATGTTATTTTCTTCAAATAATTTTCAGTTCATAAACTTTGTCCTCCCCCATGGCCTCACTTCAAATTAAAGCCCAAGAGCCGTTATTTAGAAACCTTTACCTGCACCTATCTATGGCAACCAGCAACAAAGTGCAAAACTAAAATAATAGTTTGGGACTGTGCTGCTCCTGCGCTGTCACTTGGTGAATTCCCTAATGAGGCTTCAAGCTTTTCAGATTTCCTGCTGTGTCTTTGTGAGTTTTGCCCACAAACAGGTTTTAAAACGTCGAGGGAATAAAACAGGAGCAGCTTCTGTGGTGCTCAAAATAGTTAAGACTGTATTGCGTCATACAGGTTATACAGGAACATTTTTTTAATCAGAATCAGAATCAGGATTAGAATTAGAATAAACTTTATTGGCATTGCACCGAGATACAACGTGAACATCTACTACAGTCGACCGAAAGATGGGCGGAGTGCACGAAGCTGCAACTATAGAAAGTGCGGCCTTCTTATTCTTATTCAGAATAATATTTTGCTTAGATGAGAAAAGGAAAGAAAACATAAGGAGAGACGGTAAAAAAGATCTCTAACGCCGTGTCCTAGACAAGGCACAATTTGAGGCATCAAAAAAACCTACCACAGCCAAGCAACATAAACAGACGTTACACATTTACATATAGGCGGTGAAAGCATTGAATTTTTAAGGGAAAGTCGTAGCATAGTCCAGAGCGCCCAAACCCCCCATCCCCCCCCCCCCCCCCCCCCCCCCCCCAGCCATTGTCCAGATAAGAGGTGACATTCATCATCAACTTAGTTGAGGTTCTGTTACTTGTCCACGGCCTTGGGGAAGGGAGGGGTGAGGAAACAGTCAAAGCATCTTTGTTGTTTTCAAAACATGCCAGGAGGAGTGAAGATAAGTCCGGCGTCAAAGCCACAGTTTGGGTCATGCAGAACTCGTAATTGTTGTTTCTGCCTTTAAAGTCTCGCTGGTATATTCCTCTGATGGAACTGCAAAATAGCCGAATTGATCTTTTACGCCAAAAGTCAAGCTCACAGCTTCTCCAAGATTATTTCCCCTTCATGTGTGCTGCCAGGAAGTTCACAGTCCTGATAACAGCTGCTCCAGCTCCCTGCTGCAGCTCCCCAACTTCAGTCTGAGTGCTGTCGAGATTCAACACATCCACACGAATTTATAGACAACCCAGAATTCACCAGCCAAACAGCAAAATAACCAGTTGTCATCATGAAGTTTCTGTCGAGGTAAGAGGGTCCTCCTTATGCCCTGACTCCTGTCAGGAGAAGTTGTTGAGAGACCAGCGGATCTGTCGAATTAAGAGGAATGCAGAAGCGGGGAGGGGGGGGGGGGGGGGGAGACAGGGAGACACGTCTGGTTTCACTGGAGGACAGAGAGAGGAATTAATTATAGAATGAATTCCAAGTTTTTAGGTATTTTAATGGTCTGTCTGAAGAGAAAATGTGGTCAGAGAAAACAAATTCAAGCACTCAGAAGAGTCAGTATCACTGAGAAAAAACTCTTGGAAAAATCCAAAAAGGGGTCTCTGCAGGCAAATTCGGAAGGCGTATCTGGGCGCTCATATCTGATTGGACTATAGGAAAGTGGGCGTATCTGGGCGGTCATATCTGATTGGACGATAGGAAAATGGGCGTTTCTGGCCGGCCGGATCTGATTGGACGATAGAAAAATGGGCGTGTCTGGACGGCCACATCTGATTGGACGATAGAAAAATGGGCGTGTCTGGACGGCCACATCTGATTGGACGATAGAAAAAAAAAGGCTGAACGATAGAAAAAAAAAGGCTGAACGATAAAATGCCGTAACCACAGACACATGATGTCTAAAAACAAGGCGTTATTGGCAGATTGTGTTAACCACAGGCATATTATGTCTATGGTGTTAACCGGTTCGACATTAGCGGCGTCTCGGTTCGACATCGCTCCAGTATACTGCCGCGGCGTCTCCATAACTTCTTTTTTCGACTCTCTTAACACAGAACTTCCGGTTACATTTCAAAATAAGAGCAACATAACTGGGTAGTGGGGAGAGCTAAATGTTAGGTTTTTTTTTAATACCTAGCCATAACATTAAAAAAACAAATTCCATTTTGGTTGTTGAAAAATGTGAACAAAGTTACAATCGATTCATAAAGAAAGAAAAATATTAATGATACTTAAACTGGCCTTGGGACAAAGGAGGTTTCCTTTAACTTCACATTTTCTTGTTCAACCTGCAGTCACTGCAGATGAGTGATTGTCAGTTTCTGTAAGATTTCTGCAACTGGAGCAGGTATTTCTGTTTACTGGTTAACTTCCTCAGCTGTCTCACATTTTAAAGGTCAACCCTACTCCATGTTTCAGTAGAAAACAAGCACATTTAGGAGTCAGTACATACCCAGACTTTTGGCCCTCACACCTATACCCAGTTGCTCATGCTGCATGATGAGATCAGATTTATCCATATTTTAGAAATTACATTTAGCTTATAGTCGACAAAACAATTCAAATGAAGACCGTCTTAAAAAAACTCTTGGTTTTGCAGCCTGATTTCAAACTGACATCTTGGCCAAAGGTAAAATAAAAATCTTTGTGTTCTCAGAAAAGTTGTTTCAGGACCTCCAATAAACTTATGTACACATCAAAGCATACAAGACAGATTCAGGAATTCTCTTTGTTTTCCAGATTTCTCATTTGTTATTACCTTAAAACATACTCAGACAACATTTGATGCATCATTGAATTTTTTTATTGTGTTTATTGGGACATCCATTTTTAGAAGTCATCATAGCATCTGTTGGAAACACAGAACATAGTACAGTTAGGGTGTTGCTAGTTGTTACTTAATCCTGGATTGGATTTTAAAGTTAATTTTGATATTTTTTTCACAAGAAAAAAAAAGTTGATTTCCTAAAGTTTAACTATAAATGAAGGAATTTTTGCATTCAGGTAATTTAAAATTAAGTAATTTCTCTAACATCCAACTCATTTTAGCCACTGAGCCGTACCAAACACCCATAATCTATTATTGAATGAATTATTGACTATTATTGACAAATTACAGACTTTTTATTGAATAAGTTATTACTCATTATTGAGTAATGAAAGTCAACATCAGATGTTGGTCAACATTGTTGAGCAACATCTTGGGGTCTTCTAGAGTCAGTCTGAAGTGAGAGTGGTCCCTGACATGGCAGAAAGACATAGATATAATTAACAGCTTTTATTTATTTATTTTTCAGCTAATAACAACTTTTATTTATTTGTTTTTCATATTTTTCAGTTATACACAGCTTTTATTTATTTATTTTTCAAGTATTAAGAACTTTTATTTTCAGCTTTTATTTTGAAAAGGAGCCGAGTGGAGGCTCACTTTACCTCAGTGCGTTACGACAACAACGAGAGAACGGTCGAAACTATCGTGACCTACAATAAACCTACTTCAATAAAATGCATAAGTGAAAACATAACATACTTTATAAGTACAATAAACCATATTTCTTTGTCAAACATCGCAAAGAAACGTTACCTCATCAATAATCCTCGTGACTTTGAGGGTTACCCACAGCCAATCAGTGTTCGCCGCCGACAAACGCCTATTAAATACTGTTAGCCAATCAGTGTTCGCCGCCCATAAACGCCTATTCGCCAGAAACGCCCACTTTTGGTCTGCAGAGACCCCCTTCTCGAAAAATCTCTGATCTCTGTTCAACCCCGAACTTTTCAGGGAATATGAAAATGGCCAATATCTGATTAAGCAAATATGTTCATATATATATATATATATATACATACACATATACATTTCTATACATTTATGTACATACATAAGTGTCCAGGTGCCGCAGATGTACACGGCTCTATTTTTACTCTAAAGGGAGGAGATGAACAGGCTGATGACTGGTGGGACAAAGGACTTTCTGAATCTTTGGCATTTGGCAAAATTTGGCAGCACGATGGATCATCGGTTAGCACTGTTTCCTCACATCGAGAAGGTCCTGGATTCAATCCCTGGTTGGATCTGGGGTCTTTGTGGAGTTTGTATGTTCTTCTCGTGTTTGCGTGAGTTTCTCGGGGTACTCTAGTTTCCTCCCCTGACCAAAAACATGCATGTTAGTCTGCCTTCAGGCTCTTTCAAGAGATCTGTGATCTCAATGGGATTTGTCTGGTTAAATAAAATAAATCTGACCACAGAGCAGGGCTGGGACATCATGAGCTCCTCTGCTTCATGATGGAACCATGCAGCGGATGGTCAGCATTGTCCATGATGGATAGCAGCTTACAGAGGGCCCATTTCTCTGCCACCGATGTAAGGGACTCCAGCTCTGCTCCCAGCACAACCAGCTTTCCTCACCAGCCTGTCAAGCCGCCCAGTACCTCTCCTCTTAAGGCTGCCTCCTCAACACAAACTACACACAATACAACACCAACCTGGAATTTTAACATTTATTTACTCGCATCATTTTGCCATAAAATCTTCAGTGTTGAGAAGACTGAGACTAAACACAGAAACAACACAACATATTATAAATAAAATGCTACCAGCCTAATGCGGATGTTTTCTTAATCGAGACACGGTTGTTCCTGTGACGAGCGTTTATAGAGAACCAAGGCAGTCTGGTAACTGCACACAACCACTCCCACCCCCACCCCCCTGGATGCCTCTGTGAATGTGTGCAGTGAGCTGGCTCATTTGGGCTCTCATGGTGAATAGCCTGCAGCTATTCACTCATCATACAGAAGCTCATTAGAACTCTATAGACACACAATTGTGGAGCTCACATTAGAAACTTCCTCCTCTGGGACACAGACGCCACACACAAAGTGCCAGTTTGCTGCTATGCTAAGCGCATTGTCCTCCTGATTCATGGAACCTGGCCCTCCATTCACAATATTAAGTTCGAGTGGTGGAATATCAATTGCGTGTGCAATGGGCCGGTATCTTTTTAAGAGTGTTGCTGGGTCTGGAAAAAAAAGGAGAAAAGGATCTTAGCTGGCCTGCGGAGTGCTAGCTTTCAACTGAGCCATTGTGGGATGCTTGAATGAAGGAACCCCTGTCCCCCCCACCCCCCACCCACCACCACCCCTTTATTCCTGAGAAGAGATGGGCATCAAATAAATTCACATGAACTTGCCTCAGGGTGTTTCTAAGACCTTCTGTTGGAGAATAGCCTAATTATACCTCCCTCTCCTGGAGAGCTGCGATGGAATCTGGCTAATTACACATCGCTGAATCTTATTAATGCTACGCCTTTTAAAATGGGTGCAAAGTCTCATGAGACAAAACTGACCAAAGATTGTCATTGTACCCAGAGACATATGCATTTTCATGACAAACACGACACACGATTGATTGTCAGCTGATTGGGATAATCATAGTTGCTTTCCACAAAGGTGAAAGAATACAGTAGTAAACTTAAAAAAAAAACACTTGGCTCAGATCCTTGAAAGTGGGGTTCTGTATGAACGATGAATATCTTACACGTCATAGATAGCTCTTTGAATGACCTCAGTTTAGAGAAACAAAGTTTAATTCTGACCAGAGTGATATTCTAAACCTTTTTGTGCCATGGACCAGTTTAATGTCAGAAAATATTTTCATGGACCACCCTTTGAGGTGTGACAGATAAATACAACAAAATAAAATGATACGACCGGCATAAAAATTGGTATTTTCTAAATATAATAATAAATGTGAATCCACTGTGAATGCAACTTTATTAGCAGTGTTTCTGCAACATTGGGCCAACATGGTAACATGAGTAAAGGCCTCTCAGCCCCACACTCTCTGGTCATAATATGATAGGTTAAACTTGCCTTCAACATAAGATACAGCACAAAAACAAATATAAAGTGCATGAAAAATATAACTCACCATAACATTAAATTAGTGGGAGCCCTGAGCTTGTTTCTCTGCAACGAGACGGTCCCATTTAAGGGGAGAGTTGCATTCAGGCCCAAAAAATCTGATCTGACCCGGTCTCAGCCCGCAGTCATCATTTCCGAACCCCACCCGACCCGACGAATTAACAGTAATTACAGGTCCGAACCCAGACCCCCCCCCCCCCCCCCCCAACATTTTTAATTAGTTATTAACAGTCGGAGACACGCAGGTGAATGGGGCATAAGATCGGAGCTGAGGGGGTGTTTGTCCTTTCATGGCCGTAAAAGAGCATTTAAACCCTGTTTCTGCTACAATCTTCTGAATTACTGAGACACGGACCCTGCTCTGATACACGTCTGCTTTGAGATCTCACCTGTTTGGGTCGTCGACCGCGCGCGTCCACTGAGTGCAGCGGCTGAATGAACGTCCATCTGGGCATGTATCACTTCCTGGCAGTACAGTCCATCTGAAGCTTAACTGAAATTTTTACCTCTTTCAAGGCGGGTCAGCTCACGGCGAAATGGCCTATTGCAGCTGGGGGCTGTATGGCAGGACATGTTATCATATAATTGAATCGCGGCTGATCCTGACCTACTTAAAAGTCTGGCACCGACCCGGCCCGCCCATCCAGCACATTATCATGGCCCGGCCCGCACGAATTTGGGTCGGGTGGGACCGGGCTTAGGGCTTGGGTTAGAAATAACAGCTCTATCTAGGGGTAATGGGAAACAATAACACCCAAAGTGCATTGCTTATGTCCAGTTTACTCTGTAATTTTGTTGTGGTTGTTGTCACTGCAGAAAACCCTGCTTCACACAGATAGAATATCGGAAATGGCAACAGGGATTTTAGTGTTGTGGTGGCGATCTCAGGGTATTCTGCCATGAATTTAATCCAGAACACCAGCAGAGCTGTAACAATAATAATAATAATAATAATAATAATGTTACACATTGTCATCATTGTATGTTTCCATATAATAGCGAAATTAGTCTCTGCATTTAACCCATCCACCACCAGGTGGCGCAGTGGGCAGCTATTGAAAGAGCCCGGGGACATTTTGGTGATGACATGTGCTGCCCAGAGACACCACGAGGCATGCAATGACCGGGGATCAAACCTGGGACTTTGGGGTCCCGAGCCGTTGTCTCAAACATACTTTTAAAGCCGGCGTCATTTGCAATCTCCAGCAGTTGATCTTCTTCTTGCATAGACACGCTGGATTGCCCTGGTTTGTTGGTGAATGGGTTGCTGATCTTAAAGAAGGTAGCCATGTGACCGAGGCAAGCATCTTGACCTGCGTCAAGAGTGAGTCATAGACAGATGTGGTAGAGAGAATTTGATAATTTCCCAAAATAAAACATTGTTCAAAATCAGACACTAAATAAAACAAAAATAATGTAAGTTATGTATTATTTCTGTGTGCCCTGTACCAATTGACCCACGGACCGACACCGGTCCGCGGCCCGGGGTTTGGGGACCACTGAGCTAATAATTAGGCAGAGTGGGGTCAAAATTAAAATCGATTGCAGCCGTCTTAAAACAGCTTCAATCTAAACAAATATCCAGTTTTTATTTTCAGAGGGTTTTTTATTTTTCAAATGGTATGCTATACATCTTTAAATCAATAGCAATTTTGGACACATAATTTGACGTCTATTTGTAAACAGAAAATATTGCATCAACAGCTAGCTGTAGGAGTACACTCAATAATCCAGGTAAATAGGTACGTATATATGTGTGTGTGTGTGTGTGTGTGCGCGCACGTGTGTGCGTGCGTGCGTGTGTGTATACATATATTTTTAGGGTGTATCTTAGATCCTTATATACTGTTTCTTTTTACACTTTATATTTTTGCTATTGTTGGGTGTAACTGGGACCTTGTGTACATAATTTCATTCCACCTCATGTACCACAAGTGGTGAAATGACAATAAACCTAATAGAACTCGAACTTGAAATAAATCACAAACAAGTTAAATCATGTCATTCTTCTAGGGAGAATCTTGATTTAACATTTTTGTGATTTATAAACTGTATTTTTCTTTGTATAAGTCACAGTTTTTTGCATAAGTTACATGCCCTGCGACTTATAGGCTGAAGCGACATATTTATGGATTTTTTTTTCCCATATTTATAAACCTTTTTTTTGGCTGAGATACGACTGTTTCCATTCATTCTGACTGAAAAAAAAATTGAGCAGAACTACTTTCAGCCACTTGATGGCAGCAGAGTAGTAGTGTATGGCATACTGTTGTATCATGTAATAGGTAAAGGGGGCTATAATGACAAATTCAAAAAAGTTCAAGACAAAAACAACTGGACTTTATTTATTATACTATACTTTATACTTTATTGTTTTTGTCATGAATTTTTTTGAATTTACCATGTCCTGGATGACTGAAAATTTTCACCAGCTTTTAATGACTCAATTGGCCTGCCACAGTCTCCCCACCTTCACTCTGCTCGCTGCTTGAAATGGTCAAAACAGCTGCACCACCCTGGCAAAATGCAGCTAATTTGTCCATTAAAGTGCATTTATTAAGCAAATGTTAGACTGAGACACACTTTTGCTATAATTTTGAGCAAACAAAAAATTTTTAGGCGGTTATACTGATAAATTTTAAATGCAGTGGCTGGTCCAGCTGCACATGCCCGCTTCACAGCTCCGAGGCAGCAAAACCATTGCAGTGCAACCAGTGCATTTTTAAGGAATACTTAAACTGAGACACACCTTTACTATATTTTCCAGCAAACAAATAATTGTTTTTAGTCAAGTTAAGTCAACTTTATTTATAGAGCACATTTAAAACAGAACCTGTTATCAAAGTGCTTAACAAACAACAACAACAATCAATGAGTAAATTAAAGAGAAAAATATATAAACATATATATACAATACACTAATAATGATAATAAGTGAAGAATTAATAAAAAGCATTTAAAACATAAGGTCACAGATTAAAAAACACTAGATCAATTTACACTGTATGAAATGCCTGAGAAAACAGATGAGTTTTAAGCAGAGATTTGAAGTGAAGAATGGAGGTGGCCTGCCTGATGTTGGGGGCAGGTTGTTCCACAGTTTGGGGCCCATGACTGAAAAAGCCAGATCTCCTCTGAGCTTCAGTCTTGTTTTTGGAACAGCCAAAAGCAGCTGATCGGATGATCTCAGGGCCCGAGAGGGAACGTAAGGTTCCAGAAGCTCAGAGAGGTAAAGGGGTGTGAGGCCATTTAGGCATTTGAAGGTCAGCAGAAGAATTTTAAAAACTATCCTCGTACGAACAGGGAGCCAGTGAAGGGAGGACAGAACTGGTGTAATATGTTCAGACCGACGAGTTCCGGTTAAAAGCTGAGCAGCAGCATTCTGGATGAGCTGAAGACGTGAGATGGAGGCCTGGCTGATCCCAGCATACAGTGCGTTGCAATAGTCCAATCAGGTCGTGACAAAGGCGTGGACTAGTTTCTCAAGGTCGATCCAGGACAACACTGGCTTGAGTTTAGCTACCTGTCTGAGTTGGAAGAAGCTTTTCTGCAGAACAGAGTTTTTAGGTTTTTAGGTGTTAATCTTGTTAATTTCTTGTTAAAGTTCTCCTGTGCACCATCCTGCGGCCGCCATTTGGCAGCCCATTGGTTTTTGTCAGGGCAGCACGGTGGCGCAACTGGTAGAGCTGCTGCCTCTCAGCAAGCAGGTCCTTGGTTCAAACCCCGGTCCAGGGGCCTTTCTGGATGGAGTTTGCATGTTCTCTCCGTGCATGCGTGGGTTTTCTCCGGGTACTCCGGTTTCCTCCCACAGACCAAAAACATGCATGTTAGGCTGATTGGTAACTCTAAATTGTCCCTAGATGTGAGTGAGAGAGTGAATGGTTGTTTGTCTTGTTTGTCTCTATGTGGCCCTGTGATGGACTTGCGACCCGTCCAAGGTGTACCCCGCCCCTCGCACAGTGATTGCTGGACATGGGCACCAGCGACCCCCGTGACCCAAAATGGAATAAGCAGGTAAAGATAATGGATGGATGGATGGTTTTTGTCACAACACACATTTCCGGGTTGTCAGTGGTGACGCGTAACAAATGTGACGCGTCAGCTGATGATGCGACATATACGGCGAAGTGACGTATTTATGGAATTTTCCACTTTATTAGACAAATATGGATTAATGCGACTTATAGGGCGGAGCGACATGTACAACGGAAAATACGGTACCTGGATGATAGGGAGTACTTACTCTTTTTCTTTTAACCATTTTGGCCAGGTTGTCCTCAGGCTGGTTCTGTGAGTAGTAAACAGCCATTTTGCCTATAACATTTGATTGTTATGCACCGATGAACCCTTTCTTTCATATGTAAAGGCAGTTTCTGGGAATTTCACAGCAGACTGATTTGAAACATGTCCATGAGGTGCTATTCATACAGCAGATCTTGTTGGCAGGCCTCAGACTGAAGAAGTCTTTCGGATGGAAGACGTAACATTCCTTCCAAGAAGAATCTGTTCAGATGACATGATTTAACTTTTTTTGTGAGCTAGCTGTAGCACTTCTGGTGCAGCCAGGGGCACTTCTGACAAGAACATCATCTTATTGCTGGAATAATTGTCTAGTGCATAAATGACAGCAGTGCAAAGGCTTTGAAAGTTGTGTTTGCTTGAATCACTATAAAACCTTTTGCACTGGAACAGTTTAAAGATGGTAGAAAGTTGATTTTGGAACTGGTTGAGCATGTCAGCTCGTCAATTCAGCCAAAGAAACAGTATTTCTACAAAATGATATTATTGAAAGAGCTATCTACAACAGATTTTTTTTTTTCATGAAACTTCCACAGAACCCAACTTCAAGATATCTGAACTAGCCCATTAACACTAAAACTAAGAATGCACTTGTGTCAAAATCTCCATAAAAATATTTTCAGACAGTAGTGCTTAACACTATTCTTACTTTTTCTGTCATCTGAAGCAAACATAAACCATAATCCACAAGTCTATGTGGAGCATTTTAACACACTTCACACTAAAGTGGTTCGTGCACAGACTCAGTAACACTCATCATGTCACAGAGCGCAATGGCTTTTCCACCAGCTTGAGGTATAAAACCTCAAATTTGATTACAAGCAACCTTTGGCTTCCTGGGCGGTGCACAATAGGTTGAGCTGTCTGGGCCAATTTCCATGCTCAGCATGAGGTATCTACACGCGCAGGCTGCAGCTCTCAGAACCCCCCCCCCCAACACACATACACACACACTCACACACACACACACACACACACACACACACAGAGGATCATTAGTTGCAGTGTGAAAGGTTGCACAAGCCTCTCATTGGATGTGTTTGTGGTAAAACATGACACACGTGTTGGCCTGCTGGCACAACTGTTTTTATTTTACAGCAAAACCCTGACATCCAGCACAGTCCAAAATAATAATCTGAGACCTTGCATGTGCTAACTATAAACCCATACATTGAGTTTACGAATCAGTGCAAAACAAATGTCCAATTCAGCAAAAAGTTTAAAAATAAGCAGTAAAGCTAAATGATGGGGGTAAAGGTTGTTTTCCAAAATTAAACAGGTTTTGATGTGTTTTTTTATTGCAGTACAGGCAAATTGCAAAAATAATTTATGATTAAATGATGAAAAAACAAGTGAAGCACAGTGAAATGTATGTCAAAAATATTATATATATGTGTCTGTGTGTGTGTGGGGGGGGGGGGGGGGGGTGTATCTTGTAAATGAGTCCTCATGACTCAATGAGACTGACCTGTATAAAATAAAGGCTGAAAAAAAAAATACATAGAGAAGAGAGAACTTTACTGATCCTGTAGGAAATTGTTGTGCCAGAGTTTCAATACAAAGGAACATACACAAAGAATCACACAAGATATAAAAAATAATAGAGAATAAAAAAAATAACAGAGAATATAAAAACGTCAAATATTAGGGTCTAAAACAGGTCAGGTGCAGACAGAAACACTAAAGTGTTTATTGTAGTATAGGATTAATTTTATTGTGTTGAAAAGGGGAGAAGTTGAAAAGTTTGCCACAGAGAGGAAGGACTTCCTGTGGCGTTCTGCAGAACACCTCGGTGGTCTCAGTCTACAACTGAAGGTGCTGCAGTATATATATATATATATATATATATATTTTTTTTTTTTTTTTTTTTTTTTTTTATCACAGTGTTTTAATTAAATACATTTTTTTTAATTAGTAAATGAAGATCTGTCATGCTAATTCTCAATCCATTACGTTACAAAATGTGGCCTGCTCATATTCATTTTATCACCAAGAAATGCTCCCCATGGAGGAGAGTCTCTGAAATGAAAGAGAACGCAAAAACAAAGTATTTTTATTGTGTATTTGTAAAAGAACTGCTAAGTGCTCAGTTTAACAAAAATAAAAATAATAATGGGCTCAGTTTTTGGTATAATGGAGCTGTGAGGGAGGTTGAAGAAAAGAGGAAAAAACTCTTTACTACTGCAGAAGTCTGTTTGGTCCACGTTAAACTTTGGCCAACACTTCATTGTTTCTGGTGTCTATCATTTAATAGGCCATTGGACGTAATGAATGAGCCAGGCCCACCTTCTGCCACTCCAGAAAGGCCCCAGCCTAAGCTATTAGAGCCTCTCAGCCAATCACAACACGGCCCCGTACCAAAGTACAGGCCCGAAAGAGGAAGACCAGAGAACTTTTGTCTTCCTCTGAGTTTAATGAAGTTGGCCTGGTCACTCAAGAGAGGATTAGAGGGGAGTTTAGTGTCCTGACTGCAGTAGGGGGAACTCCAGTTTGGGTCCTTGCATGAGCAGCATGGTCTCAGTTCAGAGCTGCGCAAGAAGCAACATGGCTGGCCTCGCCCCTGCTTTACCAGGCTTTGGGAGGTCGGGGAAAAGCTTTCTTATCGACAATCTTCTCAAATCTCAGTGTCCTTCAGTCCAGTCAGAAACATGCAGGCACCTGAGAACCTGGGGACAAGAGCACGAAGGCCACCAGAACCTGACCCAAAGTCCACTGCAGGGAAAATTCATAGCTGGACCACTACTGCAACACTCAGGTAATTATATTTTTATCCTATTGTTTTTGATAAAGGTAGATATTATAAAGAAAGTATGATTTATGTTTCTTACACAAACAAAAAGTATTACATAGAGCTATGTTATTAAATTATAAATTGTAGATATATCTGCAAATAACTTAATAGATAAACAGATAGATTAAAATTAGTTACAAAACTTTCAAACGTTGGCAGTGATTTAGTAACTGATGGCCGTACACACACTTTTTTTTTTTTTAAGTTAAGGCAATGCATAAAAATAAATAAAAGTGTGGAACTTTAACGTTTATAAAATTCTAATCAAGACCCTTAATTTACAAATATCTAATTGTACAACCTGAATGTTTATAAAGCATTGCTCATTATGAAATTACTACCTCCAAAACATTTTCAAATGTTGGATCTGCAGTGAAAAACATCTCAAATGTAAGTTTTACTGGCAACAACAAATAAAATGATGTTTTAGAGAAATTCAGACAATGGTGAGGAGGTGGTCAACACCATGCAAAAACAAAAAGAGCAAAAGATTTAAAATATGTCTCCAGTTGAAAAAAATATCCATTTTTTAAATTATTATTAAGTTGTAATATCTTCTAAAAAAGATTCTAACAACAGCTCTGTATTCAAGGCACAAGGCAGAAAATGATAATAATAATAACATCTCATCATAAATCCTAATAACTTGTCATGATATTTGGGGCTTCAGTGTTCTACATTAAAAACAGGCACAACAACAAGGAAAACAAAAGAGAAAAAAATAAAACTTAAAAAATACTGAATTATGGGACTTTTTTTTTCCAACAGGGAAATTAACACAGTGGTTTTCAAACTGACGTCCCCAGACCCCCAGGGTCAGTATATATAATATTATATATAAATATATAAATAAATAAATATATATATATATATATATATATATATATATATATATACAGTATATGTATATATATATATATATTGCACATAATTAATATAAACTGCACAGGTTGTGTGACAGGTTATTGCACAGGTATTGACATTGAGATTGAATTATGATGGTAAGATAAATATATAGATACTGTATCATACATGATGCAGCCTAGCATCAGTCTAGATGTGACCTACATAGTGCAGCAACAATAAATAATAAACATATTAGCTGTAACAAGCTAATATTAGTCATATTAGTTGTCACAGATGTGGTTTGGTGCAAAGTTATTGCCAGCTGTTCAGTGTTATTTATCAAGAGTTCAGTAATCTGACAGCTTGTGGACAATGGCTGTCCTTTAATCTTTTTGTACGTGATGACAGACTCCTGTATCATTTGCCTGAGGGTAATAGACGGAAGAGTCCTTGTGCTGGGTGGGTGTGGTCCTTAATGATGCTGCATGCTTTACACAGACATCGGCTGTTGTCGATGTCTTGGATGGTGTGGAGACTGCTACCAGTGATGTCCTCTGCTGTTTGCACCACCCTCTGTAGATCTTTCCGGCTCTGACTTGTGCAGTTCCCATACCACCCTGTGATGCAGCCTGTCAGCAGGCTCTCAATGGTGCACCTATAAAAGTTGGTGAGGATGCTGGTGTCCGTACCAAACTTCTTTACATTCTTTATATCTTCTTTATATATTCTTTATATTGCAATGTGATTTGAGCATGCACAAAAAGTTATTTTTAAAAATTTAACCAAAATGACAATAGCCCCATCATTTGTCAACAAAAGATGATTGTAGTTTAAAACTGGCATGAAAGGCAGCGGGCGATATGCATTCCTTTAAGGAATGTTAGGCTTTTACTTTGTTCAACGTCTTTATTTACCAGGATGAACGTGTACACAAATGATACACTAAACGGTGTCAGAATAATCCTTGCTGAATGGCTCAAAGTAGGAAAAATGAGGGTGGGGGCAGGTGTGAGTGCTCCACTTATTACACACAAATTTTGTTGTAATGGTTTGGGGATTCAAACTTGCAACCTCACGATCACAGGCTCGCTTTCTCTAACCACTGTCACCAATAGTTTGCCAAAGCAATCACAACTTTCTTTTTTTTTTTAACACAGTTCAAGTTTGAGGTCGATTAAAATTTTGCTTCAACTAAAAATATTGAACATAATCAATTTTTACACCAGTCTGTGAATAAGTGGGCAGGTAATTGACTGAAGTGTCATCGCTTGAATGAAAGCTGTTTTATGTTTTGTACTAAAAGCAAAGTTGATTTTTGTTACAACACTTCTGCTCAGTTATTGATTTAAATAAGCCACACTTCACTTAATTAACTTTGAGGCAATATATCTGCAAAACTTTAACTTAAGTTAGGAATAATTAAACTTAGCACAAAAAAGTAAGAAATTTGTTTGGTTGATTATTTCTTTGTTGTGACAATTCTTGGCAATAAAGCTTATACTGTTAGATATGGGGTGCCATTTGTAAAGTTACAGTCAAAAATTAACAAATTAATGTTTATTGAGCCAAAAAGTTTTTTTTTTTCGAAGTCATATTTTCACCATGTTATCCATACATTTACAGTATAGATGTCATAGTTCCAAACTAAATATTTAGTTTACAAGCAAAATATTTAGTTGATACACTAAATACAGTCCCTCGTTACTTTGCAATTCATTTAGCGCAGACTCGCTCCATTGCGGTTTTTCAAAATAAGATTGGAGATGATACACAAGTGGCCGATTGATGGATGAGCCTCACGATCGGCATGGAAGTTTTATTTCAAATAAATTATTTTAAAGTATTTAGCGCCTGATGCACATTTGTGCGGCCCAGAACAGCAGAAAAAGATTCCTCCTGCAGCTTTGTGCAGCCCATACTGCTGCAGGATAAACTTCCTGCTGCAGCTGAACAGCTGATCAGCTGTTCAGCTACAGAGTGGAGAAGTGGGTGTGGCCAAGAGCGTTTGCAGGTGGCAAAGAGCAGAGGAGGCAGGAGCTGAAATAGTGACATTCTGTGCTCTTTTAGTGTTTAGAGTTTAAAAACATTGTTTAGAATATTTCAAGAGTGTGG
>NC_056507.1:36789760-36795318 GCF_014905685.2 Nematolebias whitei
AGCGGGTAAAGATAATGGATGGATGGATGGATGGATGGATGGATTTTGTTTATTTGTTTTTAGCAAGTTGAATCAGTTCTTCTCATCCTGAACATTTCATTGCATCGTTGACCTTGTGCTAACCTGCATTTGACAAATAATAAACAACATAAACAACTGATTAACATTTGGAGTCAAGACAATTTAAGATGCTTGACACATCAATCTTTGCAAACACAAACATTGCAATAAATTAGTAAAATTATCACTATGGAGCTAAAGTTTGGTGTGTTAGTATTATAGAGTCATCTGTGCCATCAGAACCAATAAGATCGTACAGTGCTGTGTGAGATAGTTCATTTATAAGATCTGATCAAAAGCTTTCAACTCAATTTCTTCTCATCATCAGATGATCTTAGTTTAACACCTATAAAAACATAAAAGAAATCTGGCACAATGCAATTCTTCACTAGATATTTGGCTTTTAATTGAGATTATACACTGCAGCATTTCCAGTTTGTGTGAAATTGGCTGCTTTTTAACATTTTGACCTGAGAGCTCAGCCGAGAAGCAAGGCAGAGTCTCCAGCCTTGCAGAGGCTTGTAGCTCACGTAGAGAACACAATGATTCAGTTTCATGCAACCGAGAAGGCATTAAGGGTTCAGGAAAGGTCAGCCACAAAGATCGGAATCAAGCTCTGTGATCAAAAGCCTTCGGAGCAAAACAAGCAAAGATGACTGTGGTTAACACAAAAACAGAGCTTCGTTTGAAGTCATTTTTCAGAAAGCTCTCTGAAAGCTGTCATTTCATGTTAGTCCTGCTAAAAGAGCTTAATCGTCTCCAAAAGTTTTTTATTCAGCACACATTAGGTTAAATATTTTTGATTAAAATACATTTTCTCTAAGATGAATGAATTGTGCTTACTTTTGTTTTTTTGATATGGGTACTGTTTAACATGGAAAGCTTGAGCTAAAAGGAGGAGATTTATCGTATGTAGAGGATTTTTTTCCCTTCACACCTACATAACTTATGTTTACAAAATGTGATAAGAGTTGACATTTATGTTTTTTTTTAATTATCCACCCTTTAGCGGTGACCTATAATGTAATAGATAAATAATGCAGTTCCTGGCTGAGCAGGACCGCTCTCCATGAATCAAACACATAAGGAGAGCCCTTAAAAACACCCCAGGCACCCCATACTCCTGCAGCACCCCTTACAAAATACCATGGAAACATGGTCATAGGACTTCTCTCCAGATCCACACTGGAGAGCCAAACTCCCATGACCCCCTCAGCAACTCCACAAGAGTGAAGATCTGGTCCACTGTTCCACAACCAGAACAGATACACACTGCTCCTCCTTAATTTGACGTTCAACAATCAGCCTCCCTTCCAACACCCTGGGATAAACTTTCTGGGGAGGGCAAGAAGTGTGACCCCAGGATAGTTGGAACACACTCTCCAATTCAGTTTATTAAAAGTGGAAACCACCCACAGAGTCTGCCACTCTAGAGTCATTGTTCAAGTCCTCCATGCATCCATGTGTCAACCATGACAGCCCCTCAACAAGAAAAAATGCATTTAAAATATCTTAAAAGCTCTACTGCCCTAAGAGAAGGCAGTTACACTGAAACTTGTTGGAGGATTTTATTTTATTATTATTATTTTTACTCATCTAGATCAGTCGTTCTCAAACTAGGGTCCCCGGACCCCCAGGGGTCCACGAGCCAGTGCTTGGGTGTCCGCAATTTATTTTTTTTACAACCACATATATGTTTAACAACCTGTTAAAATAAACCAAAATGCAGGAAACTGCATCTACTTTATTTAAAAATTTCTGGGGGAGGACCCCCCCCAAACTCCCCACCCCCACCAGCCCGCCCGCTATTTGTGTTCCGGCATGGATCGGTTTACAAATTAAGCTCTGTTACTTGGTATGACTACTGCTGTTATGATTCTGTTCCGTTTTACGTACAGTAGTCCGTCGCTACTTCGCGTTTCATTTATCGTGGACTCGCTCTATTGCAGTTTTTCAAAATAAGAGTGGACATGACACACAATTTACTGATTGATGGATGAGCCACACGATCGGCATCCATCCATCATCTTTTACCCGCTTATTCCATTTTGGGTCAGAGGGGTCGCCGGTGCCCATGTCCAGCAATCACTGTGCGAGGGGCCTTGTACACCCTGGACAGGTCTCCAGTCCATCACAGGGACACATAGAGACAAGCAAGACAAACAACCATTCACTCTCTCACTCTCACCTAGAGACAATTTAGAGTTACCAATCAGCCTAACATGCATGTTTTTGGTCTGTGGGAGGAAACAGGAGTACCTGGAGAAAACCCACGTAGGCACGTAGAGAACATGCAAACTCCACCCAGAAGGGCCCCCAGACCAGGATTTGAACCTGGGACTAGCTCGCTGAGAGGCAGCAGCTCTACCAGTTGCGTCACCGTGCCCATATATGTATGTCTGTATATATATATATATATATATATATATACATATATATATATATGTATATATATATTTTAGGGATGCACCGATCCACTTTTTTCCCGATCCGATCCCGATACCTGAAGTCTGAATATCGGCCGATACCGATCCAGTTCCGATATCATGATCATCATTGATTTTATATGAGGCTGTAATAATCTCCTCTCAAGTACAATTTGTACAAATATATGCATGCATGTCCAAAAAGGCAACTTGAGGTAAGTTTTATTAATGTTGGATAAGTTTTAAAGTTAGAATTAAATTCTAACACAAAACATGTTTCTTTTTATTCCTAGCTTTAAAGTGGATATTAAAGTGATTAATTTAAGTGATTGTTTAAAGTTATTTTATATTTTTTTAAATAAGGGGCAGATATAAGATTTTTCTTTCTTCTTTCTGCACTTTTTTCATTCAATGTTTTCTTTTTGATGATTTTTTTATTGTTTCTTTTAAATGAATGAATAAATGAATTAAATAAAAAGTTACATGGCTTAAAACATCTGCTAAGTTCATGACATAAACCAACAGACATGTTCCTGTTATTAGTATTTTACATCACTTTATAATGTAGCTGTTTTTGTTTTTAATATATATAATTTTAAAATATGTTTTTTATGATTGTTTACTGTTGTACTGATAAATATCTCCTGGAGGGTAAACTATATCTTGGCTGCAAGTATCAAGCTGTGAAATCCTTCGTTTTCTACAACTGATAGTGGTTGGTCATTAATTATGAAGTTCAGCAACTTCTCTGTAAACATTAGAGCTCCATGGTTTCAGCGATGTCTTCTTCTTGTTCAATCCGAAGCAGGCAGCCTGATTTGGGGCAGCCGCACTCAGTCTGTCCCTCCTCAGAGACGGGCAGACTGAGCGGGGCAGATTGGATGCGGCTGACCGGGGTCGAGTTGGCCGCCCCAGGTTGAGCAAAGAGCAGCGCCCCGCTGAAGCCATGGAGCTCGAATGTCCATTGTAAAACTAACTTTACCGTGGTTTAATGTGGCGCTATGGCTCTGCAGACATTGCACGTTGCTGCATTGTTTTGTGTGTTTCTAGTGTAAAATACTTCCACACAGTGGACATGTTTAGATGAAAAGTTTGTTAGCTGTTAGCCACAGTGCTGCTAACTCAGCACTCACGTTGTAGCTGGCTGCAAACTATGAACTGGATTTCCTGAATGTGAGGCGGGTCTTATTACTCTGGGTTCATGAGACACACCGCCTTTCAGGAAATCCATTCCATAGTTTGAAGCCAACATGCATCATGGATCGGAAATATCGGCAGGTGGATCAGAAAAATCCGATACGTAAAATATGCTGGTATCGGATGCCGATACCGATACTGGATCGGATCGGCCCCATCCCTAATATATATATATATATACAGTGCCTTGTAAAAGTATTTGGCCCCCTTGAACTTTTCAACCTTGTGTGAGTTCACACATTTCAGGCTTCAAACATAAAGATATAAAATTTAAATTTTTTGTGAAGAATCAACAACAAGTGGGACACAATCGTGAAGTGGAATGAAATTTATTGGATGTGTCAAACTTTTTTAACAAATAAAAAACTGAAAAGTGGGGCGTGCAATATTATTGGGCCCCCTTGCGTTTATACTTTGTAGCTCTGCCTTTTGCTGCAGTTCCAGCTGCAAGTCTCTTGTGGTTTGTCTCTATCAGTTTTGCACATGGAGACACTGAAATTCTGCCCATTCTTCCTGCAAAACAGCTCGAGCTCAGTGAAGTTGGATGGAGAGCGTTTGTGAACAGCAGTCTTCAGCTCTTTCCACAGATTCTCGATTAGATTCAGGTCTGGACTTTGACTTAGCCATTCCAACACCTGGATATGTTTATTTGTGAACCATTCCATTGTAGATTTGGCTTTATGTTTTGGATCATGGTCTTGTTGGAAGATAAATCTCCGTCCCAGTCTCAGGTCTCTTGCAGACTCAAACAGGTTTTCTTCCAGAATGGTCCTGTATTTGGCCCCATCCATCTTCCCATCAATTCTGACCATCTTCCCCATCCCTGCTGACGAAAATCAGGCCCAAACCATGATGCTGCCACCACCATGTTTGACAGTGGGGATGGTGTGTTCAGGGTGATGAGCTGGGTTGCTTTTATGCAAAACATATTGTTTTGCATTGTGGCCAAACAGTTGGATTTTGGTTTCATGTGACCAGAGCACCTTCTTCCACATGTTTGGTGTCTCCCAGGTGCTTGTGGCAAACTTTAAACAACACTTTTTATGGATATCTTTGAGAAATGGCTTTCTTCTTGCCACTCTTCCATAAAGGCCAGATTTGTGTAGTGTACGACTGATTGTTGTCCTATGGACAGACTCTCCCACCTCAGCTGTAGATCTCTGCTGTTCATCCAGAGTGATCATGGGCCTCTTGGCTGCATCTCTGATGTTCCTTGGTCTTCATGATGCTCTCTGCGCTTTGAACAGAACCCTGAGACTATCACAGAGCAGGTGCATTTATACGGAGACTTGATTACACACAGGTGGATTCTATTTATCATCATCAGTCATTTGGGACAACATTGGATCATTCATAGATCCTCACTGAACTTCTGGAGTGAGTTTGCTGCACTGAAGGTAAAGGGGCCGAATAATATTGCACGCCCCACTTTTCAGTTTTTTTTTTGTTAAAAAAGTTTGACACATCCAATAAATTTCATTCCACTTTACAATTGTGTCCCACTTGTTGTTGATTCTTCACAAAAAATTTAAATTTTATATCTTTATGTTTGAAGCCTGAAATGTGGCGAAAGGTTGAAAAGTTCAACGGGGCCGAATACTTTGGCAAGTCACTGTACCATACCATTTTATTTATAGAGCACTTAAGTGCTGTATGTATGTATATATATATATATATATATTTGTGTGTGTGTGTGTATATATATATATATATATATATATATATATATATATATATATACATTACAGGTCTCTCTTGAAAATGAGTTCTCGTGGCTCAATGAGACTAACCTGGATAAATAAAGGCTAAATGAAAAAAAAAAAAAAAAAAATATATATATATATATATATATATATATATATATATATATATATA
>NC_056507.1:36795418-36819531 GCF_014905685.2 Nematolebias whitei
TATATATACACGTATACATTATATATATGTATATACATAATAAAATAAACTATTACTTACTACTTGTACTACTATTCCTACTTTGCAGTTTTTCACTTATTGCGGGTCTTCAGGGTACAGATCCCCCGCGATAAATGAGTACAGAGTACAGAGTTTTCTGTAATAATTTGAGGAAGTGTCAGTACATTTATTTTGTTCATTATGTGAACAGGTAAAGTTTTTTTTAATACTGTTAATTGTCTCAAAACTGTCATTTTTGGAACTTGAAATTAAAAATATATTTGTGATGTTTAAAAGTGCTTAATTGCAAGATTATTTAAAACATCTTTAAACATGTTCCTTGTAGCCTACGGCTCAGGACTGTGTCTGAATGTGTTGCTCTGTCATTGCAGGCGTGCTGAGCGGCGTGTTCCTGCAGAGCTCGCAGTATGTGCTGGCGTGCTGCGGTGGGTCCAGCCCCCCTCCGGCCTTCTCCAGTGAGTTTTCTATGCCTCATCAGCAATGCTTCAGCTGCTCTCTAAACACAAGCAGCAAGGTCTTCCATGCTTTCCACAGCTAATTACTAATGCAATGCCAAAGAGCTAATTCTACGTTCAACTCTGCGCAGCTCTATTCATAACCATTCACGGCTCTTTAGGATGGGGGTGCATCGGGGGGTATTTATGAGTCCCAGAGGCCCATTCACAGTTTGGACTTGAAAACACACATTTACCAGAGCAAATACACAGAGCTGCTAACCATCATTCCTCTTTGTCACAGTATGAAGTATTTTCACTAATAGCTTCAAAACTTTGCCCTTTCTGTTGAGGCTGGTTGTGAATCTGAATATTTCACTTTCAGGTACATTCAGTGCAGGAGAGTTTTAAAAAGGACATTTGAAAAGTTGCCATTTTCACATGTTAAAAATTTGCGCTTGAGATGTTTCATTGCAGCTTTTTTCTGGATAACTTGTAACGTATCTTACTCATAAAAGGTCCAAGCTCAGATTGAGTCAAATGTTTGTCTACGTTTGGCAAAGTTCCTCAGCAATTGGAAGTTATTAGTTGCTGCAATTGACAAAAGGCTGTCAGGAATTGTGGAAAAAGGCCACAAATCAGAAAACCCTCATCCCACATGTCCCTGAAGTCTTCTTAGTAGGCTGACACTTTCCCACAGTGCCTGGCAACAAAACAATGGCAACGCTGGCCGTGACCAATCGGCACTTTCACTCCACCATCTACACGCGACCTCACAGCAATTTTTCACTGCACCAATGAACTCCACTAAGCATTTTTTTTAAATCACCCATTCCCCTGCAGAAGAGGGTTGGACAAGTAACATCCCCCACTCATTGTGTGGCTAAAGAGCTCAGCTCGCAGACCCCCCCTCTTTTCTCCTGTCCTTCAACTCTCATCCCTGCCCATTGGAGACCTCTTAACTAAAACATAAAGCACTCAATGAAAGTGACTTTTATAGACTTATTTGAGCTCATCTTCACATACAAACTGGCAAGAGAAGAGATTTAGTGTTGGACCACTGAGCCATCAAGTAATGGCATTTCCATTGTGCAGCTTTATTGTTGGTGTCCCATCAGGCTCAATAGTTGGCCCAATAGGATGGACACACACATTACCCAGGAATGACCCAGTAATCAGCTATTTAGGTAAAAGCTATTGAGTTACAATTCAGAAGTGAGAGGCATGTCCAAACCCGTTTTGTGCTCCCCAGAGGTGGTCTATGTGCAGATTTGTCGTACAGATTAAAAAGGCAAAGCTGAATGGACCAGATAAATTGTTTCACTTGACTTTTGTTGTGCACACACCTGTGTGTGAGGCAGCTTAGGATTGGTCTTCATAGATCCTCTAATCTCATTTACATCAAGAGAAAAAAATATTGGACTCAGTTTTGTCATCCTGGTTTGTTTATTTGGACAAACAGATGGAGAGAACTCAAAAATGAGTGATAAATGTAGAAAAACAGCTCTCAATTTGAAAATATATCAAGGATAAGAAGTTGATTGGGCGGCTGTGGCTGAGCGGTAAGAGCAGTCGTCCTCCAATGCGAGAGTTGGGGGTTCGAATCCACCAGCAGTCACATGCTGAAGTGTCCCTGGGCAAGACACTGAACCCCTCATAGCCTCTGATGTGTGTCCCATCAGTGTATGAATGTGATCTAAAGCACTGATTAGTCTCATTAGAATGATTTGTTCAATTAGCTTTGTAGAGATCTAGTAGAGTGCTGTATGAATGGGTAAATAATAATAATAATAATAATGTCATCACAATGTCAGCACTGTATGTTTCCATACAATGGCATGAGGCACAGATTGTAGTGTAAAGAGCTTTGAGTATCTTGAAATAAGATAGAAAGGCGCTATATAAGTACAGTCCATTTACAGTCCATTGACTGAGATATAGAAACCAAAGGGCTGAACAAAGATGTAAAGACAGGCAAAAGAAGCAAAAGTATTACGATGAAAATGACATTTAAACAGACAAAACTGAAACAACTGAAGAAGTCCAGAGGCAAGAAGCCAACAAGAAAATGATGAAAAGAAAAGCAGTGTTAAGGTAAGGGAAGATAATGAACAATGAACAGGTGCGGTGAAAAATAATACATTTGAACCAGGTATAGAGCAGTAAACAGAAGCAAAATCTGACTTTAGTGATACAGGATACTTTCAAAAATGTATCATAACTAGAAGATGACACACAGAGTGAATATAAAACCAAGTCAGTGCATCCAACATGGAAACAAAATATCAAACTCAAACCAAAAATCATAAACAAAATTTAAAAAAGGAACAAAAATGGAGTGATCAGCAAAGTTTGCATAATCTGATAATTCATTCAACCATTATTTATTCAGGTTAGTCTCATTGAGCTTCGAGGACTCATTTACTAGAGAGACCTGTTTTAAACAAAGAACACCGATGAGGTCCACACAACAATAGACAATCATATAAAAAGCAAATAAAATGAAAAGTAAATAAAAGAAATTATATAAAAACAAAACAAAAAGAGCAGCGTATAAGCTGAGCAAATTATAAAACGGTGTAAAATACTAAAAACAGGAACATGTCGGGGTTAGTTTTTGCCACAAACTTAACAGTAGTTTAAAATCCCTTAGAGAGGTCAAAGGTCGAGAGCTTCAGATCTTTTTGCAAGGTGTTCCAGGAAGCAGGAGCGAAGTAAGAGAAGGCCCTTTTGCCTAGTTCAGTCTGCACTGAGGGTACACTGCAGGTAATTATGTCCTGAGAGAGCTGCACTCATGCAGTGTGTATAATAACCATGTTTGAAAAAGTTGAGATGATGAGAAAAATGTAAATAAAAATGCATTGATTTGTAAAATTCATAAACTCATTTACAATTAAAATAGTCAATGTATCAAATGTTTCAACAAAGAAATTGTTCAATTTATTTTAAAAAAATGAATTTTGAGTTTGATGGCAGCAATATATCTCAAAAAAGTTGGGACAGGAGCAGCAAAAGGCTTAACTTCTGGCCCATCATGAAAAACTAAACAATCTTGCAAAGACAACCCAGGATTATTGAACATACAAATTCCTGTATCAGGGGAAAAAATGGTACAACATTCTCCTTCAAATATTCCTGCAACTGGACTCCTCAGTTTTTACATGTTTACAGACTGTTATTAAAAGAGGGGATACTTCAAAACTTTTTTGTGTGTGCGTGCATGTGTGTGTGGTGTGTGTGTGTGTTATTTTTTACCAGGTTCCATTGTGAATAAAATATGGGTTTATTGAGTATCATGTGTATTTTTTGCACTCACCATGCTCTATAATTTTACTTGATTAATGTATTTATGCACAGCTTCTGTTATTGTAAATTATATTAAAATGATCCTTACTCTGTGTAATGACC
Organism: Nematolebias whitei; assembly: GCF_014905685.2. NCBI lineage: Eukaryota > Metazoa > Chordata > Actinopteri > Cyprinodontiformes > Rivulidae > Nematolebias > Nematolebias whitei. The sequence continues at coordinate 36,799,282 of NC_056507.1, forward strand.
AGTCTTCATGTGATCGGTCAGTAAAGAGACAACAGTAGATCATTTTTATTATCCTCGAGGTGACTGATCTGATTACAGTGACGTGAACTGAGAGTCCTTGAGAGCTGTCTGGCTCAGATACTTCATTTCTGTTTACAGCTGAGTTCTGATAACAGCTGGACAGGGCCAGGAGGGACTGGAGGCTGGCAGCTGGGTGTTTTCTACAAAACTAACTTTTTCAGTTCAGGAAGTAAGAATGAGTCAGAGCATCAGACAGCTAAAAGCATTGATAAGTGTGTACTTGCAAATGCATTGATCTACTGTGATTGCTGGCTGTTCTCCATATATTTGTAATAAATCAAAGTCTACACCTGATTGTTTTGGGAATCTCTTTTTTCCATGACACAGGTTTGCAAATATTTGCATTCTGTTCATGTTATTTTACATAATGTCGCCATGTTTTTGGAATTTGGATTATACTAGCTCTCAATTTACCGACCGATCTACGTTCCTACCCTCATCTATGGTCATGAGCTTTGGGTTGTGACCGAAAGAATGAGATCTCGGATACAAGCGGCCGAGATGAGTTTTCTCCGCAGGGTGTCTGGGCTGAGATAGGGTGAGAAGCTCGGTCATCCAAGAGGGACTCCGAGTAGAGCCGCTGCTTCTCCACGTCGAGAGGAGCCAATTGAGGTGGCTCGGGCATCTGTTTAGGATGCCTCCTGGACGTCTCCCTGGTGAGGTGTTCCGGACACGTCCCACCGGGAGGAGGCACAGAGGAAGACCCAGGACACGCTGGAGGGACTATGTTTCTCAGCTGGCCTGGGAACGCCTCGGGATTCCCCCGGAAGAGCTGGCCCAAGTGGCTGGGGAGAGGGAAGTCTGGGCCTCCCTACTTAGGCTGCTACCCTCGCGACCCGACCCCGGATAAGCGGAAGAAAATGGATGGATGGATGGAATATACTAAAAGATTTAATTAAATTTACAATGGCCTGTGTAAATTATGCAGGCATAATAATGCTTATTTAGGTGTTTTTTTCTTTTTTCTGGATGTTATGTATTTAATACCATTCCACATAATGACTGCCTTAACATGAACCCATTAACCCATTAACATTAACTTCACGCAGACTCTCTCACTGGTACATTTTCATCTTTAAATCACTTCATGATCTGCTGCCTTCATACATCTCCTCCTACATGTCTCTGCGTGAGTGCAGTTACAGCGTGCGCTCTCAGGACATTATTACCTGCAGTGTTCCCTCAATGAGGACTGAACTAGGCAAAAGGACCTTCTCCTACTCAGCTCCTGTTTCCTGGAATATCTTACAAAAAGATTTGAAGCTCTCGACCATGACCTCTCTAAGTGTCTTTAAGAATCTGTTGGACTCCTGGCAGGGACCAACGCAGACATGTTCCTGTTTTTAGTTTTCTACATTCGCCTTAGAATCTAGCTGTTTTTTTTTTTGTTACCTTTTTCTTTTAGCCATCCTATTTGGTAAAAAAAAAAAAAAAAAAAAACCTGCAGTATTACTTTTTATAATTGTTTATTGTTGTTGCTGTTGTTCATTGTTGTCATCTTTCTTTGTTGAAATCAGGTCTCTCTTGTAAATGAGTCCTCGAGGCTCAATGGGATTTACCTGTCTAAATAAAGGTTGAATGAATGAATGAACCCAACAGTAGTGATGGTAGTATGAAACAAAAGCTTCAAAACATGCTTCAAAACATGCTTCGAACCCTGCGGTAAAATTACATCGGAGCACTGCTTCGGAGCCTGTTTTGGTGCGGAAAAAGTCACGTGACATGTGACGTCTGAAACACAAACTGTTTCGTTGTCAGAATGAAATGCTTGTCTGGCTCGTGGTCCAAACAGCTAATTCCCTGGCACCGCCTCGTCTCGATTCTGACAGGTGACAGGTTGAGACAGTTTTGAATTGAGAGCGCTTAACACTATTAAACAACTCTAAAATGTTTGCAATGTTTTCGAGAGTAGGTGTGTTTTTGCCGTTAGTTGAAATTGAGTAATTATAGAGGCAGCCAGGAAAAGAGGTTGTTCTAACATGTGGGAACACTTCATTCTGCTCACGATAAGGTGGTTTTGGCATTTAAATGTCAAAAAAGTTATAGTAATGTTCAGCAGTGAAGATATTATTTAACCCATGTATTTAATATAATTACAGTAAAATGATGTATGTGATTTTAATAATCATATATCAGTATGGGCTCAAATTATTATTATTTTTAATTTACATTAGTGTATTTGTGCAGGTGCAGTGTTTGGTGTGTTCAACTGAACTGAAGCATCATGATACCTCCTCTATGATTAGACACTTCAACGCCAAACATGGAGATGCTGGAGATGTTATTTCATTGTTATTTTTAAGAATGATAAAGACTCGGACTCTGCCACAGTTAAGGCAGAGTCACAAGCACAATACCATTGCAACATTTTTATTAAATCGCTTCAATGCACATTTATCAGTCTTTATTCAAAAACATGTAAGCATAAATAAATTTTCAAACCAAACAACATAGAAAGTTGATGAATTTTAAAAATCTGTTTTTTTTTTTTACCACAGTAAGGTAGTTTCTTTAACACTAGTCACTGAATATCCTGATGCATGCTCAATCCAGGTAGAAAAATCCAAAAAAGTTCAATCTGGTCCTCTGGACATTCAAAAAAAAACAAAGCAAAAAAAATGTAGAAACGTTTCATCTCTCATCTGAAAGACTTCCTCAGTCTGAGGTGCTGTTTTCAGCTCAGTCTCTTAAATAGCACCTTCTCAGAGTGGATCAACCAGTTTGCTGCTGACAACCAAAACATTTTTTTGAATGTCCAGAGGACCAGAATGAACATTTTTGGACTAGTCACTGAAGTTCTTTGGTGCCACCAAATTTGACAGCAGCATTGCAAAATGCCACAAGAGGTCACTGTAACTGAATCTTCAACAAATGAACCTATTTTTGACACAATTGGCCCAACTGGTTCAATGCTTCATTTGCTCAACACTACCCAAAAGGGGTTACATTCTATCAAAAAATGATCAATGACTCACTAAACATCCAAGATGTTTACCTGTATGGGGCTGAGATGGGGTAGAGGCAGGCAGTCAACCTGGGGCCAGTTGCAGTTCAATTCTCAGTCATTTAAATTCAATTCAATTCAATTCAAAAATACTTTATTAATCCCAGAGGGAAATTATTTGTTGTTGTAACTTGTTATCCTCATTTCATGAAGAGATTTTATAGATACTGAGACTGTAGGCAGGAAGGATCTCTTGTACAGGTCCATTCCACAGTGGATCATAAGAAACTGGCTGCAGATGCCGTCCGATCCGTCCACCCAGACTCGGCTGGCCTCTCAGTTCCCTCGGGCTGTAGGACTGCCCAAATGCTGGGCAGAACTCCTCCCAAAGCAATGGCCACCCCACCCAGCAGACTGCCAAGCTCCTCGTTGCTGTGGACAGCCAGCTGCAGGTGCTGAGGGACGATCCTGTCCTTCCGCTGTCATGAGCCGTGTTTCCTGATAGTTCCAGGATCTCAGTGGTCAGGCACTCGAACACAGCTGGCAGGGAGATGAGAATTTGTCCACAGAACATCCTTTTCAACTCACGTGAGATTTGGGGCTGTAATTGAGATATTATTTGAGCTTTTCAGATGTTAATCAGCTGCTGGTTGTAGAAAACTGCCTTGTTGCCATGGTTACGCATCATAACAAGTGTCCAAAACTAAAAAAGCTTCAGTAAAAATCCTTCCAGCCACACAGCATCTGACACCAGAGGAAACAATAATCCAAAAAATGTGATTTACATCCAGAAAAAGAGGAATTAAAGTTTCCAAAAGCAAAATCTTAAAATGAATGTAACAGAGCTGCTCCAACATGCAGCCACCTTGAGCAGCGCAATTCTAGAACCACTTGTCGTGGTGTCCATGAGCAAGTCACCTAATCCCTAATTGCTCCCCAGGTGCTTACATAGCTGCCCACTGCTCCACCTGGGTGTATCTCATCTGTGATGGGTGAGAACTAATTTTGCCATTGTATGGGAACATACAATGATGACAATAGCACTTTACCTTTACCTTACCTACTTGTATGTAGAAACTCTGATGAATCGACAAACTTTTACACTTTATTGATCAATTCTTTCTTTTTTGTTTGTTTGTTTAAGAGGGAGCAAATGTACAAATTTGGTCTCCTAACTCGAGCCCTAAATCACGCAGAGGGATCCTCAGAAGGGCCGTGTTCTCTGAAGGACAAAGGAAGGAGTTAGAAAGAACCTTCCGGAGGCAGAAGTACATCAGCAAAATGGACAGAAATAAACTGGCAGCTGATCTTAATCTCAAGGAGTCACAGGTAATCAAATGAATGTTACGTCATTTAAAAAAATTCTATAATCCCACTGAATTAAAATGGAGTCAGCAAGTCTTTAGGTATTACAATTACTAGGTCACCATTTTTATATAAAAATAAGTTATGTCCAAACTCCTATACACAAGACGAAACCAGTGGTTTATAAAACGGCTTGTTCTAGTATAAAGGTAGTTGCACAGCTGTATGAGTGATAAGGAACTAAAAGGCTTTTTTCATCATGATTTAGGTGAAGATCTGGTTCCAAAACCGCCGCATGAAATGGAGAAACCGCAAGGAGAAGGAGTTTCATGGCATTCGCTCTCCAATGAACGAGCTCCTGGCCAGAGGACTGGCTCAGGAGGAGGAACGACCGTCACACAACCACATGTACGCAACAGCAGAGACTTCTGCAGCACAGAGGAACACCAGGGACACATGAGGCCTTAACGAGTCGATGCGAACATAGAGACTTCATCAAAGACTGTAGTTCTGGAAGGATATTCAAAACTATAGAATACTGAAAATATACAGAAAGAACTTCCTTTCAATCGCTCAGTAACTTTGTTGGATTACACACTTCAGTAAGTAACTTCATAGTCATCCTCCAAGACTCTCCATGAAAAACTCGTCAGAGGCCAAATATGAGTCACTTCATTTACTCTTTGCAAGTTACAGTTTTGTACATAGTCTGGTCAACTTTACACTAATACTTTTATCTTTGATGCCTTTCCATTTGTTTTTGAAGTCATAACAATTAAAAATTTTACAACCTTTCCTTTTTTTCTCCAGAATTTAGATAATTAATAGTGTTTTGCTTTTTTCTGGTGTCTATCTGTACCATCTCAGACACTATTTCCTCTCCATCCTGCAGCTTGGGAACCACGTTGGTGATGTCCAGAGTTTTGTTGTGGCTCTGAAGGTTTAAGTTTTGATCCTGAGGTATGCTCTGCTAAAGCTGTGAAAGGAATCAGTGCAAACAGCCACAGTATGACCTCTGTCATTTGCTCTTGCAGTACAAGAGAGAATTCTTTAAAATACTTTCTTTGACTGGAGCGTCTTTCCAGACACCATGCAGTTATTGTTTTGATCTTATTTCTGACTTTAAGTAAAGTCACGGCCATTTGTCTGAAACATCTGGGACTTCCCTGACTTTCATTCTGTGCATTTGCTTTTGTCATATAGTGCATATTTGTTTTCCTACAAGACCTATTGCCTTATTTTCCACCATACAAGTCGCACCGCCCTATAAGTTGCATCAGTCCAAATATGTCTAATAAAGTGGAAAAATCCATAAATATGTCGCTTCGCCATATACATTGCATCTATTATGCATCACCGCTGACAACCCGGAAATGTGGGCCAGTGTTGTGCCAAAAATCGATGGGCTGCCAAATGGCGGCCACGGAAGTGTGCATGAGAGAACTTTGACAAGAATTTAACAAGATTAACACTTAAAAACAATTATTTATTTGCTCAGAATTATAGTAAATGTGTGTCTCAGTCTAACGTTTGTTTAATAAATGAACTTTGACGGTCAAATCAGCTGCATTTCAAAAGCCGATACGCAGAAGTAAATGCGTGCAAGCGACAAGTTGTTGTACAAATTTAACAAGATAAACACCTAAACAATTATTTGTTTTCTCGAAATTATAGCAAAGGTGTGTCTCAGTCCAGCGTTTGCTTAATAAATGCACTTTAATGGTCAAATTAGCTTAATTTCACCGGGGCGATGCAGCGAAATGAAACTGGTTTGACGGTCGGTTCAAGTAGCGAGCCGAACCAAGGTGGGGAGACTGTGGCAAGCCGACGGTATCATTAAAAGTTGGTGAAGAGTCTCAGTCATCCAGGATATGGTAAATTCAAAAAAGTTCAAGAAAACATGTATAAAGTGTAATAAATAAACTCCAGTTGTTTTTGTCTTGAACTTTTTTGAATTTGTCATTATAGCCACGTTTACCAATTACATGAAACAACAGCATGCCACACTACTACTACTCTGCTGCCATCAAGTGACTGAAAGTGGCACTGCTTTTTTTTTTTTTTCAGTCAGACTGAATGAAAACCATCATCTCAGCCAAAAAAATGGTTTATAAATATGGGAAAAAATCCAAAAATATGTTGCCTTGGCCTATAAGTTGCAGGCCATGTAACTTATGTAGAAGGCAGGCTGGGATAGCACCGACGCAGCAGGTAAAAAGAGAAGTTTTACTTTAAATTTTTTTTGTCAGAGTCGGAGTTTCTTTATTGTCATTCGCACCACATGCGGTACATGTGGTGGAGCAAGATTATGTACACAGGGTCCCAGTTACATCCAACAATAAAATGTCTAAGAAAAACAGTAATAAGATCTAAGATATGAACTAAGAAAAATATCAACTAAAAATACACTAAGCACTAACAGCATAAAAATATTACGTCAAACAGCAGCACGAACATGAGCATGAGTCTGTGTGAGCAGATGAGCACGCATGAACACATCAACATGAAACGGATCAACAGCAACATGATGTGATTTTTCACAATGATAATCCTGGTCAGAGAAATGCGTGTTTGTTTACCCTGCGGAGCGGGGCTTGGTCTGTTTACATTCACACTGTACTCGAACCGGGCTGGAGTTCGCTTCTACCGGACCGAGACCTAGGATTTAGCCCGGGCCAGAGTTCGCCTTTTTGTTCCGTGACAGAGTTCGATGGCGCGTTCACACCTCCCTAAACGAGCCTGACTTTCTAGGAAAACGAGCTAGAGTTCGATTAAAGCGGACTGAACAGGGCTGGTGTGAATGCACCCTTAATGTCTGTGATGAAAGGGAGGCTGACTCCAACAGCTCTTTTGTTTGAGCGCCTTTACCTTTCTTCATGTTTCCTTTGTTGCACTAGAGAAAAAGATTATCCTTCTTGCCAAAAGTTAGTCTTGCATGCAAAAATAAAAGGCTTTTGATTGAATGAATTAAGTTTAAAGAGGATTGGTTGAAGTGTTTTGTAAGCCTAGTAGCCGGAAGCACACAAAACTAACGCTGAATTATATATTTTGCAGTTAATTGGTGTAGAGACTAAATATTTTGGAATTTCAAAAGTCCTATACCTTATTTATTCACAAACACATACAATTTTATTTACCATATTTTTCGGCCTGAGTTGTGTTTTTTGGCATAATCTGCATGCCCTGCAACTTATACGCCAACGCGATGTATTCATGGATTTTTTTCTCCCATATTCATAAACTAATTTCTGGCTGAGATACGACCGGTTTGATTCAGTCTAACTGAAAATATTGAATATTACCATTTCAGCCGCTAGATAGCACTCAAGTTGTATGGCATGCTGTTGTGTTATGCAATAGGTAAAAGTGGCTATTCATGACACAATTGGTTTGCCAAAGCCTGCCCTTTGTCCAGCTTGCCTGGAGCAACCATCAAATCATCTTCATTTTGCTGCACCGCCTCAACAAAATGCAGCTAATTTGACCAATGAAGTGCATTTAGCAAGTAAAAGTTCAACTGAGACAATGTCAAGCAAACAAATAATTGTTTTTAAGTGTTAATCTTATTAAATTCTTGTTAAAGTCCTCCTGTGCACACTCCCGCAGCTGCCATTTGGCAGCCAGTTGATTTTGGGCACAGCACTGGTCCACGTTTCTGGGTTGTCAGTAGTGATGCACAATGAATGTGATGTTTATGGATTTTTCCACTTTTTTAGACATTTTTGAACTGATGCAACCTATATGGTGGAAAATATAGTAATTTCTTCACATAACCCTTAACGGATTCATTGTTGGTTTTGTTGCTATGTTCATTATATTTAGATTTTTTTTTTTAGTTTTCTTTAGTCTGAACCCCCATGTAAAGTGCATCTTGTTTTATGAAAGGCATTACTTAAAGTTATTTTATTAGGATTAAAAAGAGACAGTAAACTGATAATTTTGATAGTTGGTTCTCAGTCAGAAATGTATTTGAATAAAACAAAACTAAAAGTAGATGTAAATAAAAGCATTTTTAGTTAATAAAAAATAAAAAATATATAAAAAATGAAACCATACATGAACACGAATTATAAGAGAAATACTTTATAATTTGATCAGATTAACCTACAAAATATGTTTAGGAATCTTAAATTAGAAGAAAACTGGAAGACTTTGTTACAGAAATCATGATAAAATGTTTGTAATGAACACTTTGCCTTTCATAGATCATAAAAAACATTTTGATTTTAAATAAAACCTTAACTGACTTAAACCCACACATTCTTGAAACTAAAATAACCCGTTAACCAAAGTCTAGTTGATCATTACATTGCACATGTGATTATTATATGAACCTAAGGTAATATATCATCTCTTACACTTCCTTTTCACTCATCCATTTGAAATAATTAGTGCCTAATGGATTAACTAATAATTTTAAACTGAAAACAGCAAATTATCTACAAATGGAACGATGTGAAACTAAAAACAAAAATCAAAGTCTTGAACGTGAGATGTTTGTCCAAAAGTTCCATCATTTGTCTTATTATCGCACTTTGTAAAGAAGGTCTGCTGCAAATAAAGTCACGAGTCATCCATAAACAGTTGGACATCACATCAGGTATCAGACACTTGTCAAACGATGTGTAATAAAGCCCATACATAGTACCTGTGCTTTAATGTTGTTAAATGTAGGTTACATAAACGCCCACAAATAGATTTAAGGAGGGCAGGAAGGGAAAATGTTCAAACAACCTACAAAGCACGTTTTATTTATGGCACCAATGTTTCCTGACATCCTTATACACTTCCTTACAATACACACAAAAAGATGTTATAAATATTTTATTATGCATTAAAAAATAATTTATGAATGCACATTTATTATTCTATTTACAGGTTTGAGTGTCATAATAACGTTAATGAATGAGACGTGGTGTAAGACCGACAGGCTCTTTAAATCCTGACACTAAATAGTTTTTAACACCTGTGGTGTTTCCACCTGCGAGTGGCCAAGGCAATGCCTGCGTCCTTTTTGTGCCAGGGGAAGAGATGAGTGAGGGCAACCACTCCATTAGGCAGCACAGAGCCTGTCAGCACGTAAAGCTGGGAGCGTCCGGGACGCACTAAAGCACCGGCACATCGGAGGTTGATGAGGAGCCACTCCTGCAGCAGAAGCTGCGTGTCATACGGCAACAGGGGCCCCTGACGAATAAACTCAACTCGACCCTGCACCTGAAACTCCGGCTGTCCTGTGGAGCGACGAAGGCAGTGAAGTTTGGCAGTCACAGCTGAGGAGAGGGGGAAAAAAGGCTTAAACCAGAAAGTCTTGATATATATGAGTAAAATCTGAAATACATCAGTACAGCAGAGGAGACTGTGGAAACATACCAAAGTCATGGTGGCAAAAAGCACTCAGGACTGTCTTCACTGCAGGAAACGATTGTACAGTAGGACAGTTTTGGCAGACAGGTTTGGGTAAATCTGCAATGAAAAAGAAAATAATTTAACGAAAAGACATTTACAAAGTGATTGCAGAGTTTAAAACAAATGGATTGTGGTCACAACCTTTAAAAAAGCGGTTGAACTTCCCATGAGGAGTTAGACATGTGTCTTCGTCAGTCGGGAAGCGGTCGCAGTGAAAAACTTCAGGCCACAGGTGTCCCTGGCAGGCGAGCACCGGGGCGCAGCTGTCCCTCACTGCCATGCACAAGCTGCGGCATGGCTGGATGAACCTGAGGGGGCAAACCTTATGGAACTCAAATGGCCGCACTGCTTTAAAAAAAGGTAAAAATAGAAAACTTTAAATCTGCTTACGTGTCGAGGCAGACAGGTGCAATGATGGAGCAGAGGAAGGTCTGCGCTTGAGGGTGGCAGCCTGTTTGCAGCAGGGGCCTCCAGTCCTCCGAGCGTGGTACCACCTCTTTTTCTAGGTTGCTGTGGCCTAAAAAGTTTGGCAGCCGCATCTCAGAGTACCCGACGTCTTTGCAGACCCTCATCTGGTTGGGGATTGTAACACAACGAGTGGACTGACTCATGTCAAATGCCAACAACCGAGGTGTCATGGCAACGAGAGCCACAGTAAAGAACAAAGCCATGCTGGCAAGTTTGCCAAGTCCCAAAAGTGCACAAGGCTGACGAGCGTTCTCTGTGGCCGTGTCTCTGCAGTTCTGCTTATTCAGGTTTCCTTATATACAGCAAGGTGAGCCAGCCCCCATCAGTCTGCCACTCTCTTATCAACTACCTATCAAAGAGACGATGTGTTTGGAGACAACAACTTGTTTGTGATCTCTGCAGACAGAAAGGGAGCAGTGAGCAGATGGTGGGTGTGAGCTGGAGGGGGTAAGGGCAATCACACCCCCCATTCAATGAAGAAAGACCAGCGGCACAATCTGCTGTATTCACTTGCACAAGCTAAAATAGATTTAAAAACAGACTTAATACTAAAGAACTCAACTCACACTGAGCAACCTAAAGAACCTCTCAAATATTACATATCACAGAGCATTTGTTTTTATACAGTGAAGACTATTTTGAGCACTTTTGGGATAATCCACCTCTTAAGGCTTGCTTCTTCACACATCTCTGTAACTGTAGGATTTAATTAGTTCTCACTAAAATAAATAAAATGTGTTTTACCAGCCAACTCCTTTAATATTTGATACAAGAGGATCACTTCATATATTCCCACTCTCATGATAAAATCCATACATAAAAGATCTTGAAAACACTTGGGAGGCATGCAGATCATGTAAAGCACATGTGTGCGCGCGCACACACACACACACACACGGATGTACATGTACTGTATATACGATTAGTCACAAAAATTCAGAAAGAAATTTCAGTTTCCCTTTCAATGTTCATCCATCCAGTCTTGAGTATCCAAATCTCCTAATCCAACAACCTGTCATTAGAACGTCCTGCATGCTCAAAACCCAGGTAGAAATATCTAACAAGGTGAAGTCAGGTCCTCTGGATTGATTCTTCTTTGTTGAAACGTTATAATTTTATCCAAAATGCACTGAAGAAGTCTTTTGGATAAAAGACGAAACGTAAACCTTATTAAACTTACATCAGAACGTTTGTTTGAATTGTGTCTTCTCCAGATTTAGATTGGCATCTATACGACTGGTCCCTCGGGGTCTTTTGTGTCGTGGATTAGAGCACTCCGACTGCTGTCAGTCAAACTAAAAGGGTCTCTGATTGGCCTTTGTCCTATTTTTGTGGCCTTGTCTGGAAGAACACTGAACATGTAGCCAGCCAGAGCTGAGCCACATTTCACAGCATGATCTAATGAGTGGAGGGTTCCAGACTGGTGTTCAGATGAGTTCAGCCCGTAAGAGGTGACTAACTGGGTAATTAAGAGTCCCAGACTAATTTGGGAGAACAACGCGTCCACACATTTGACAAGCTTTCCCTGCCAGGAGCCCAGCAGGGTTTGTTGTTGGGGCTAATGGCAGCCGTGTAGACAGTGTGTCTGTCTGGGTGGCCTATTATCAGCAGACAGAAAAAGTGATCGCTGGGTGAGGTAAATGTTTGAACCATGAAACGTCAAAGCCATAATCCATCCAATATACCAATATCTTCAGAAATTGATTATCCCTGTAATCACAAATAAATCTCAGTTCAAGACAAACTGTATATCCTTGGGATTCAACTGGGCTTGTGCAAGCTGTCAACATCTGGACAATTTAAAGATTAATACCTCATTCTTGTATTTTTTGTGTTTGCTGTGTGGCAGAGCAGATTATGCAACCACCACCATATGATTTCCATGAAGGGGTGCACTTACTCAGCAAGGTTCAGACAGTTCAATGGTTTTAACAGAAAGAGCATCAACTTGGTGTTCCTGCTTGTTGTACTGTATAAGAGCATGTTTGATGAGTTTTAAATAGAATTCAAAATCTTACATAGCTCTCAACAACCTAGCTCCATCTTATATTACAGATATTATTGTGCTATATTTTTCGAAAAGAGCACTTTGCTCTGACTGCAGGTTTACTTGCAGTTCCTTGTTTCCAAGAGCAGAATGGGAGGAAGATCTTTCAGTTCTCAGGCTCCTCTCTTGTGGAACCAACTTCCAGTTTCTGTCCGTGAGGCTGACACATTGTCCAGTTTTAATACTGGACTCAAGACTTTCCTTTTAGACAAGTTAGTTGGCTTGGTCTCCTGGCCTATTCTTTATCTTATGCTGCTATAACCTTGGACTACTGAAGGACAATTTTACATTTCATCAAATGAATAGTTACAAATACATACAAATGAATAGTTAGTATTTGTAATTATTATTTCTTAACATGTGATTTCTGTCTTTGGCCTTTCCTCCTAGAGAAAACCTGATGGCCTCCATCCTGGACCTGCCGTTGCGTGTTTTTCTCCTTCCTGTCCTCTTAAACCAGCCGGTCGAAGCAGATGGCCGCTTGTCCTGAGCCTGGTTCTGCTGGTTCTTCCTCATGAGGGAGTTTTTCCTTTCCACTGTTCCCCCTTGTGCTTGCTCAGGAGATTGTGATGTGAAAACTCAAAACAATCTGTTGGCTCCTCAGATAAATAACATTAACTGACTTTATATGTGGATGTTTCTGTTCAGTGCCCTGAGAGGACTTCTGCTCCGACTTGGTGCTATAGAAACAAAATTATTGCTTTTTTATTATAAAATCACCAGTTCTCTTTCCTTGAACCTCTGGAGAACACAAGAAAGGAAGTTACTATGTTTGACCCTTCCAACAAAGTCAGGTTCTCTAGATTTCTTTTTGTTGAAATGTTTAGTCTTTCGTCCAAGACTTCATCAGTCCAAAAGATGAAACGTTTCAAAAAAAAAAAAAGAAACTGTCCAGAGGACCGGACTTAACTTTGTTGGATTTTTCTACCTGGATAATTGAGCATGAATCAGGTTGTTTGAACCTTGCTTGGACATTTTTGGACCATAATTTCAGCTTAATTACAGTAACTTGGGCAGCTGTGGTTGAGTGGTTGGAGTGGTCGCACTCCAGTGGGAGAGTTGGGGGTTCGATTCCACCAGCAGTCACATGCCTAAGTGTTCCTGAGCAAGACACTGAATGCCGCATTGCGCAATCATGCGTGTCCCATTGGTGTATGAATGTAATAAAGTACTGATTACTTTGTACAGATCTAGTCGTGTGCTGTATGAATGGGTAAATGACAGATTGCGTTGTAAAGAGCTTTGAGTGTCTTGACAAGATAGAAAGACGTTATACAAGTAGTCTGTTTAGTTTACCTAAACTGTCCCTTTTTGCTGCTTTTGAAACAACTTGATGAAATGTTCACATAATGCCAAATGTTCTTTACAAACCCTTTTCCACATTATTTTGCACTTAAGAGATCTGTGCATATTCAACTGTCTTGATCCTAGTAATTATGTCATTGCAGCCTTATTTCCTACTGCATTGCTTCTACAAACCTTATTATTCCAATAGTGGTAAAAATTAAATGTTTTCCTGTTTAAATTCAAAGATTTTTTCAGCCACTGAACCTTAGTGGAGGTACCAAATGTCTAACAGCTGACCCATCTGAAATGCAGGTGTGACATTCAGCACATTAGTAAATACAGAAGGTTTGCAACATTCGAAAGATGAAAAATTATTCGGCTTTGGAGGATTCCATCCCCAAAATTTCAATGAAATTTGTTGAACGTGACTACATTTGTTAAATACTGTGTCCAGAAATCCAACATCCTTTGAGCCTTTTCTGGGTTTTAAACTACAACTTTGAGGTTGATCAATTTCTCCTAAACTACCACACTATTTTATGCTCCTGAAATCATGTCCTTTGACCTGCCTCAGTACCACCAGCTTTAAAAAAACAGCTTTTATCACAATTCTTTAGCACAGACCTCAACATTTTAGTAGAACTGAAGTCTTCACTCAACAACCAGAAGATAAAACCTCAGAAACATCTCGAGCTTGTGCCTACAGTCATTAGCATATCAATCCAATGTTTAGAGTATTCTTGCTAAGCAGCAGCCTGCAGTGGCAGATTGGGACAGCACAATAAGCACCTGAGACACACATCAAAGACAAGCATTTGCTTGAAAGAGGGCGGAGGATTGTCTAATTGGGCTCTCTCACAGTATAAACTTAAAAGCAGTCTCCTCTTGTACATAAGAGACTCATTAACTTAACACTGAACCCTTCTTTTTCCCCCTGACCTCTCACTCCCATCCCTTCATCCTGCGGGCTCCAGTATGACTGACAGACGCTGCACAGACCGTCAGTAACACTCACATGTCACATCCAGTCTCTGAGCCTGATTATGGGCAGACGCTGGCTTGTTGACGTGAGCAGACGACTTGAAACCTGCAGACATCTATCTGTTGAAGCCAAAAATGAAAATGACAGAAAACAAAAACAGCTCAGGTGTATATAAGCATAATCTTTATTTCTTACCCCAGTAGAACAGATTTGACCTCTAACACAAAACAAAATGTTGAAAAATAAAGAGGTAGAGATCATTTGAAACCAGTAACAGCAGAGACAAACAAAAAGAAAACTAAAGACAGGTCCAGGCAGATCGTCAGTGAGTCCTTCTTTCTCGGCCTTTACTTCTTTTCAGCTCTGTGAAAATAAACCCACGTGTTTATTTTATTCATTCAATTAATTAACTGGAAAGTTACTTTAGTAAAACTTTAATTAATGTCATTAAAAACCCTTTTCTGTACATTCTGAGTGAAGACTGTGATACGAACATGTGAGTGTTCCTCAGGAAAGGAGGGGGGTCACAGCCCAGATAGGCCCCGTTGTTAAAACAGAACTGCAGCAGAGCCCTGAAGCACGAATCCTGGAAATAAATGACATTAGACTGAAACATGTTGGGTAATTTATATATTAGTAACAATTAAAATCAACATATTTAAATAAGCACAGGATTAAAAAGGGTGTTCTTTCCTCTCCACTTACCTTGATGAGAATGTGGGGGTTTCCAACAATTAGGAGCAGAGCTTTGGAACGAGTGATGGCCACATTGAAGCGTTTTGGGTTGGCCAAAAAGCCCAGCTGACTCTGCAAATCAGTACTTTCCATAGACTCGTTAGAACGCACCTACAACATAAACCAAAATGAACTGATCAACTGTCACATACTACTAAATTATTCATTGATTTATTAACGATGCTGTTCAAAGTGTAAGAGTAAGGGAACAGAAATATGCCAAAAATTAAAAACACCGAGCACAAAGAAAGGGCAAGCTGCCAACACTCACACAGCCTCCATGTTAGATTGAGTTCCTTCATCTCAAACAGTTCAAATGAGCACTCCACTGAACTTCGAGTTGCTGACAAGTTGTTGATATTTGATGTTTAAAAGGCGTTTATTTTCCATGAAGAATTTGGATAATGTCAACACTTTTCCCAGTTAAACAACATGTTCACCACAGAAAGAGAGAGGCTGCTCGGACCGGCACCTTAGAGTTAACTGCAGGAAATGGCTGTGATGAGAACCGTTGTCTTATAGTGAGGGATGATCATTTAAATCTCTCTTTACACAGACTAGTTTTCTAATCAGCAGATTAACATGCAAGATCATTCATCTGGATTAAAATTATTAGCTGATTTTTTTGTTTTGTTTATGGTTGGATAAACTTTGAATGAAAGCCAAAATGTAAAATATCATATGGCAAAAAAAATCAAATTATAAAAAAAGAAAAAAAGGACATCATACATCTGATTAAATAGGTTATTAAAATATAATTAAACTGAGTTTAAAAGAGTAACTGGTGATTGTGAAAATGTGTTTTTTACAGCTGGAATGAGCCATTATTCTCTTGGGCATCAGAGTTAAGCTGGAAATGAAAAGTTCAGCATCTAACAAAAACTACAGTAGGAGACCAAACGAAGTTTTAAACTACAGACACAGTTTGATGCTTCCCACATTTTACATCTGATTTAGTAATTTCATAACTCGCTTCTGCACAAAACCTACATAAAAACAGTCCCATGAATGAGCTTAGTTTGTCTTCAGTACTTTTTATGGCTTTTTATTGGTCCGTACTTCTTGTGCCATTTCACAAATTCATATATTAAAACATTTAGCTCCTTTGGAAAACTCCTGCTCTGACTTTTGGTATTTATGCTATTCTTATTTTTACTTTTTACTCAATATTTAGCTTTTTCAGCCATGTTCTTTAAAATTTAAAATGAATCGAGCTCTCTTCACATCCTTCAAATCCCTTTGTGCTATTTAAAACTTTACTGCTCATTTCAGCTTTACTATATTTATGCAACTTTCAGCTTCTTTCTGCTAATTTCAGCTTTTGTTTTTAGGTTGTTTTTTTTATATTTTGTTTATTTTAACCTTATACAGTGAGGAAAATAAGTATTTGAACACCCTGCAACTTTGCCACTTAGAAATCATGGAGGGGTCTGAAATTTTCATTTTAGGTGCATGTCCACTGTGAGAGACATAATCTAAAAAAAATAATCTGGACATCACAATGTATGATTTTTTAAAATAATTTATTTGTGTGTTACTGCTGCAAATAAGTATTTGAACACCTGTGAAAATCAATGTTAATGTTTGGTACAGTAGTCTTTGTTTGCAGTTACAGAGGTCAAATGTTTCTTGTAGTTTTTCACCAGGTTTAGTGCAGCAGGTCCATTCCTCCACAGATCTTCTCTAGATCAGCAGGTTTCTGGGCTGTCGCTGAGAAACATGGAGTTCGAGCTCCCTCCAAAGATTTTCTGTAGGGTTTAGGTCTGGAGACTGACTAGGCCACTCACTGCTTCAAGTTGACAGGCGGAGTTTCACATATTTGACGCGATTCAGTGTATTTAAGATGGTTCAAGCCCCGGTTCACATCCCCGTTCTTCACGTATTATACGTTACGAACAGCTCTTGTTTTTTATATTCAGACAGTGGTTCATTTGAGCCGGATCCCGTCA
The DNA here is from genome assembly GCF_014905685.2 of Nematolebias whitei. Taxonomy (NCBI): domain Eukaryota; kingdom Metazoa; phylum Chordata; class Actinopteri; order Cyprinodontiformes; family Rivulidae; genus Nematolebias; species Nematolebias whitei. The sequence continues at coordinate 36,816,465 of NC_056507.1, forward strand.
GAACAAGATCCTGGAACTCTATAATTTTGACCGCTCGGATCCACCAACTCCACCCCTAAAAGTCCAAAGTCATTGCGCATTTTTATTTCGATTATTTATTAAAAGTACAACGAGTGGATGTTGTGGCCGCGCCACGCTCCTGCCAGCAGAGACACGGACTGCATGTCCCGCGGGGAGCGTCTTCATCCTCCTCCAGCTGTGCGCCCTGAGACAGTTGTTTTACGCACAGCGTCTCCAGACAACTCTGCAGGACGCGCGCACAACTGCTGTGTCGGACATCCTGCATACATTACAGTGCATAACATTTCAGACATAATAAATAAGCTTACAGTTAAAAAAAAACAAAAAACGAGTGAAATGTTTGATGTGTATTACATCAAGTATCAAAACAACGGCACTAATTAGTCAAAATAACAGCGATCAAAAGGTCAAAAAGACAATTTATCTAAAATAAATGGATGGAGCTGACAGCAGAGGCAATCGAGATTGGAGCAGAACACACAGGACTGAATTCAGCTGAGAAGAGTTCAGGTCGGCACTCGGCCGTGTGTGTGTGTGTAGGTGTGTGTGTGTGTGGGGGGGGGGGGGTTAGGATGCCTGACAGACTGTCAAGGACGTGCATTCATACACAGGCTTGTTAATTGTTGTTGCTCTCTAAAATAGTAATTTCAATTCAACCTTTATTTATGCAGGTTGTTGGTCTCTGATCCTCGTCATTTACAAGAGAGACCCGTTTTTAATCAATTTATTCATATGTTTAACAATAGGGCTGGACGATATGGACAAAACTTTTATCACGATATATTTCTTAATTTCAGTCGAGAACAATATAATTCGATATCGATATAAACAATATAAAAGCCCCGGAAAAACTACAAACTATACAAATAAATTAATATTAATGGTTTTAACTTTAAACAACAACTTTAAAATGGACAGAATTGAAATTCGTTGTTAATGAAATAAACTTTTTGGGTGTCGTTATTGATGAGAAGCTGACATAGAAATCTCATGTAAATTACTTAAAAAAAAAAAAAACAATCAATTGCATGACTATATAACGTAAAAGAGTTTTTGAATGACAAAGTTTTGTATATATTGTATAATGTAATGATTGTTCCATATTTAATCTATTGAAATGAAGTTTGGGGAAAAGCATGCAAAACAATTACAAATCCTATTTTTATTTTACAAAAAAGAGCAATAAGAATTATTAGTAGTATGAAGTGCTATGGTCACCCAACAAATATATTATTTCATCAATTGAAATTATTAAAATGTTATGATTTGGTTGAATATAGTATTTTACAAGTCATGTGTAAAGCTCATAAAAATATTAGCCCAAAATATTCAATTAAAATGTGTAAAAATAACCTTAAGGGAATGTAAATGTTTGTAAAACCTCCATTTAGAACTAGTCTGAAGGAGCTGTGTTGTAATTCAGGGAACAGGATTATGGAATTGTCTTGATATCACCATAAATATTTCTAAAACAATTTATTTGTTTAAAAAGATGATAGTTAAAGTTGTTGGGAAGGTATAGGACCAGGTGAAGGATACCTGAAGTTTTTTTGTTTTCAGTTTGGAGATTGTTCAAGTCAAAGTTGTTGTTTGTTTGTAGTTATTTTGTATTTTTTTAAATTAGGGGCAGATAAGAATTATTTTCTTCTTTCTTCAACCTTTTCATTCAGTGTTTTTTTTTTTATTTTCTTTCTGATGAATTTGTTTTATTTTAAATGAATGAATAAATGATAAAAACAAATGGAAAAAAACATGCAGCGCTGGGAGTGTTTCAGGGACACATTGGCTCAAACTTTTATTGTGCTTCATCTTGTGACTCATCATATTCTGTCAAGTGGAACATGTTAGATGTTCCAACCGCTAGTTAGAACGACTCTGTCACATTTTGCAGCACATTGACTGAAACCTGCAGTTTATCGGATCTTAGAAAGCCGAACCACTTCCAAACCAGCGAATTAGTCTTTCCTCTCTTATCAGTGATGTCATCTGCTTTCTCTTCGCTTGTGAAAGCTTGTTCAGTCACATTCTGACGATCATGGGCGCTCATTGTGAAGAGAAAACTTAACATGCGTTGGAGATTAGCCTAGCTTAGCCTGCTACCACTAACGCCTTCTGGACTTGAGCTCTGTGAAACATTACGTCACCACGCACTTATGTAGTTGTGTCGCACCTCGTTCTGTCCAGGTTGAAACTGAAGTGGCCGCTTCAACCCGAACAGAAAAACAAATGTGTCAGTGAAACGCTGTAATCCTATTGAAATATCGAAAATGTGCTTAAAACTCATATCATCGTTATTGAATAAAAGTATATCGCGAGATATAGATATCGAATTATTGTCCAGTTCTATTTAACAACCTGTTAAAATACACCAAAATGCAGGAAATGGCATCTCTTTTATTCCAAATTTTCTGGGGGAGGACACACGGACCCCCGTGCATAGAATCACCCCCGTGATTCTATGCTTCAAAAAGGTTCATTTTGACATCAGTACGAGGGAGAGTGACAGTCATGTTTAGCTTCTTCCATTTTCTAATAGTTGCTCCAACAGTTGATCTTTTTTCACCAAGTTGCTTGGTAATTGCCCTGTAGTCCTTTCCAGCCTTGTGGAGGTCTACAATTTAGTCTCTGGTGTCTTTGGACAGCTCTTTGGTCTTAGCCATGTTAGTAGTTGGAGTCTCACTGATTGTGTGGGGTGGACAGGTGTCTTTATGCAGCTAACGACCTCAAATAGGTGCTTCTAATTTAGAATAAGTGGAGGTGGACTTCTTAGAGGAGGACTAACAGGTTTTTGAGTGACAGAACTGTTACTGATTGGCAGATGTTCAAATACTTTTTTGCAGCAGTAACACAAATAAATTATTTTAAAAAAATCATACATTGTGATTTCCAGATTTTTTATTTTATTTTTTAGACTATGTCTCTCACAGTGGACATGCACGCAAGATGAAAAATTTAGACCCCTCCATGATTTCTAAGTGGGAGAACTTGCAAAGTCGCACAGTGTTCAAATACTTATTTTCCTCACTGTATGTATGTATGTATATAT
>NC_056507.1:36819631-36820920 GCF_014905685.2 Nematolebias whitei
GCACACACACACATTTTTTGTCAAGTTATGTTTTTGTAACATGAGAACTTAGATATTTGATTTTACATGAATAAAAATTATTTTGTTTTTGTATTTAAATTAATGTTTTCTATATTTTACAAAAGGTGACTAAGCTGATCTACAACTATCGCTGTCATGAGGCTCTGCTCGCTCTGCCCTCCAAGCTGTTCTATCAGGGGGAGTTGTGTTTTAAAGCTCCGAAGGATGTCGTGGAGTCCCTCTGCCAGTGGAAGAACCTGCCCAAAGAAGGCTTCCCACTCATTTTTCACGGTGTCAGGGTAATGAAAACTTTCCAGGAAAATGTCTGTGCTCTAGCAGGTTTTATCGCCTGTCTAATTAGCTCGTTTGATTTCAGAAAGAAAGTTTTCATCTACATAAAGTTCCTCGTTGATTAAACTCAGCTGTAAGGCTTGACCCTGTCAATTTCAGGATTGTAACCTTGTTGTTGTTGGGGTAGATGACTCCCATGTAGTTCATTTTGTAACTCTCCCCCAGGGCACAGAAATGAGAGAAGGCAACAACCCATCGTGGTTTAATCCAGCAGAGGCGGTGCAGGTCATGCTCTACTGCTGCCAGCTGGCCAAAAAGCTTTCCAACCCTGTTAACACCTCTGACATCGGCATCATTGCTCCTTACAGGAAACAAGTATGACTGCACCCATCATTGTGATATACTGCATAGTGGTTCTGACTTTCTTACTTTGACAAACAATGTAAATAAATAGTTTGAAATTTGACTTCAGGGTATGATAACGGGGTTCAAACATAAAGATCTTAAATTGTCCCTGTTGTCATTTTGCTATCCAGTGTGAGAAGATTCGATTGCTGCTGGGTAAAGTGGGTCTGTCCAACATCAAAGTGGGCTCAGTGGAGGAGTTCCAAGGCCAAGAGTTTCTGGTCATCATCATGTCAACGGTAGATTCAAACACTTTGGGTAATAACTGTATTAAACAATGTTTTAACATAACTAGATAAATTGCATGTCCTGTGAAAATGCATTGACTGCTTGTTGCTGAATGAGTTTTGCTAAAAAATTGCTGATGCAGCTGAAACCTGGCTGACATTTGCTGTAAGCAAAAAAAATATTTGAAGTTAGAAAAAAAATGTAATAAAATACTGAAATGAGCATAAACATCTGAAAGGAGAAGAAAAGCAGCCCAAAAAAACTTAACAAAAAAAATACTCAAGTTGATGGACGGAGGCTGAAAGGAGAATAAAAAGATGAAATTATTAGCATGATCCTAACTTCCGACAGATCGGAAGAGCGAC
>NC_056507.1:36821020-36825357 GCF_014905685.2 Nematolebias whitei
GAAACTTACTGCAAAGCCATGAATATTTTAAGTTCTTTATACATATGTATTTTGTTGCTGTGTTTTGTCATGTTCTTTGCAGGTGAACAGACAGTGGCCGGGTGTTTTGACGTGTGCTCTCTTTGTGTATATTTCTTATATTTTGGAGTCTTACTTTGTCTTTTCTTTCTTTCTATCCTATTAAAAAAAAAAAATAATAAAAAAAATAAATAAATAAATAAAAACCTACACTAGATAGTCACTATAATAAATATTTCATAATAATGGTGTGGAGAGGATGGCTGTAAGGGGAGAAGGGAGGCCATCTTTAAAAAAAAAAAAACATTTGGTGAAATCAAATCAAAGAAAAACAACAGCACTCAGGGCTATGTTTAATAGTGAAAGTAAGAGCATTTCCACACGCACAATGTGAAGGGAACTCAAGGAATTGGGACTGAACAGCTGTGTAGCCTTAAGAAAACCACTAATCAGTGAGGCTAACTGGGAAAAAAAGGCTTCAACTTGCTACAGAGCATAAAGATTGGACTCTGGAGCAATGGAAGAAGGTCATGTGGTCTGATGAGTCCAGATTTTCTCTGTTCCAGAATGATGGGCGTATCAGGGTACGAAGAGAGGCAGGTGAAGTGATGCACCCATCATGCCTAGTGCCTAGTCATCAATGCAAGATCTTCGTGAAAAATTAATGCAACACTTGATGAAATAGATCTTGTGACATTGAAGAAACTTATCGAAACAATGCCACAGAGAATGCATGATGTAATCAAAGCTAAAGGCGGTCCAACGAAATATTAGTGTGTGGCCTTTTTTTTTGGTGGAGACTTTTTTTTTTTTTGACCAAGCAGTGTTCTGAGGTCCTGTACATACTATACTACACTATACTGTGTACTTTTACTAAGGTCACATACACACAGTATACCACACCATACTATGTACTTTTACCAAGGTCATGTTCACACTATACCACACTATATTGTGTACTTTTACTAAGGCCATGTACATATTATACCACACTATACTGCATACTTTTACTAAGGTCATGTTCACACTATACCACACTATACTGTGTACTTTTATTAAGGTCATGTTCACACTATACTGCACTGTACTGTGTACTTTTACTAAGGTCATGTTCACACTATACCACACTATACTGTGTACTTTTATTAAGGTCATGTTCACACTACTGCACTGTACTGTGTACTTTTACTAAGGTCATGTTCATACTATACCACACTATACTGCACACTTTTACTAAGGTCATGTTCATACAATACCACACTATACTGCATACTTTTACTAAGGTCATGGTCACACTATACCAGTCTATACTGCATACTTTTACTAAGGTCCTCTATACACTAAATGCATTGGGTAACCTCTAGGTATAGAAAATATTACTGTCAAAATATTTTTTTCTGCTTTAACTCATGTTCTTCTCTTGAAAAATAAGTAGTTTTGTCTATTTATATCTTGTGTGATGTACTAACATTTGGAGTATGTGTTGGAGATCACTCAGTGACTACCACGTTAAATTTTAACTCAGTAAGTGCCCTTATGGCCACTTTCTATTCACAGGCTGTCAGGGCACTAATGATCGGTCTTTAGGCTGACGGTCCTCCTTTTGCACGTGAACAGCTAGTTCTGGAAGTCACCAGCAAACTGGTTGATCCACTATGAGGAGAAAAAAAAGTATGTAAGCTCAATTATCCAGGTAAATAAAATAAAAAATTACATGTCATCTGAACAGAGTCTTCTTAGAAGAGAAGGTGCTGCTTATAAGACTGAGTTTGTAGCAGCTCCTCAGACTGATGAAGTCTTAGATTAAAAAATGAAATGTTTCAACAAGAAGAATCTGTCCAGAGGAACTGGATTTTTCTCTCTGGATAATTGAGCATGCATCAGAACCCGTTTCAAGAGATATTTTACTAACACTGTAGACAACCACACACAGGCAATTACAATTTTGCCAGCTGTCGAAAAGCAGGCAGTAATAGTGTCATGCCTAGTGTCATGTAGCTGAAGGTGCAGGGCCACAAAGTCTTACAGCAAAATATTAAGAAAAGTTTTATTCTTCGTTCTATAAAAAACACATTTACATGTTTAAATACAATGTAAACATTGAATCACTCATTGGTGCCCTTTTTAAATTGTTTTCTAGTTCTTTTCCCCTCCAGAGTGACTCTTCAGACCCCTCAGTGGACTGAAAAATGGATAGATGAGGTAGATAAAACAAAAAAGGAAGTCAATAATACGTCAAATTGAAACTTAAAATGCACAAGCTCAACACATTTAGACTGAAATGTTTAAATTTATTTGTAAACCAGGGTCCGGTGACTGAAGGTGGACAAGAGTCAAGTGCTTCTATTGATGCTGAATCAAAGGCCACACAGACGAATGACACAGGTATTTGACATCAAGTGTTCCACTGTTTTCAATGTTTGTTTTTTGTTTTTTTTATATTTATTTTCTGTAACATTCTTTTTTGCTTTATTTTTCTAGGTGGAAAACCAGTATCTAAACCCATTCCCAGCAAAGGGCAGTACTTTAACCCAGACCTTAATCCCTGTCAGAAAGAGGCAGTAAAGATGATCCTGGCAGGAGAATGTCGGCCTTTACCTTATATTCTCTTTGGGCCTCCAGGAACCGGAAAGACTATCACCCTTATTGAGACCATACTACAGGTGGGTTCTATCATCAGACTTAAAATGACTCCCAACCTGCTGATTTAGAAAAAAAATGCTTTAACGAGGAGTCTTGTATAGTCAAGTCTTGTTTGTGGAAAAACTGAGAGCAAAATGGAGAAACTGGTGTTGATGGAGAACTACATTGTTTCTTTTCCCTCGAGTTTCATTGTCAAGTATATACATAATCTGTTTCCTTATGATACAAATCTTTCCACCCTTAGGTGTACCACTTTCTGCCCAGCAGTCGTGTACTTGTATGCACTCCATCCAACAGTGCTGCTGACCTCATCTGCATACGTCTCTATTATAGCGGCTTCCTGCATGCCTCAAATTTGGCTCGAGTCAATGCATCCTCCAGGCCAACCGAAGTACTTAGCATTTTAATTAAAATATTTCACATGAATACAAAAAATGATGCACGCACCTGTATACAGAAAGTCTGTCCATACACATACACCATCATGATGAGTTGTACTCATGATGCTGTATGTCTTGCACATTATATTTGCATTTATTTTAGTATTTCACCCTATTATCTTGAATCAATTTGCCAAATGAGTATGCCTGTTTCCCCCTAGTCTATTCCAGAAGTGCTGCAATCGTACTCGAAGTCTGGAGAAGACATCCGTCAAGCTGCTTTCCACAGGATTGTGGTCAGCACCTGTTCCAGTGCTGGCATGTTTCATAATGTTGGAATCCAGTAAGCCTGGGTTGTGGAAGGGGTAGATTGTAACTTTTGTATTTCCCACTTCAATTTTAGTTCATTATTTGTGGACTGGTTTTCTACAGATTGGGACATTTTTCTCACATTTTTCTGGACGAAGCTGGTCAAGCCACAGAGCCAGAGTCTTTGATTCCAATCAGCCTCGTGTCGGAAAGAGACGGGCAGGTCGGCACAAATGTGACTATTTCAGACCTTTAAGTATAATATCCATTACCACTTGTCTTTTCTGTGGTGTATTAGTGGCACCACAATTTGTCATCCTTTTTCTTTCCTGATTGAATCAAATCATCAAATATTTTTGTTGAATCTTTTGTCAAACTGTTTAAAGCGGTATTTGAAAATCGCTATGCTTAAAAGAAAGTTGATTATTCATTTTGAATGATGACTTAACATTGTTGCTTTTGAGAAATGTGATGTTTTATGTTTGCCTGCTCAGATAGTACTGGCTGGAGACCCCTGCCAGTTGGGTCCAGTTGTGAAGTCTAAGCTGGCCTCTGCATTTGGTCTGGGGGTATCTTTGATAGAAAGGCTGATGTCCAACCCACTGTATGCCAAACAAGACTGGGGCTACAACACAAAACTGGTTGGTGCACTCAGTACAAAAGTGAAAGCAATATTTTTATTGTGCTCTATGCCAGAACTACTGGAATAATTAATGTATTTAGAAATGAGGACTAATATGTTATCTATATTACCGGTAGTATTAATATTATATATGTGTGTGTGTGTGTGTGTGTGTGTGTGTGCGTGCGTGCGTGCGTGCGTGCGTGCGTGCGTGCGTGTGTGCGTGTATGTATGTGTGTATGTATGTGTGTATGTGTGTATATATGTGTGTATGTGTGTATATATATGTATATGTGTGTATGTGTGTGTATATATATGTATGTATGTGTGTGTATATATATGTATGTATGTGTGTGTATATATAT